>NC_054376.1:106050727-106370727 GCF_017654675.1 Xenopus laevis
GGCACTCTTGCTTCTAACCATTTAGCCTATTTCATGGTCATTACCTATTTCTTCATGGGGGAAAATGCTTAATAATGGAAGAATATAGGAAGTAGATATAAGAAGAATATAGGAAGTAGATATAAAAGACATAGGAGAATAAAGAGGTTAAGTTAGTCTTCTGTAGTAATAGTTTTCTGGTGGGCCCCTGGCATCCCAGTCCGACACTGCATATAATTGAAATAATGCCACAGTATGGCATTGTTTGATCACTAAATGTATTCTGTAATTGCTTATGCTTACAATAGCAGCTCCCTGAGCATGGACCTGTAGGCTAATGTCATACTGAGTAGATCCTACATCAGCTGCTGATGTCTTCTATTCCTTTCCATTTCTATTTCTAATTTCTTACATTTCCTTTAATAATAACCTCCTGTTCCTGTGCACAGGGGTATTTTTGAAACCTGATAATGCACAGATGAGTGTTGTCTGTCCCATGTGTTCAGGGACAGGCAGAGGAGCCACTCGAGGTGACAAAGCCTTATAGGATACTGTACCAGCTCTCACTGTGGGTGAAATGTGTTTAGAAAACAAGACAGCATTAACTACAACATTACCTACAGACTAAAAGCATAATTACTTTCAGCTGTTAAATGAAGCTGAAACAATGTTTTGTCTGATTTCCCCAGGCTGAGACTCTGGCAACTCATACCTTGTGCACAATGCTAATCAGGTCAAGCCCTAGCTTGCTTTTCTGCGGAGTAGAGAATGATATATTTAACTCCCAGCTTATCTACAGATTGTTACCACTGATTTTATGTCAGGGGTTTGGAGTCAGTCTTAACCAGATCATTTTATCTACATCTGACATCTCAACATGCTTGTTTTTTTTCTCTGGTATATTATTGTTATTATTGTACCTACATAACAACTTCAGTTGGCCATGGATGCAAATCCATACGATTTTCATATTGTGTGTGGATTGTCCACCATTTTTCATACCATGCCGATCGGTCATTTAGTTGACCGGACAGGTAAGAAGATATAGTTGGCTAATGATAAGTTTTCTGCAAGTATTGCCTGTCTGATGATATCAGTGGGTGACTGTCACTATAATTCGTCGGACATAACTTTCATACGATTATTGCCATGCCCAAAACATTGTCTGATGTGTTATTTTACTACTTTATTTAATCTGAGTGGTTAGTGGCAGATCGAAAGATTGGGACATCCGATCATTCATCTAATGCAAGGGTAAAATGTGCAAGTCTATGACCAGCTTTAAATATAACTGATAGAAACACAGACTGGAAAGAGATGTACCCCCTGAACAAAGTATGTCTCTATAAAAAGATATTGCATAAAACAGCTCATACAGTATGTAAAACCCTGCTTCATTTAAATAAACCATTTTCATAATATCATACTTTTTAAGTAGTAGTGCCATTGGGTAATCATAAATAGAAAACTGCCATTTTAAAATATAAGGGCCGCCCCTTGAGAGCATAGGATTCATGGTGCACATAAACAAACCATACATTTTAGGTCACATGAGCCATTTAACAGACAGAGTTCTGTCTTTTGCTTCCACACTTCTTCCTGTTACAGTTAGAGCTGCAGTATTTCTGGTCAGGTGATCTCTGAGGCAGCACACAGACCATCACAAAATGGTGGTTCCAGGCAAGAGATGTAAAAGGGCAATATTTACTTAAATATATATTCCAGTTTGGTAAGATTCTTTAATATGCCACTTAATTTGATATAAACTAGCTGTTGCTTAAATATTAATTTTGGAGGTATAGTTTTCCTTAAGTATACTGATATGGGTGATGTGGTCACACCATCCCTGCACCCCTGACTAATAGTTTAAAATTGTTTAGTAGTAAGCACAACTTTCCATTTTGCTATGATTTTGAAAAGGTGCTCAGTAATTCTAAATTCAGTGTATTAAAGTGTGTGTTCTTTCCACTGACCACTGAATTTGTGTTTACAAATAAAATAGTATGATATTAATTAGAAGATAGCAGTAATAGGGGTACACTGTCACTAACACCTGCATAAAGTTGTTTATAATTAGAGATGAGCGAATTTTCTGCGAAATTCCCGAAACAATGAAAAATTTGTAGAACTCGAAAATTGACGCTTGCGTAAATTTTGGACGTGTGTCCAAAAAGTCGCTTGTATCAATTTTGACATCCAAATAGTGTTGACACGCGGCGATTTTGATGCAATCGACTTTTCAGACGCGCATCCAAAAATTTTTGATGCAGACGAAAAGTGGAAATTCGCATCGAATTCGCACCAGGCGAATTTATTCGCTCCCATCACTATTCATAATGAATAACTAAGCAATGAAACAACGGTCAGAGAAAGCCAAAAGGCTAGGTTCATACTGGTGAGCAGTATGAGATACACTAGTGACAACATTACCCCAAATGTGACTGTTATTCATGGAAGACCTTTATGAATCCCAATTATGGCCTTGATCTCAATGCAATAAAATTTTATTTGAACATTTTTGCTTATTTATCTATTATCCAGAATGCTTGGGACCTGGGGGTTTCCAGTCAATAAATCTTTCCGTAATTTGGATCTTCATACCTTAAATCTACTAGAAAATCATGCAAACATTAAGGGGCACATTTACTATTGGTCGAAGAACATCGAAGTCGAAGGATTTACCGCATTTCCTTCGTTCGTACTATCGAAGGAAAAATCGAACAATTCAAAGGATTTTAATCTATTGATCGAACAGTTTTCCTTCGATCCAAAATTGGTAGGAAAGTGGTCAAAGTTTTTTTTAAATCGAATAGTCGAACGATTTTTAGTTCGAATCATTCGATTCAAAGTCATAGTCGAAGGTCAAAGTAGCCAATTCGATGGTCGAAGTAGCCAAAAAAATACTTTGAAATTCATAGTATTTTTTATTCTAATCCTTCACTCGAGCTAAGTAAATGTGCCCCTAAATAAACCCAACAGGCTGGTTTTTCTTCAAATAATGATTACTTACACAGTAGCTTGGTTTGGTTCATGTACAAGGTACTGTTTTATTAATACAGAGAAAAAGGAAATCATTTTTAAAAATTTTGATTATTTGGATAAAATATTTTTGTTTACTGTCATCACAAAATGGACCTGTCACCCAGAAATAAAACATGTATAATAAAATTCCTTTAAACATGAAATTTAGTTTCTATTAAAGCATTCATAGCTGTTGTAAACTAATTTAAAAATCTCAGCTGTCAATCAAATATTGTCTGACCCTCCTCTATGCCTCAGGCATAAAGGCGGGGCAGGCAGCTACTTTCACTTTCCATTCAACACTTCCTAGATATTACTGCTCTCCCCACATTCCCTCTCTCTCTTAACCATTTAATTGTGTAACCAGGGCATGGGGGTGGACATCAGGTCCCCCATTCTGGTGCACAAACAAGATTCTAAGATGATGCAAGACTTGTCTTAATAACAGTGTCCACAAAATGGCTCCTGCCATTTTTAGAAATACAATCATTTGAATTCACTTTGTTGACTCACTGTCAATTTATAGAGTTGTACTGAATCGCACTGAGAAAATGCAATCATGTGCATCCTTTTAGTTTTTTAGTATCTGCTGGGTTTTGTAAAACTTAAAGGGTCAATATACCCTCAAATTACACGCTAGCATAATTTCATGGTGTATATCTGTACAGGGTATAAGAAAACCTAGCAGGTCGCATTCCAATTGACCATCCCTGTGGCAATGCTATATCTCAGATTTGCTAGAGCCCACAAGTACATAAAGAATATACAAAAACAAGGAACAAAGTAATACAGCCCTTCATCTGGGCATTTTTATTTTAATTCTAAATTTAATGCTACATTGTATTAAAATGAGTGCCTTATTATTTATTTTATTCACCAGTCTCTAGAACAAAGCAGCATACAGAATTTCTTTACAACTGTCCGTTAAATCACTGAGACTGCTTTTAAAGTACTGTATGACTTGGAGAAGTGGAGGAACCAGATAAATGCTTATTACTAGCATTCTCTTAACACCATTAATGAAGTGGTTTTACTCTCACTTAAGAAATCTTGGCTGGAAACATGCACATTACTCCTTTATGTTCCCATGGTTTACCATCAAAGATACAGCCTCAAAGAGCCATAAATCCAAACTAGCATACAAACTGGTTCCATCTTGCTAGAGCTTCTCAGTGCAAGATATTGGAACAAACAGTAGCTTTAACAGACAGCCAAAATTTCCTTTGGAGGGATATCTGATTATGTTTTGCCACCATTAAAATGGCAAATAGATGTTATTGATGTACATGTTATTTATTATCCGACCTGAGTGAGTGCAATCTACCCAAACCCAGCAGCACAGAGAATGGCATATAGCAAGCAAAGCCCTGCAATAAATCCACTTGCATCAGTCTGATTCAGTACCAAGCCAGTCATGTGCAGCAGCAGCATCAACACTCTGGGCAACCACCCAGACTTCCTTGTTGACTTTGGCCCATGATTGGTAAGTTAATTAAAGGAAAAAAAATGCTTCCTGGAATGTCCCTGTATGGTCTAATTATATCCTGAGCTTCAAAGATACCATCACTGCTTATGGTTTTTTGGAGGAGAAATAACATCCCTGATCTCGCCACCTTCCATGACATTGCCTTCTGTCTTCTGGGGTACCTTTAATCAACCCTTCCTCCCCACAGGTTATACTCCATCTGAACATCGGGCCAAGTCAGCTAACCTCTGTTTAATGGCAAACGCGACTTGATCTGCCACTGCTTTTAACTACATTGTCACTACACAATGTGCTTTATAATATGCCTCCCTTTGCTGAGGGTGTTCTACAGTCACATTCAAGCAACAAGAAATGGAATTGCTCAATGCTAACAGATGATTCCTTAATGACATGTCATCTATTTTAAGATTTTATCTGCTAATGAGACATCAGGAGTTAGAAGTATTTCACTAAGAAGAAATGGAAGAACACTAAAGTTGACAGCAGATAAAGAAAACTTGTTTTCCAACTTGCCCGTTGGCTAAATTCCTGAATGTTGTGAAATATCAAACAGAAAGACATGTTTGTCTTTATTGTTATTATAGGCTAATTGTTTTATGTAGAATACACCAATAAAGTTCTTCTGTACCTCTCTGGGCATCATCCTTTGACAGTCTAAGCCAAAATGTGGGGAATAATTTACTCAGTATTGTACATATTATAAGATCCATGGCCATATAAAGTCACTACTAGAACTCAGAGGTGACTTATAACATCGTCATACTGTATTTTGCATCAGGGGGCACATTATTTATTATAAAACACATTTGTGTCATGTAACAGAAAAATGACACCACTATGCACTAGTGATGGGCAAATAAATTTGACTGGCATGAATTTGAGGCAAATTTCCGCGTTTCGCCAACCAATGAATACATTTGTCCAATGTTTTTGGATGCGCGTCCGAAAAAGTCACTCATGTCAAAATCCACGCGCGTTAACACTATTCGGACGTCCATTGACTTTTACGCCAGCGTCAGCTTGGATCCGGGCATCAATTTCCGATTTTCAAGATTTTTCGTGTAACACATTTTTTTGTGAAAATGTTGCAAATTTCTCGCAGTTTTGCGAATTTTACGGGAAATTTGCAAATTTTTCGGCAAAGCGAAACGGGAGGAATTCACCCATCACTACTATACACCGATTATAACTAATGACTTAGTAAGTACCATTTATAAGGATATCATTTACAGGATAGTCATGGATCTTTCATTTTGCATGGTGTAGATTTATGTATATGTATATTTTTATCTATGTCGTGCTACTAATGTACACAGATCTGTACAGCAGAACAAGATTCTATAATATATACTATATAATATATAATATATGTGTGTCGTTATACAGTATGTACTGTATGTATAATACCTATACTACATTTACTGTTGATTTTAACATCACAATAGCCTTAGATATTATGAAAGCTTCTTTTGTTTCCACTGGCTGTGGTTTTTATCCCCTCAGTTTTTCTAACCTGTATGGTCTGTTTCTGTACCTCGTCCTGGGTACTAGCGTTCAATTGAAGATATAGTTGGTGAAACAGTCCAAGGTAGACGCAGAGCTTTGCTGCAAAAAATCTTGTTATTCACACCTTAGATATTATGGTTGTCCAAGATACAGTATCATATACCAATACACTGTTAAAGTAGAACAGTAGAAACTACCATCACCCACCAGGGCATTCCAGAGACTCACTACCTTTACCATGAAGAACCATTTTTGCCAATTTATTCTCAGTAACTTAGGCTTTGACAATACATATCAGGAGAATTTCTAGATTTGGCATTAGCATCATATGTCAAACTACATACCGTATGTCCAGTTATGAATCCTACAGGGCTTATTTGTTAAAGGAGAACTAAACCCCTTCGGTGCTAAAATCCCTCCCCCTCCCCTGTGTTTCTCCCCTCCCTCCTCCCCCCCTGGCCTACCTCCCTCACCGGGCAAATGCCCCATAGTTGCTACTTACCCCTCGGCACAGGTCCTGTCCAAGGAGTTTACAAGCGCCATCTTCTCCTGTGCGGTCTTCTTTTTCCTGGATTGCCTGGCTTAAGGCCGAAGGGGTTGACTTCTCCTTTAAGTAAATCTTAAGTGCAAAGTACTGTACTAACAATAATGCAAACATGCCCACCTTTAAGTGATATTAAAAAGAGTATTTCACCTATACATCTAGGTGAGAGTGATGGGGGAGAGACCTCATACTGATCCTATAGGGCTGAACCTGCTGCGCATAACAAACTACACCTTCCATTCCTCATTCGGCAAGGTGAGTGATGGGCTTCAGGACAGGGAGTACTTACTCTTCATTAATAAGGTTAAAATAGACACGATTGGGAAAAAAAATATTCAAATAAATGTTAAAAAAAGGAAAATGTTCCTGATATTCTTTAAATGAATTTAAAGAACATTTCATTACTTCTTTCTTATGTCTTACATTTGTTAATATACAGTAGTTATTTTGATTATTAGTCAGTCCTTCAATCCATTAATCATGTCAGTGTGTTACATGCGTAAAGTTCTCAAAATAGACTTATCTATGTATTTACTCTATTCTACCTGCCTTTCTCAGGTCATGCTGGATTCACTAGGAGACACCAGGTTAAATATGGACGTTAAGATCTTAAAGAAGAAGACTGGTATCAGGAGCATCCAGGCTGAGATTAATGTATTGAAGATGACCAGAGGAAGCCCATACTTGTGCCATGGATTTGCCTCTTTTCAAACACAGGTATAACTATTTTTACTATATTGCTGATTGCTGTTTATATCCTCTAGGTGGCCTGACAGTTTATGTATTAATAACATAAATGACACAGTGTGGAATTTCCACAGTCCCAGCACTCAATTAACCAACTGTGGAGGAATATAAGGAATATTAATGGGTGTATTTTGAGACTTTATATCTCTCTGTGATAAACGAACCCATGCTTGTATACTCTGTACATGTACTGTATCTCACTTTCAGTTTTACTCTGTGCTATAAGTCAGAATATGAAGTTCATCAACATTTTACATAAGAGCTAAGATTAAAAAAAAAAGCATTGAACAAAGTAAACTACATACTAGAGACTCATAAACTGCCTAAAAATTGTCAAAATTCTTAAAGTTTTATCATCCCACGTATCTCCTTACATCTGTATGCAGCTACCATTTAAAAAGACTTTGGGAATCTTATAGAATTATTTTTTCTTTTCCTTCCTTATAAGGTTTTACTCTGCAGAGTTGGTTTGTGGTCTCCAGTTCCTTCATGACAACGGGATTGTCCATCGGAAAGTATAACTATAGCTATTCCGGCTCTCATCTGGCTCTTTTTTAAAATCTTTTTATCTTACATTTTCTTAAATCTCATCTTATATTCTTGTTTTGATCCCTTATAAATGGTTCTTATCATATTCTGAAAACAATCACTTGTAGCATGATTTTTTGGAGTTTATTTATTTAGGAAAAAAAAATGTTGCAAATCACCATCTGTTTTATTTTTAAAGCGAAATTATTTGCAGAATTCTGTATCCCCTTCAATCAGATGCATAATGTTAGGCAGAGACCAGGGACACACAGATAAGTGCCAGTTAGTAATTTGCACACAAGGAAAGGAAGGCCTGTTTTGCATTAGAAAGCCAACATATTGTTCTACATTACTTTCTCTCTGCTCAGTGTAATTTTATATAGCTTATTATATATTAAATTGTTTTCCCTTTTGACATGAGAGTTATATTTACTGTATCCAGCATCTGAATTATTGTTTCATTAACCCAATTTATCTCTATATTACAGGGACATCAAAGCAGACATTATAATGCTTGACCAAGAGGGCCACATACAAATCTTGGACTTCGGTCTGGCCGACACAACATTTTCAGCAACGGAACCATCACCGGCCGAGGAGGAACCTTTGGTTACATGGCCACAGAGGCAGGAAACAGGGGAATGTGCACAAGCAGAAATGCATCTCAAACTAATACATACAGTAGTTAATCGGGAGGAAATACTAAAAAATAGTGATGGGTGAATTTATTCGCCAGGCGCGAATTTGCGCTATTCGCCGCCGGCGAATAAATTTGCGAAACAGGGCGCGAAAATTCACTGGCGAAAGTTCACCAGTTTAAAAAAAATTGTTGCCAGCGTCCAAAAAAACGGATGCCTGCGTTAAAGAAATGGCCGTCTGCGTCAAAAACGGGCGTCGGCGTCAAAAACAGGCATCTGCGCCAAAAAAATGAGACGCCGGCGCCGTTTCCCGAATTTTTCGTTGTTTCGCAAATTAGGTGGGAAATTCGCATATTTTCCGGTGAAGCGAAACGGCGCAAATTCGCCCATCACTACTAGAAAATAAGAAAAAACAAAGTCAATCAAGTTCAATCCCTCCAAATGAAACCCAGCATCCATACATACAGTACACAAGCACACACACTGACCCCTCTATTATTATATACCCATATCTATACTAATTATAAATTTTAGTATCACAATAGCCTTGGATATTATGTCTAAAGTCTTTTAATAAATTATACCATGGAGGTACATCACCTGATGCATCACAAATATTGATAACAATATGTAAAAGGACTATTTCTTCCACATTTTTTGCTTGACATTTATATGATCTGGTCAAGGGTTTTACAATACATTGTAGAAATTTTAGAAAGTTTATTAACCTTGTAAAAAGGTCAAAATGTCAGTGAAGATTTCTTTCCATTTAAGATGTTGGAAAACAGGGTATACAATGCGGCAGTGGACTGGTGGGCATTGGGAGTTATCATCTGTGGAATGGCCACCGGCGAGTCCCCATTTGCAGAAGACAGTGATGATGAGGATTCCACTGACGAGCCCAACGTCATTAACTGGCGATATCAAAGATCTACTGAGAAAGGTGGGTATGACTTTTGGTACAGAAGATATATAATTATATGTATTTATGCACCATATTTTCTGCAATCAAGAAACTTTGCCCTTTACTCTCCTCATTTCCTATACTGAGCTTTAAATCATGTTTAGTTGCAAGAAGGAAGTAGGCATAGTGGGACAGCTACTAACTGTACATAATTAAAAAAGAAATAACGAGCACTGATTCAATTGTATAGAATAGGCACATCTGTGATATATGTTTGATTTGAGCAGTGTGATGGCAGTACTGGAGGGTTCATAGACTCACATGTGCAATATTTATATTCATATTTTATTCCTTTAGCTGATGGAGAAGAATCCTGACCTGCCCGTTGGTGTGTATGGAAACATCAGACAGCCCCCATTCTTTTCAGCCATTGACTAGGAAGAGCTGGAAAGGCAGCCAGTACCACCCCCATTCAGGCTACGAACAGTAAGAACATGGCTGATGAAATATTTATTAGATAGAAATACAGAAAAATGTATGTGTGCAATTTTGCAATTAGCAATCATTTTTATATTTTTATTGATTATTCAGATATTTAGCAGTTTCAGTCTAACAAAACCAGCGTTTCAGCTCAGAGTCAGAGGAGTGAAATTACAATGCAGGTGGTTGGCATACGCTGCCACTACTCTGTGTGAAATACCTGTATAGAATACCTGTGTAACATGCAGTGCATTACAATGTACATAACTTTTTGCTACACCAGTTAAACATTAAAGGCACACACTTTTAAGGTTTACCAACCTTTCCTGGATAATTTATATAATTCAGACTAGATAATGTTTTTTTTTCCTTTTATACAGCCATTGAGGGAGCACACCAAGCCATATGAATGAAAGGCTCTATCGTTTCTGGAGTCCCTGAATAACAACAATGCATCAGGGGAGACAATAAACATACCAGGCCTTTACTTCATTTATTCTTCTTGGCAGGTTTAAGTTTCTGAGGCTCAGCCAGGCAATTCCATCACCATGACAAATGAAATATCAGTTACCAGCATCCATGGACTTCGAATAAGAACATCTCAACCCGCTGCATGGAGACACATCATACCCTGCAATACCTGGTTGTACCATCTGATCCAGTGCCACCCTGGAAACACCTTCTAGACCTCACCCAATAACATCAGGAACAGGTAAATGTATTCACAATTCTATGGAGCTAATGGTGCGTGATTGTGTGAGAGAATGTGAGATATGAAAGGCTAAGGGTGTAACAGGACAGGCAGAGATGGCTCCTCTTATAGGAACCAAATTCCATCAGGCTCTGTCTTTATACCATATTTGTGAAGCCCATACCCTGCTTTTATTGCACAGACAACTGATCCAGCTCAGGAAGGTTTGTTTCCCCTTCTGTTGCAAATTGGCCCCCCTCTTCAGATGGTTTTTTTTGCCTTCCTCTGGATCAGTTTTCTAAGTGCAAAGGGCTGTGCTTTACATAGTTACATAGTTACATAGTTAAATTGGGTTGAAAAAAGACAAAGTCCATCAAGTTCAACACCTCCAAATGAAAACCTAGTATTTGCTAACATTAAAGATTGTTTCCAGGTACAAATAAAATATCTTAAATTGGGAATGACTGTATCCTTTTCACCTCAACCCGGTTTTGGTACATCTTTGGTTACTTTTTTTCTGATTTTTGCCATTCATAAGTAGGAACTTTAAACCATGCAAAAGCAAATTGGTACAAAAATGAGTGCTAAGACCTTCAACATGACATCATATAATAAACCACACTATGTCACTATACCCCAATATCCAGTGATGATTCGCGAAACACCCGCAAAAATTCGCGGCGTAAAAAATGGGCGCCGGCGTCTAAAAAACGGGCGCCGGCGTCAAAAACGGGCGCCGGCGTCAAAAACGAGACGCCGGCGCCGTTTCGTGAATTTTTCGCCGTTTCGCGAAATTTGCAAATTCGCCCATCACTACCTACAATCAAATAAAATCTCTTAGACACACACTAGCATATGGAAGGTCATTCAATACAAACTTCAGCAAGGATATACAGACCAATATATCACTGAGATTTATTAGGGCCCTATACAACCAATTTCTAAATATGCACAGTAATGAATAAATAAGATCGTTTTAGATGGATTTTGTACCTTTCCCTGGAGCAAATAGAAGTGGGAGTGATGGACTTTGCCTTTAAGGGGACACCAGATAACTTGATATCATGTGCCAGATGATATTTGTGTTTATAAGACTGTAAAAATATCCAACTTTGAGAATCTCAAGAGCCTGGACCTCCTGAAAAAATTTCTGGGGGTCTGGTAGGCCAGTCCAACCTTATAGGAGCAAAAGGTTGAATAAGTTTCAACTTCAACAACTGTGTAGATACAATAATCTCACTAAAGATCAGTATTAATATAAGGATTTCTTCCTATCCCTTCCTTTTGCTAATCTGTATTTATGAGACACAGACACCCTTCCTGCGTTATAAACATTTCATTGTCACTGGGCTTAAGTGCATATTTAAATAGACAGGAATTAAGGAAACACTTGTTTGCCAAAGCAAATATATTAAAATACAAATAAGGATACAAAGACACTATAAAAAAGAGCCAAATAAACCCAAGATAAAACTTCCGTTGAGGATGTAACCATTTTCCTACTCATATCATGAACCTACTCAGGAGATAACCACTGTGGGGAGATATGTTTGTGGGCATTATAAAAACTCAGTAAAGGAATATTCAGGTATGGGATCCATTATTGGGAAACCCATTATCCAGATTAGGATCTGATAAGAATTCTCCTAGTCTGGGCCCCTCTCAGGGCCAACCAGTCGATCCTTGGCCAGTCTGACACTGACAGAAGGTAAACAAGGTAAAATGAGTCTTTCCATTACAATCTGACATACTGTATTCAGGAACAATTAAATCTCAATTCCAATCATCCAGGCTGCCACCAATATGCAGCGCAAAGCTTCCCAGAAAATTGCCTTATAATGTGAATGATTCCATGTAAAGTTTATTTAAGTCATTATTAAATGTTTGCCTGCACGGTGTTTGTTCCTGGGCCCATTGTCATCACACAGTTCAAAGAACTTTCATGACGCAGTTAGGTATCTTGCTTACATATCCGAGCAAGCCAGGCTACCAAGGGTTTCCTATAAGAAATACCTAGAAATGGTATTCATAAAGACAACATAAGTAATAGAAGAGTCCCTTGACTGTATAAATGTAGAGGGTATGAGTTTAATAGGTGTTCTTCGGTAGCACTTTTCTCACATTAAAGGGATACTGTCATGGGAAAAAAAACATGTTTCAAAATGAATCAGTTAATAGTGCTGCTCCAGTAGAATTCTGCACTGAAATCCATTTCTCAAAAGAGCAAACAGATTTTTTATATTCAATTTTGAAATCTGACATGGGGCTAGACATATTGTCAATTTCACAGCTGCCCCAAGTCATGTGACTTGTGCTCTGATAAACTTCAATCACTCTTTACTGCTGTACTGCAAGTTGGAGTGATATCACCCCCTCCCTTCCCCCCCCCCAGCAGCCAAACAAAAGAACAATGGGAAGGTAACCAGATAAGAGCTCCCTAACACAAGATAACAGCTGCCTGGTAGATCTAAGAACAACACTCAATAGTAAAAACCCATGTCCCACTGAGACACATTCAGTTACATTGAGAAGGAAAAACAGCAGCCTGCCAGAAAGCATTAAAAATGTCTAGCCCCATGTCAGATTTCAAAATTGAATATAAAAAAATCTTAAATGGATTTCAGTGCAGAATTCTGCTGGAGTAGCACTATTAACTGATTCATTTTGAAAAAAAAACTTTTTCCCATGACAGTATCCCTTTAAAGTAAATAAAAAAAAAATACTGCAGAGCATTTCCAAGAATTCCAAAAAATCCAATCCCCTGCAAAGCAGATAGAAAACCTATGTGCAATGCTCCAGTATGCATGTTCCAGGGAATTTGCTATATATGCTATACTTAATAGAAATGACATGTTCCTTGCTATATGCCTGCCAATCAGCTAGAGCTGCCAGTGCCGTGGGAAAATCAGTGATGCCTGTCATGCGTGGCAACACATTTTTGCAACATGATTTACTAAACCGAGTTGTTTATAGACACAAAAAAGAGGTCTTCAGGGAGGGGGCACAAGCACATCCAACAGCAAGTCCAAAATTGAATTAGATGTACTGGGGTTCTGTTTTTTGATTTGTACAAACATAGATAAACTATTAAAGCAAAAATGCTACTGAGCATATGTAGGTGCACTCGCACATAAAGTCAATTTTCTAAAAAAAAAAAAACATTCTTATCGTCTCAATGCCATCTGGTGCCTCGCAAAATCCGAGTTTCTCATTACCCTAGCATTGTGTCTTAGCTGTGTCACCAAAATGTAGAATAAACTCAGTGAGGCTCATTTATAAACACTGGGCAAATATTTGCTTTCATTATTCATCCTGCAACTGGCTGAAAAAAAGCCAGACACTGATTGGTTGATATGGGTTACTGCCCATGGGAAAATTGCCCAGTGTTTATAAACGAGTCCCAGTGACTTCAATGTAGAGAGATGAGCAGATGAGCTGTTGTCATTGTAGTGGAGAGTGATAAAGTATGATTGCCCTTCATTTCACAATGATTGTATTGTAGGGCAAGATGGTGACAATCACACTTTATGTTACTACTGCCCAACTTGTGGCCCTTCATCTATATAAAAAAAATTGCCATAACGCTTGAAAAGGTCTAATTATAGGTGTTTATTTCGAAGGGAGATTTGTTATCCAACCTGGTTGGAACTGAAATATATTATCCCTAGAAAACATTCATTAATTTTTCAATTCTCTTGGAAAATCATAAATGGATAACCTAACCCAAATTCCTAAATGTTATAGCACAAACCAATAATGAATGGTTTATTCACTCCATAGTACCCAGTTATAACAAGCAACTCATTAATCCATCCAAAAACAGAAGGCATCTTGTTGTATCTTATTTTGTGATATACTTTGTAGGAAGATTATTTTAGGCAGCAATTTTGTGGCACCACAATGTTTGACTTTAGCCATAATCCTCTACATCATGCTTGGCGCAGAGCAGGCAAATCATGCCCCCATGAAGAGTTGGGCTGGAACTGAGCCTATATCAAATCCTAATTTTTACACTAGAATTTAAAAAGGATTTGCCCAAAAGCACAGAACTAGATTTCATCTCCTGAACAAATACTGTACCCCTATAGTAATTCTTAAGCAAGCTGAAAATTCACTTTAGTGCCAGGAATTTTACTGGGACTGATTTGATTTTCAGCAATGAAAGACTAAATATGTGAGGCTGCATGAGTCTTGCTCATGTTTTGTTTTCTTCCATGTAACCTTTGAGCTACCATTGACCAAAATGGATTGGAAACCATGCTCTGATCATAGAATGAGATATAGATTTCTGGGATGTGCAAAATACTGTAGCCAACTCCTAGCCAGTGATTCTTCCCCTCAGGGTATATTATGATTCTCACATTACTGATGTTTGCTGTTCCCATAATAAATGCACAGCTTCAGGCTCCAACATGGTGCTCAGAGACCAGCAAATCCATACACAACTGTGAAGGTTCAAAGATGTTTATTTGTATTTTTGGGATAGCCTGATAAAGCTCTGTTACCACTATCCACAAAGGAATACATAACTTTCCCTTATATTTCACAATGCCATGCCTAGCATTTCTCAATTATTTTGTTCTTTTTTTTTTTGTTTATTAAACCCCTTCACTGCCAGCAACGTTTTCATTGCGTTCAGTGTCTGGTGTTTTTTCCTGGGCAAATCTAAACAAGTAAATTATAAATAAATATATATATCTGGACCATACACTTAGGGGGTTATTTACTAAACTCCAAATGCCAAAAATAAAATCCAAATTTTTATTGGAAAAAACCCAGAGGATGGAAAAAGTCCAAATCTGAAAATCCGGCATGTCGAGGTTGCATATAATTCAATGTGAGAGGTCCCAAAGATTTTTTGATCTACGCTGGGTTTCGTGCAATAGCCCGAAGATTTCGGGGTTTTCGGGCAAAAATCTGAGTTTTCGGGTGGAAAATCCGAAATTCGTACGGTTCGTATTTTTCATGATTTTTTCGTTTTTTTTCCGTCAAACAAAATTTTTGGGAAAGTGTATTAATAAATAAGGAGAAAAACTCGTTTGGATTTGGTCTGAGTTTTTTTTTTTTTTTTAGAAAATATTGAGATAAATTCAGACTTTGATAAACTTAAACTAGATGTTATATTACAAATTCCCAAGCAAGTGCAGCAGCAAAAGACTGAAGAATCACTGTATAAATCATATTTTTTTTTCACTGCATGGGCACTACCTTTTCTTCCAGGCTGGGAAGGCGACATTGAGCAATATAACTTCCAAGGAGCAGAGCTGGGTGTCATATGGGGTGTGTCCAGTCAGGAATAAAAGAATCTGGACTGGGAGTTGAACCGCTGGCAGCTCTTTGCAAAACATTCCCCTCACTGTTTGTAGTATTAAAGGTTATGAGGTTATTTACCACCCCAGATGTTTATAAAATATTTTTTTCTGTTTCAAGTATCCAGTGAATTGGCAAAATAAGGATTTAGAAATAAAGAACAGCACTCAGCAATGTTGGTGTTTACTTGATTTTCTCCTGCCCTGTAAGTCTCTTCCCAGGGGTGGTGAGACAAATGCTGAAAACATAAAAAGTAATTGAGAGCAAATTTATTCTGTGTTCAGCATTGCGATCAGCACCCATGGGGACAGCCCCACAGGGCAGACTGAGATTAGTTGGCACTTGTAAATAGTTGAAACACCTGTGAGTACATTTGGGATAAAAATATGACTATTTAATGGAAACTGAACTTCAGGAGTGCATATGCAACAGAAAGAGAGGGACGTTTATAAAGTGCAGCATGGTGTAAAAAGGACAAAAAATGTTTAATAGGCAAAGTTATACTCACACTAAACAATTTTATACTATTAGGCAGGAGTGCAATGAGGATGTGACCACAACATTTATACAAGAAAATGTCTCTACACTAAACCATATTAAGGGCACAAAGCACTGAATGCATTTGGCAGCTCTGTATTCACGAGGCCCCTTAACTGCATGTCATTCAGATGCAAAAGTTAGGGAGTGCTAACGGGTGAGAGGTGTCTAAAAGTTCTGAGCTGGATTTTAACCCAGTGCAGAAAGCAGTTATGCCCCAGACACAAATACTAAATCAATGGGCACTATGGGGCACAATTTTGTGCCTCTTAGGGTAAGGCCACACTAAGCGATAGCGCGGCGATTTGACTCGCGGCGACTTTTCGCCGCGACTTTTAAACGGCAATCGCTGGCGAAACTTTGGCGCTGGCGTCTATGGGGAATCGCTGCGTAAAAACACACGCGGCGATCTTTTTTCTATTGTCGCTCGAAATCGCCTCGCTAGGCGATTTCAAGCAACAATAGAAAAAAGATCGCCGCGTGTGTTTTTACGCTGGCGATTTTGCGCGATTCCCCATAGACGCCAGCGCCAAAGTTTCGCCAGCGATTGCGGATTAAAAGTCGCGGCGAAAAGTCACCGCGAGTCAAATCGCCGCGCTATCGCTTAGTGTGGCCTTACCCTTAGCGGTCTTGGACTTGTAGTTTATATGGTGTGTAAACACCATAAGCAAATAATAAAGCCTTTTATTCACTTTAAGTCAATTGGGTTTTTTCACCAAAAGTATTCTAGATTTGGGCAGGTGAAAATCATTCTATCCTGGTGACCTAAACCTGATAAAGATATTTATATATAAAATATATGGCTCATTTGGAAATATATGTGTGTATCCCTTAGACAGTAAAGCCCTTGAGCTATAAACACAGGTACTGCATGACAAGGTATCTGAATGAGCAGCAGCCAGATTACACTTTATTAGTGATGGGCGAATTTATTATTTGAATTTGCGGCGAATTCCCGACATTCGCCGCCGGCGAATAAATTTGTGAAACCGCCGCGAAAGTTCACCTGCGAAATTTACCAGGGTCTGTTTTTTTGGACGCAGTGCAAATTCGTCAAAAACTGCGCCGTTTCGCAAATTTTCCACCATTTTGCAAATTTTCTACCATTTCGCAAATTTTTCGGCAAAACGCCCCAATTCGCCCATCACTACACTTTGGGGCCGATTCACTAAGGGTCGAATATCGAGGGTTAATTAACCCTCGATATTCGACTAGGAACTAAAATCCTTTGACTTCGAATATCGAAGTCAAAGGATTTAGCGCAGATGGTACGATCGAACGATCGAAGGATTATTCCTTCGATCGAACGATAAAATCCTTCGAAGGATTTAAATCCAAGCCTATGGGGACCTTCCCCATAGGCTAACATTGACTTCGGTAGCTTTTAGATGCCGAACTAGGGGGTTGAAGTTTTTTTTAAAGAGACAGTACTTCGACTATCGAATGGTCGAATAGTCGAACGATTTTTAGTTCAAATCCTTCGATTCGAAGTCGTAGTCGTAGTCGAAGGTCGAAGTAGCCCATTCGATGGTCGAAGTAGCCCAAAAAAAACTTCAAAATTCTAAGTTTTTTTACTTCGAATTCTTCACTCGAAGTTAGTGAATCGGCCCCTTATATGTTGTATTTAAAGATTGGCAGAATCAGATGTAGCTGTGATTGGGTGAGAAGGGATGGGCTGGGGGCAGAGAAATTGGATGTGATGTCAGGGGAATAAGCAGTTCACTTCCTTATCTTCTGAGCAGGTAGAAACAACCCACCCACCCATCCTCCTTTTTTGCATATCTTGTGAAATGTCAGGAGTTTTTTCTCATTTATATTCTCATATTAACTATTATGTGGATGATTCCCTGCATGCACTGTTATATTGTGGTTAGATACGGTTATACAGTATAAACATCTGCACGGTATTAATCATATTCAATGAATATCAAATGCTTGATCCAGGCAATGTTTCTGTTCGCCATTGGGGTCAGGAAGGAATTTTTCCCCTCTTGAGGCATAATTGGCACTGGCTTCAGGTTGGGTTTTTTGCCTTCCTCTGGACCAAAACAGTGCATATATAATGTATTTTAAGTTAAATTTGTCACAGCAGTGGTAGGAGCTTGCCAGAGTACTGCACAAGTAAATTTTAGAGGAGGGAGAAAGGAGGTTCTCTCCTGTGACTGCACAGCAGGTTGATTGATACAAACGCTACTACTGCTTGGATTTCCTATCATCGAGACACTGCAGATTCAGTGCCGTCAGCAGTGCTGCTGAACTTCTTTCATGGCAGGAGATGCAGCTGGTAGCAGAGTTTGGGGACCATCCTCTCTGTAGGTAGAAGCAGCCTAATACTGAAAAAACAAAAAAAACACTCAAAACTAAAAAAAAATGGGTGGGAGGCTTTACTTTTCCTTTAGATATATTCACTCAAACTGCTAATATTGCCTCATTCGTTAAGATAAAACTAGTAAAATAATGCAAGTGTGAGTAAAAAACTTTTTTTACATATAAAATTTTATAAAATACACTTCTTTTTGTTTAATCAGTTTTTTTACTTGTTTTGTTAATGAGGCTTTCTTTCATTAAAAAATGAAAAGTGTCAATTGAGCCCGAATTTAGACGGATATGAAGAAAGTATTTTACACCAGTTTACCACCACTTTTACTTCATAAATGGGTTCTCTCCACTTTTGTGAATTCCCCCCTTTGACTCCAATGCATTTGGCGTAAGTAAAAACACAAGAAAAAACACCCATTGATGCAAATGCATTTGGCAAGAGAAAAAATGCCCATAGACTCCAATGCATTTGACAAACCCCCCTGCGGTTTTACAAATTTTTTGGCAAAACGAAGTGAGCCAATTTTATTCATCACTATTTCTGAGGGGGTTGGACTGGGGAGGCTCACAGGTGTTCTCCAAACTGTACCTACCCCCTTACTTGTTCTTCATTAAAATGACACAGTTAGGCAGTGCTGGTGTGTCCATACTGTAAAGGAACCCTGTCTTTGCAGCCTTACTGATGGCAGCCAATAAGGATTGCCTTGCACCTGCCAGAGCTGCAGTTTGCACATTTGGGCCAGATTTACAAACACTACAAGGTGCAGCTATGCCCAGTGTTCAGTGAATGAGCACTATGGGATGGGATTTAGCACCCCATCATGTTCTTGCACTTGTACCACGGAGCATAAGTCAATAACTAATCTTACGGTATTCATCTGCGCAACATTGCCCGAATACGACCATATCTCTGTTTAGAATCAACTAAAACACTGATTTAGTTTCTCATCGTCTCCCGACTTGATTACTGCAACCTCCTCGCAGGTTTTCCAACTCCAATCTGTTCTAAACACGGCCGCTAGACTCATTCATCTAGCTCGTCGCTCAACATCAGCTGCTCCCATATTCATGTCCCTTCACTGGCTCTCGATTTCCTCTAGAATCAAATTCAGATTACTAACACTCACTTTCAAGGCCCTTAATAATGAAGCCCCTACTTATATTTCATCTCTGATCTCCAAATACTCTCCTTCACGCAACCTTCACTCTGCTTCTGATCTTCACCTCGCTTCTCCTCTCATCACTTCTGCCCATTCTCGTCTACAAGACTTCTCTCGAGCTTCTGATTTTCTCTGGAACTCACTGCCTCGAGCTGTCAGACTTTCTCCTTCTTTCCAAACTTTCAAGCGCTCCTTAAAGACCCACCTGTTTAAAGAAGCTTATTCAATGTACCTTAATTAATCAATCATTGCTGTATCAAAAATCACAAAATTGCATCTAAAATCCTAATGTCTCACTTGTACCCTAACCTTTAGTTTGTAAACTCTACTTTGTAGGGCCCTCTAATCGTATCGTTATCTGTACCCTTGTTTGTTATCCTCCATTTATTCCCTGTTTGATATAACTAAGGTAAAGCACTGTGTATCTTGTCGGCGCTATATAAATAAATGATGATGATGATGATGAACTCCTCTTTTAATTTCTCTATCATATTATAGCTGCATCTTCCCAAAGTGAATCCCACTTTATGGAGTAGATTGGGCTGGGAAGCACCTTTAGAATTAATTGATAACCCAGGTAGTTCCTTCGGGGGATTGGGGCATAGTTTGGGCTTTTCTAATAAATGAACTATTAAACAACCACAATTAGATTTTAAAATTGCTATATTACAGAGAATAATATATAAACGTTTTTTTTTTCTGTGACGCTGCTTCAATCTAATGAATAACAACCTGATCACCTTTCACTCTCACTGCAAATACGGCAAGACGTCTGATTTACTTCTATTACAAACAATAAGTCTTGGCATTGCAGAGGGTTTTGCACAAATCCCATAGTGCCAGACTCTATTTATTGTGAAATAAGCCTTTAATGTCTCAGTCTCAGACCATGCTGTGAATTGGAAGTTTCTATTCTGTATAACTGTTTCCCATGGCAGGGTTTACTTTGTTTACCTTAATTGAAACAATTGAGTGTTAGAAACACGCCTTATGCCGGTCTCCCATCTGCATTGTATTACCCACAGTTTTCATACTTGCCAATTGGATTTGGCAGGTTTATGGGCATCTGATTGGCAACACGTGGTAACCCCTGTTGTTACAAAATAGATTAGCCCTAAATGATTTCCCACAGAGTTGTACATGTGTACATTTGCTGATATCCATGAGTTTACAATCTTGACATTATTTATCAATATCCGAATTTATCTCATTTATTTATCTCATTTATTTCTGAAATATACTCCAACAAAATCCGCACGGCTTATTTCCCCTTATTTATTCCCCCCGAAAACTCAAAAAAATTGTGAAGAACTCGGATTGTATACCGTATATACTCGAGTATAAGCCGAAAAATATGCTGAAAAACTCTACCTCGGCTTATACTCGGGTCAAGCGCAAAAACAGTCACCGGCGTCTAAGAATAGTCGCTGGTGCCTAAGAATAGTCGCCGACGTCCAAGAATAGATGCCGGCATCCAAAAACAAGATGCCGGCACCTCCAATGGGAGCAGAAACCCTCAATTTTTTGATTGAAACTTACCAGAAGCTGCTGCATTTCTTATCCTAGGCTTATACTCGAGTCAATAAGTTTTCCCAGTTTTTGGAGGTAAAATTAGGTACCTCGGCTTATACTCGCGACGGCTTATACTCGAGTATATACAGTACATTTTTTGGATTTTCTGCCCAAAAAGTACGAAATTGGATTATGGCACCCAGCGGAGATAAGGATATCTTCGGGACTTCTCCCATTGACTTATACACAACCTCGGCAGATTTGAGATGCCGGATTTTCAGATTCTGACTTTTGCCATCCTCAGAGGAAAATAAATAACGAAAAATTCAAGTTTTTTGCATTCAGACTTTAATAATAACCCCCTATGTGTTGCATCCAACACTAAATTAAAGGGACAGTATACAACCTTTTAGTGAATAGAGCTACATGTTCTTGTTTTAATTATTGTTTTGTATTTGTTTTGTAATTAAGTTGTTTCTTGCACTAAACAAGCTAAAATCTCAAACTGAATTTCACATTCTAATTCATACCAGCACAATCAATACAAATCAGTCATCCACTTAGAAGCCCTGTCTAAAATGAACTGCTCCTTATCTGAAATGATGTGGCTGGAGAAAAAGCGAGGGGTTGTTTATATAGACAGCTTCTGATTGGGAACGTGAATTCAGTTCCGGTTTGTGAATTTGTCTAGTTTAGTGCAAGCATTAACAAATATCATACATATTTCATAATTAAAAAAATATACAATATGTTTGTTGAGCACAAGCCCTATACATTGAATAAATGTCCCAAAATATGTGTATACTGCCCCTTTAAATGCACTAGGATTGGCACACTGTAACCCTATCTGCATTGGAGGTACTCGTATGGGACCTGTTATCCAGAATGGCCAGGACCTGGGGTTATACAGCTAAGGATCTTTCCATAATCTGGATCTTCATACCTTAAGTCTACCAGAAAATCATGGAAACATTAAATAAACCCAATAGGCTGGTTCTGCTTCCAATAAGGATTAATTATAATAATTGAATCTTAGTTGGATCAAGTAGAATGTACTGTTTTATTATTACAGAGATAAAGGCAATCATTTTTAAAAATGTGGATTATTTGATTATTATGGAGTCTGAGGGAGATAATTCGGAGCTTTCTGGATAATGGTTTAGGATTCCATACCTGTACAAGGGGGTTTGCTGGAACTCTTACTTGGAATAAGGAATATGGAACTTGGAGTGTTTTCTCCCCATTCCGGAGTTAAAGTCATACTTTCATCTTAGAAATTGCCACAGGCCCAATCTCATAGAGAGACAAATTATGTAATAGCCCTCTTCTCTAAACCATAGCTTGAATGCTTCCATCTATGGTTTCAGTTGATAATCGCCGCCTTCAGACTACGCTTAATACTTTCCATCTTATTCAAAATGAGGCAGAATGTTCTGATTATCTGCATTTTTCAGCTACATAGAATACCTTGTGTGCCATTGCCCTAAAATTCTTTCCTTTTCCACAGCAAGGTACATTATAGTTTCAAAACTGCTTGGGGCTGGGGTGGGGGCTGATATTTCCAGTAACAATAAATACTATACACTTGTGTCGTTTCAAAAGATAACCCATGGGATGATTTTTTTAAAAGTAATATATGACATTATTTTTTGTATACAGAAGATACAATAATTTGTAAAAGAGGCAGGAAACATCTCTAGATATCTGGCACAGTATTTTATCTTCTTCTGAAAGACACACAAAATTCAAAAGCAAGAGGCCATATGTGCTTATATGTGTGCGCATGTTTGGGTCTCTGTTTGTGCATGAGGATTCAAAGGGATCAGATAGAACAGAACAAATAAAATGCCTCTTGATCTATCTGGACAGCACTTTCATCTGCCAGAGACTATGTTGCACACACTGTGTGGTCTGAGTACAGCAAATTTCTCATATTTTTAGAGTGGATCTGCACAAAGTGTCTGCCCTCATCCTCCCAACCTACACACAGTAATATGACCCAATCACAGTTTGTTGCTGTATAATTTCAATACATTTGAAAAGGAAATTAAGGTGTTTGGTTTCACATAAAACAATTGGTCTGTGTGTATCTTTCAAGAGAAGGAAGAAAAATTATTTTGAAACTACAGTTATGGAATTTAATGTCGTGAGACTCGTTGGAAACAAAACTGGTAAAATAAGTAAAGCCCCTGAAGGGATAATTGGTAGACTATTTTCTAGAAAAATGGATCATTTCATGACGTCAGACATACAGAAGTGGTCTGACCTAGAACACTCATGCTGTCTTTCAGGATTAGGGGCAGAGTGTATGTAAATGATAGTTTTTTTTTTATATTGTATTCTGATTATATTTAATGTAGAACTAATGGAGCTTTGGATCTAGTAACCCTATTATCCACAAAGCTCCAAAATACTGCAACATTATTTCCTACAGAGTCCTTGTTAAATGAATAGTGATGGGTGGATAAATTCGCACTAATTCCTGGCGAATTTCCGCGAATCAAAAAAATCTGGACACGCATCGGAATAGTCGCATACGTCAAAACTGTCAACATTATTCGGGCGGCCACTGACTTCAACCCGGGTGTAAAAATTGATGCAAGCAGCAAAATTGACGCGAATTGACGTTGGCATCAAAATTGACATGGGAGTCAAATTTACGTGAATTTTTCACAGTTTCGCAAATTTTTTGTCAAAGTGGGACAAATTCGCCCATCACTGTAAATGAACAGTTCTGGTGGACACTATGGCCATGACCTGGACACAAGAGTATATTGTACAGATCTGAACCAACACTTGCTGCCAAAGAGGTGATTAGGGATGATTTTAGGAGCTTTAACCACCATTTTCCAAGCTTTTACTATATATGCCTGACTACAGTGGCCCTGTGCATTACAATAGATGCTTTTGGGCATCTATTGGACATTATTAATTTAAATCTGCCCTTGAGTATGTTCACTACATATCACAAAGCAGTTTCTACCAGTGAGTGAAATAGCATGTACTGTATAAGAAGCAGGAACCATCTTTATCAAACCAACAAGATGGTGTTCCCTAGAATGCCCAGATATTCTCAAGTCAGTGGACATAGCAATACATAAAATGTGATAATGTTTAAATTTTAATAAAAGTAAAAGACTCATTTTATATTTTTCAAGGGACCAGTAAATCTGCAGAAAAGGGAAGATTCTATCATACTTACCGTGATCTTCCTTTCCCTGGTCCTCTCCATGTCCACACCTTTCGGGATAGCCCCTCCCTCTCCTCATTAAGAACCCAACCCCCTAACTAATAAATTAGGCGGTCGCCCTTCCCCTGGTGTCTTGTACAAAGTTAAATTGATCTAATAAAATCCAAGGGAGGGAAACTGGACATGGAGAGGACCAGGGAAAGGAAGATCACGGTAAGTATGATAGAATCTTCCCTTTTCCCTGGCCCTCTCCATGTCCACACCTTTCGGGACTTACAAAGCAGTCCGTCATTGGGTGGGACAAAGAGACTTTAAGTCAAGATTGCAAAGATATTATTTAATAGAACTGGCCGATTTCAGAATGCTGGAACCAAATTGTGCATGTTCTGAAGATCTGACGTCCAGCTTGTAGTGAGAAATGAAAGTGCTCGGAGAAGACCAGGATGCTGATTTGCAAATTACTTCCAAAGAGATGCCTGCTTCTGCTGCCCAAGATGCTGCCTGACCTCTGGTTGAGTGCGCTTTGATCTTACTTGGTATACTCTGGTTTGCTTGAAAGTAGGCTTTCTTTATTACCGTACATATCCATCTCGAGATTGTGGGAGTTGCAGCAGCTTCGCCTTTTCTTGCCCCCCCAGGCAAGATAAAAAGCTTGTCTGATTTTCTGATTGCTCTAGTTGCTTCGCAATACATCTTAACATGTTCCGCTACATCTAATTCTTTCAATTCTGGATCCGAATCTTGATGTGCGAATGTAGGGACTACAATTTCATCCTTTAAGTGGAATGGAGAAACCACCTTAGGCTTGAACGAAGGACAAAATTTCAACACCAATCTGTCTGGAAAGATAGTTGGGCTATGATCATTGAATATGATGGCCTGCAGTTCTCCTACCCTCTTGGCTGAGGTGATGGCCACCAAAAATACTACTTTGAGAGTTAGATCCCAAAGTGACATCTGATTGTTGAATGAAAATGGACCTGAAGATAGCATGCGTAGTACTAAAGATAAGTCCCAACTTGGGCAGGTGGACCGTCTTGCCGGAAGAATTCTTATGGCTGCTTTAAAGAAGCGTACAATTAAAGGATGGTTAGCCCATGTAGTGTTTGATATTGCGGATATTGCCGAAACTTGTGTTTTCAGTGTACTTACGCTCAGGCCTCTATCGAGACCTGATTGAAGAAACTCCAATATATTAGATGCTGAGATTGATTCTGTGGACCCTATGTTGGAATGGACTCTAAACCTTTCCCACACTTTGGCATATCTATTACTGGTCGACGGTTTCCTGGATTGCAATAGGGTGTGAATAACTCTGTTGGAAAGTCCATGGTTTTCTAAACCTTGCCTCTCAGCCTCCATGCCGTCAGAGCCAGGGATCCTGGATCTGGGTGTACGTATGGACCCTGGGTCAACATGTGGTCTGATGTTGGAAGCCTCCATGGTTGGTCTATTGACAGATGGATTAGGTCTGTAAACCAAGGCCTTCGTGGCCATGCTGGAGTGATGCAGATCACATCTACCTGATCCTCTCTTATCTTCTGTATCACTTTCGGAATCAGAGGAAGAGGAGGAAATATGTAACCTAAATGGAATCTCCATGACTGTGTCAGAGCATCCACTGCCAGTGCTTTCGGATCCTGAATCCATGAGAAAAACCGAGGACACTTGGTGTTGTTGGATGATGCCATCAGGTCGATCGATGGTTGTCCCCATCTCTGTACCAATGACCTGAATATTTCTTGGCTTAGAGACCACTCGTGCCTTTCTGCAAACTTTCTGCTTAGCAGGTCTGCCACTTTGTTTAATTTGCCTGGAACATACACTGCTGTAAAATCCACTAAGAAGTCTTCTGCCCATTGAAAGATGGGCTGTACTTCTTCTAAAAGATCCAGGCTTCTTGTGCCCCCCTGCCTTCTTAGAAAGGCTACGGCTGTGATGTTGTCTGATTTTATTTTTAATCGTGTACCTCTTAATTGTTCCTGAAAGAAGAGGCAGGCTTGTCGTATTGCCCTTAGCTCCAGTATGTTTGATGTGACGTCTGGTAATGGGTACTGCCAGCGATCTTGAGCTACTCTGGATCCTAGCTCTGCTCCCCATCCTAGCCCTGAGGCATCTGTGGACATTATTAACCATGGTTCTGGGAACAACTCGGTGCCCTTGTTTAGGTGTGTTTGTTCTCCCCACCAAAGAAGAGATGTTCTTAACTGTGACGATATCTGTATTATCTGATGTTGAGATTCCCCGTCCCATTGTTGTAGGAACGACATTTGGAGCGGCCTCATTCTCCAATGGGCCCATGGTACAAGTCCGATCGTGGAAGCCATCATGCCCAAGATCTTTAGGAATACTAATGCCAGATCTTCTGGTGTTGTCAATAATCGTTTGACTGCTGTCGAGAGAGACATTTGCCTCCCCTCTGATAATGTCAGTTTCCCTAACACTGTGTCTATTATGGCTCCCAGATAAGTGATCCTCTGGGATGGAATGAGATGACTTTTCGTTGCATTGATTAGCCAACCATGGGCTGTCAATGTCTCCAGACATAAATCTCTTTGTCTGATTGCCTGCTCTCTTGATGAGGCTACTAGAATCAGGTCGTCCAGGTAATGGAATAAGCGTATCTTTTTCCATCTTAGATAAGCCACCAAGGAGACTAGAACCTTTGAGAATACCCTTGGGGCAGTTGCCAGACCAAAGGGTAGACACCTGTATTGGAAATGATGGTCTCCAATTGCAAAGCGAAGAAACTTTTGGTGTGCTTCTGCTATAGGAATGTGATGATAGGCATCCTTGATATCCATGGTGCACATCCAAGCCCCTGGAGAAATGGACGATTTTACCGATTCGATGGATTCCATCTTGAAATGTTGGACTTTCAATACCTTGTTGATCCTTGCCAGATCTAGTATTGGTCTCCAAGAGCCTGAGGACTTTCGGACTATGAAGAAGCGAGAGTAGACCCCTGTTCCTTTTTGGTCCAATGGAATGTGACATATAACTTGTTGTTCCTCTAACTTGGCCAGACAAGCCCATAAGGCAGCCCTTTTTGTCAGGTCTGTTGGTAATGGGGATGTGAGAAAACCCTGAACCGGCGGGCCGGAATTGAATTCTAGACTGTAGCCTAGTTTTACAATCCCTAGAACCCATCTGTCTTCTATGGATCGTTCCCAGGCGGCCTGAAAGGATTGTATTCTCCCTCCTAGAGCAGGCCCCTGGGTTGCACCACCTTCATGACTGTTTTGCGGGTATTATCTCCTGCCTTATTCTTGGGAAGACGAAAGAAGCCTGATTGGCCTGCTTTCCAACTGTCCTGTCTTGATGTATCCCTTCCAGAACGAAAGGACCGACTATTATATGGCATAAATCTGACTCTGCCCGATGACCTTCCTCGTGCCGGTTGTTTCCATGGTTGTTGTTTCTTTCTCTGAGGTAATAACTGACTCTTGCCTCCAGAAGCCTTTGAGATGAGTTCTTCCAGCCTTTTCCCAAATAATACTTGGCCTTGGAAGGGTAATGAACAGAGAGCCGTCTTGGAAGCGGAGTCCGCTTCCCACGCCCGAAGCCATAAGGCTCTTCTTCCTGAAATTGATAGTGCCAATGATCTAGATGCCAACCTTATCTGATCCACTGAAGAGTTGACCAAGAAAGCTGAAGCTAATTTCAGTTCTTTGAGGCCTTCTAAAATCTCAGATGTCTCTCGACCTTCCTTTAAGGCTGTATCTAGATTTGATAGCCATACCTCCAGGGATTTGGCTACTGAAAGGTTAGCGATGGCCGGTTTAAGGCTTTCTCCAACCGTGGTAAACACTCTTTTCAAGTCTGCATCCAGTCTTTTATCCATTGCATCCTTCATAACAGCATGTTCCTCTATGGGTAGAACCGTGTTCTTAGATATACTCCAAATTGGGGCATCTACTTTCGGTATGGTGCAGAAATCCTTGACTTCTTCATCCTTAAAAGGATATAGCCTGTTGCATCTAGATTGCATGGAGCTACGTTTTGATGGAATGTCCCATTCTGTTTTAATGAGATCCATAACCTCTTGATGTAATGGGAAAGTTTGTCCCTTGGGTTTAGAGCATGGTAAAAATGATGATGTAGATGATGCTTGATCCACATCTTCCAAGGCTAGTGATGCCCTTACCGCTCTAATTAGTGGTTGTATGAGTGAAAAATCAAAGGAAGATTGGACTTCCTCTTCTTCCTCTGATGATAATGAAGACTGATCTTCTGATATTCTTGTCGCAAATGTGTCATTGAAATCTAGATCCAATTCCACCTGAGGACCCTTTGACGTAGAAGCTGTTGCGATAGATACTTCTTTGGCCACTGCCTCCTTAATCCAAGCCATTATACCTGCACTTGAGCCTGGTTCTAAGCCTGAGGCTGCAGTAAGGCACGACTGACATAATTTCTTGTCTGGTAAAGAAGGGGCCGTACATCCAAGACATATAGGAGATGTAGCAAGCTGTGTCTCCTCTGTCTCTTCTGAGATCTCTCTAGGTCTCTCCTTAGATCTGTGTGGTCTCATGATGGCACTGCAACCAGAATTAACATTGGTAAGAGTGTCAATTAACATCCCCCCTTTTATTTATTTATTATATTATTATATTATTTTTTTTTTTTTTTAAACATACCTCAACCAGAGAAAGGAGTCTTGTTTGGGGTGGCAGCTGGAATAATACAGGGGCCCAAGAAAAGGAAAATCTGCCATAAAAACAAAATCATTCCAAAACCCAAAGAGTTCATATGCAGATACCCCTAACATTATTCCTCTATGAACTTACCGAGCACTGAATAGCACTGAGCAGGAGTTTCCAGAGGAAGCGTCAGCCACGAGGACGCCAAGAAGAGGAAATACCTAAATAGGCGTTATGCCCCTCCCCCTATGGTGCGTTCCACCGAATTGGATTGGCTGGATAGCTATAGAGAGCCTAACGCTCTGTGCGCTGACGCGCACAGCTGTTGTGCGAGCGGCTGTCATTTCCTGTGTGCTCGGCGGGTCCTAAGAGTTGCGGAGAGATCCGCCTTGCGTCGAGTGAGCCCTACACTGCTGCCAAACCCCTCCTGTACCTAAAACTGATGCGGGCATGGGGGAGACCCGATATCGCCGCTGGACGCCCTTGGTGAGGCAGGCCAGTAGAGGCAAGAATACAGGGAGACGCAGCCATAGTGCCCCAATGGGAGCGCCGAAATGAGGTAAGCTGCTAAGGGAAAACCATATAGGCAAAACCCTTGTCTCTGGGACGCTACGCAAGCCCCTGCTCCTTCTCTGAAAAATAAAAATACTCCTGTGAATTGGAGTGAGAAGAGAAAAGAACCCAAAAAAGACACCAGGGGAAGGGCGACCGCCTAATTTATTAGTTAGGGGGTTGGGTTCTTAATGAGGAGAGGGAGGGGCTATCCCGAAAGGTGTGGACATGGAGAGGGCCAGGGAAATGTAAAATCAGGGTAATGTGTTAAAGCAGTTTAAGCTTCAAGGATATAAGCACAGGAATCATTTGGTATTCAATATGTCACTATGTTAATGACAAGGTACAGGTATGGGGTCCTTTATTCAAAAACCCGTTATCCAGAAAGCTCTGAATTATGGGATGGCCATCTCCCATAGGCTCCATTTTATCCAAATAATCCACATTTTTCAAAATGATTTCCTTTTTCTCTATAAGAATAAAATAATACCTTGTACTTGATCCAGTAAAAGATATGATTAATCCTTATTGGAAGAAAACCCAGCCTATTAGTTTTATTTAATGTTTACATGATTTTCTAGTAGACAAAGTATGAAGATCCAAATTACGGAAAAATCCCTTATCCAGAAAACCGCAGGTCCTGGGCATTCTGCATAACAGGTCCCATACCTTTATAAGCAGCCCCAGCACTATATGTGCAAGACCTCATTGACCAGGTCAAAATGTTGGGAGTAACACCCATTCAAATGCATTATAAATCGGAGGGACCACAAAAAAAATGCTGTAAAATGTGGGGAAACTTAAAATGACAAAATGTAAAAAGGGAAATTGATTGTAGTTACTATAAAAGAATAAATAAACAAAAAAAAAACAGGGGAAATACTTTGTTAAACAGTGACATCATCTTTGGATTTTAATTTCATTTCCTGTGAATGTATTTGGCTGTTTATGAATCACTGGGTGTTGGCCAACAGGTAATGTTCTAACTTAGGTAAACGAACACTACAGGTGCCTGTTGGACTTTTCTTTTACATTGTAGTGTGAGAATTGGAAAAAAACCCACTTGTTTCTTTCCACTTTTCATGTGAGTCTGGTACTTTCCTTTTATTGTATTTTGCAAGAAATGCAATGCTGAATACAGTAGTGCCACTCGTGCTGCTGTACTGCTTTGTTCCAGCATATGCTATACCCTTAACTAAAGAAGCAGGGTAGAAATGGTGTACATTATGTTTTTTTCTGTCCTAGCCAACCTCAACCCTTTAGCAGGGAGGATCTGTTCTTCCAAAGATGCCCCAGTAGCTCCCCATCTACTTTTCTGCTGATTCACTGCACATGCTCTGTGCTGCTGTCACTTACTGAGCTTAGGGACCCACTCACAATATACAGTACACATAGAATACATGTGCACTGTCACTCCAGCCTTTATACATTACATTTTTGGCTAACTAACTATATTAGAAACATTTTTTATTTTTCACAGCCCATCTATCTACTCAGTTTTTATTTTTGTACTTTATTTTCTGAACTTTAAAGGCAGAGACACACTCTCAGATTTGGGTAGATTTTGTCACCTCTTGTTCGGGCGAGTAATCTCCCCGAATTGCCTCCCGCCGGCTAGAATCTAAATTGCCGGCGGGATGGCACTCAGAAGCTCATTTTCAGAAGTTGCTGAAGTTGCCTTGTGAGGCAACTTCAGGCGACTTCAGAAAAACGAAGCACACCGACTGCCATCCCGGCACGATTTACATTCTAGCCGGCAGTTCAAGGAGATAAGTAGCCTTGAAGAAGAGGAGATTTGTCGCTGGTCGACTAATCTCCTCGAATCTGAGCGTGTGTCTCTGTCCTAGGGCCCAGCTTCCCCCTTTTTACATACATAACATAAAGTGCTCAAAGTATCATTTATTTAGTGAAGCCATACCTACTGTAATTGGAAAGTTTTATAGCTATATCATATACCAAGACCATTTAATTATATAGATTTTTAGATGGAACAATTTGTCCATGATCACCTTAGGGGAAAAACTAGAATCAAAGGAAAAAAAAAACAATTTGTATCCCACCAATGCCTTGGAAAGAGATGAAAAATGTCCTCATATTCAAAACTTAATTCTCAGCAACATATTTTTGGATTCACAATTATAGAATTTCAAATTAATGTAAAACAAAAACCATCCAGCCTATTACAATAGCTGAATTCATTGTTATATTACATATTTCTTAAAATATTTGTAGCATAAATTATTATAGAAAGTGCCTTCTGAACTTACTGTTTAATAGTGGATATGGTTATACAGCTTGGCTGGTTTGAACCTAAGGTTTGCCCAATTTTCTATATAGTTAAAGTTTAGTGTCCTCGACACCTAACAGATTGCAATTTATTTGCCAATGTCTACCAATGTCTTGTATGGTTGAATTTTCCAATATACTGGTATGGAATCCATTATCCTGAAACATGTTATCCAGAAAACTCCAAATTAAAGGAAGACCATCTCCCATAGACTCCACTATAATCGAAAAACTCACATTTTTCCTTTTCCCTTTTTCTGTAAAACAGTACCTTCTACTTACTGAGATAAAATGAATCCTTATTGTAGGCAAAACAATCCTATTGTCCTTATTTGAATTATTTATAAATGGACTCCAGCTATGGAGATCCAAATTATGGAAAGATCCCTCACCAGGAATACCTTAAGTCACCAGCATTCTGGATAATAGGTCCCATATCTGTACAACCATTTGGCATTTTACCTTTAGTCAAATAATCAAAACATTTACCAGGTTTGATTTATCTAATGTGCAAAGCTAGACTAAAGGTATGGACATATCTTTAGTCCAGCTTTGCACATTAAATGGCAGATAAATCAAACCCAGGCCACCCTAATCTTTTATAATTATTTTATGATGTTTCTGTCAATGAATTAAGCTAAGAAAAATAACAGAGTTAAAGAACACTGGACAATGTCTTTGAGAGCTCTGATCTTGTAAATCGAATGCATATCTCTACTGCTCTACACTGGAACAGTTTCTGTGACTCTAAATTCTTCCCAAATCTCTCTGTAATAAACAAATGTCAAATCCTGACGTCTCTGTCTAGATTATGCTGAAAGGAATAGGTAAAATGACTAAAAAGAACTGGCCTAGTATGGGAATTTCTTCACTGTATTCCTCAGCATCACTGTCCCACAAGCCATAAAAACCCATACCACTCCTGCGGACTGTGCCGCCGTCTCTCTGTATTTTTCCTATTCAAGAACATATTCAATCACATCTTAAGCTGGCCATAGATGCAAAGATCTGATCGTTCAATTCCTCGAACGATCGGACTTCCCCATCTCCCGACCTGCCACTAACCATTCAGATCAAATAAAGTAGTAAAAGAACAGATGAGCCGATGTTCTGCCCCTGACAGCAATCGTATGAAAGTTATGTCCGACAAAGCTGGTGACAGTCTCCCACTGAAAATCGTACGATCGGCAATACATGCAGAGATATTATCGGCAGCCGACAGAAATCTTTTAACCTGTCCGATAGACCAAACGACCGATCTCCGCCGGACGGAAAATGTCGGGACTCTCCACACACGGTCCGAAAATCTTATGAATCGAGGATGGACAGCGTTAAATGCACTAAGTGGATCCACTATCACAAAATTAGCAGGCGTAAAATTCTACCTAAGATGGCTATCTACCTTGTTTTTCCTCTGTGTTGTGCTTTGGATTTACAAAGCACTCCTATACTTATTCATGAAGATTTATCTCCCCCATAACATGCACCACTTGTCCAGACAAAACAAACCCCTTTCCTTATAATTTAATTGTTCTATTCCTTTTTTCCTTATTTTTCCCAGCTCCTGTATATCCTACACATGGACTGGCATCCAAAACTGCACTACATAGTCAAGGTGATGTCTTAGCAAGAAACTGTAGAGATGATGATTTCATTCTCTGAATCAATGCCCCTTTGTATACAAAAACCCATTATCCAATACGATCCGAAGTTCGGGAAGACCATCTTCCATAGACTCAACAAATAATTCTAATTTTTAAAAATGATTTCCTTTTCCTCTGCAATAATAAAACACTTGAACTTGATCCCAACTAAGCTATAATAATTAATCCTTATTGGAAGCAAAACAATCCTATTGGGTTTATTTAATGTTTAAAGGACCAGTCACCCAAAAAAATACTCAAAATCCTATTTAAAGGGCATGTAAAGTCTAAAATAGAATAAGGCTAGAAATGCTGTATTTTGTATACTAAATATAAACATGAACTTACTGCACCGCAAGCCTAATCAAACAAATAATTTATGCTTTCAAAGTTGCCTACAGGGGGTCACCATCTTGTAACTTTGTTAAACATCTTTGCAAGACTAAGACTGTGCACATGCTCAGTGTGGTCTGGGCTGCTAAGGGATCGTCATAAACAAAGCTGCTTGAGTTCTGCATGGCTGGGAAGTAAGGCGGGGGCTTCCCCTGCTGTACATAAGTATGATTGTTACCCTGCTCAGCAGTTAGGGACCGTCTGACAATTCCTATCCACAGCAGTAAATGAAGGGAGAATTTCACTGCATACAGTTAGGTTTCTTATAAAAACGCTACACATTTTTTAATTGAAGTATATTGGAGATAGGTTTCGTTTTCATTACATGCCCTTTAATCACATAAGTCAAGCAAAATTAACTTTAATCACACAATATAAATTATTTGAATCTTGTTTGCTTCAGTCTGGGAATTCATAATTATAGCAAGCAGGCAGGAGACATTTTTGTTATTAAGACAAGCCTTGTATCATCTCAATATCTTGTTTGTGCACCAGAATAGGGGACCTGATGTCCATCCCCATGTCCTGGCTACACAATTAAATGGTGAAGAGAATGGGGGAATGTGTGGAGAGTAGTGACATCTAGGAAGTGCTAAATGGAAAATGAAAGTAATTGTCTGCCCTGCCTCTATGCTTAAGGCATAAAGGAGGAGCAGACAATATTTCATTGACAGCTGAGATTTTTAAACGAGTTTAGAACAGCTATGAATGCTTTGATAAAAAATAAAAAATTGGATTTCATGTTTAATTTGAAAATTACTTTTATTATAAAGCCTTTTGTGTCTGAGTGATAGGTTCACTTTAAATAATTTTTTAGTAGGCTTAATGTAAAGAGATCCAAATCACGGAAAAATCCCTTATCATAAAAACCCCAGGTTAGGAGTATTCTGGATAACAGGTCTCACACCTGTACCAAAATCTTAAAGGGGACCTGTCACCCTAAGAAATAATTTCAAATTCTTTTCTATCATGTTAGTTGAGCAAAATAAACTTTACTTACACTGTATTTATTATTTAAATTTTGTTTCCTTTTGTTTTGGAATTATACAATCACAGCAAGCAGGCAGCAGCCATTTTGTGGACACGGTTATTAAGGGAAATTGTGTATCACCCCAAAATCTTGTGTATGCACCAGAATGGGGGACCTAATGCCCATGTGCAGTGCCCTACACAATTATAGAGCTTGAGGAGGGAAGGGGGAATGTGAGGAGAGCAGTGACATGTAGGAAGTGCTGAATGGAAAGTGAAAGCAATTGATTGCCCCTCCTCTATGCCACGGGCATAGAGGCGGGGCAGGTAATATTTGATTGACAGTTTAGATATTTAAACGCCTTTATAACAGGTATGGATGTTTTAATGAAAAAATTTTTTGGGGTTTCATATTTAATTTTCAAAGGACTTTCATTATGCAGCTTTTTATGTGTAGGTGACAGGTCCACTTTAATGCAATTTAAACGTTGCAATGCTGCAGGGTGGTATAAAATAAGTGCTATGGCCATTTGGTGGCTCCTATAGAGACTGGAAGCCTACAGTAGACTCTGTTTGGCAGTAGACTTGATTTATATGCAACCAAACTTGTCTCCAAGCCTGGAATTAAAAAAAGAAGCAACTACTTTGAGGCCACTGGGAGCAACATCCTAGGGGTTTGGTGAGCAACATGTTGCTCATGAGCCACTAGTTGGGGATCACTGCTATAAAGAGTTGGCAGTTGACAGGAAAAGACTGAGGGGGTGCATAGTACTATTACGTCAGCTTTGCATACTTGCAACAACAATTAAATGTCCCCCTGCATTAATCTAAAGAAACATTCTTACCATGGCTGACACTTGCCTGAAGCCATAGAGAGAGTCTGTATGGCATCTTCCTCCCTAAATTAAACCGAGAACAGAATTCTCTCTATTTGCTGTTATTGCCTTATAAATTGCATTCCAGAGGAATAAATCTCATGAACACAATTAATCAGTTCTTTCTGTAAAGAGATGGTTTGTGGTATCTATATACATGGCTAGCAGTATACAAGACATTTCCACTACATCTGACATCCTATCATTCCAGACCTTTCCCAAAACCATTCCATAGAAAACTGACTGGGGTGTTTAACAATCAAAGCTTCATTAATAGCACTTTTTGCACTTCCTTGGATACTTTCCAGAGAAAATACAAATCAGTATCACTGTGGGTATTTATATGGATAATCAAAATATCACTGTTGAAATATTATGAAATATCTTCATGCAGGGAGAATTTCCACTTGTCCATTTTGGGTCAGGAAAGAATATTCTTCTCTTGAGGCAAAACTGGGAAGAGAAACAGGTGGGATTAATTGCCTTCCTTGACAGTACCAAGAGGTTCTCGGATTGAAGGATTGAATTTGATGAATTAATGTCTTTACAGTCAAATAAACACTGTCACATATATTAAACACACGTTCCACATTCCAAACAGCCGCACAGAAAAGGGAATGAGAAAACACGCCAACATCAGTGTTGAGAAGGGGTCCCATATTAAATTTCCCTTGAGCACTGTATGTTGTTCAATGGACCGCCTGAATACATAGCGATGAATATTCAGATTTAAAATCCTGTGACTTCTCACTTCTCCCTACTTCTAACTGTGGTGGCACATGCTGCTACTTGGGGAGATAATTGCCCAGCAACAAATCGCCTCTTCTTGGGGCAACTAATCTTCCCGAAATGCCTCGGATCGCTTCGTTTTTCCGATGTTGCCTCACGAGGTAAGTAGCAGCATGTGCCAAACTGCAAGAAGCAGTAAGGGTCAGGGCACACACTCGGGTGATTAGTCTTCAGGCGACAAATCTCCTCTTCTTCGGGGTGACTAATCTCCCTGAACTGCCTCCTGCCGGCTACAATGTAAATCTCGGATGGGATGGCATTCTAGTTGCCTGACTAGAATGTAAATCAACTGCTCGACGGCACTCGGAACGCTTTGTTTTCCAAAGTTGCCCGAAGTGGAAGTTAAGGTAGTAAGTAAACAACTCATGTAGCTGCAATCATGCTAAGGCTGACCACTTGCTGGTTACAAAAGTTAAAGGGTAAAAGTGAGACGAAGAGAAGATTTTGTTTTTGATACTTTTAGTTGAAACAGGAGACACGGAAACCTGAATAATATAATGAGGTTAAACAATCAAAGAGTGCCAGCAAGGAGGACTGATTGTGCCACAGGGGAAATAGATATGTATGTGAGCAGTTTGAGAGGGAAGAAATAGCTTTAGGCAATAGAAATACGTCATCCCGAAGAAAAGGTAATTTGTCACCATGCGACTACTCTCAGCCGATGTTCTGCCCCTGACAGCAATCGTACGATATCTATATCCCACAAAGCTAGTGACAGTCTCCAACTGAAAATCGTACGACCAATAGTGATGGGCGAATTTATTCGCCATGCGCGAATTCGCGGCGAATTTGCGCGATTTGCGCCGAGCGAATAAATTCGCGAAACGCCCGCGAAAATTCGCGGTAAAAATTCAAAAACGGGCGCCGGCGCAAAAAACGAGACGCCGGCGTCAAAAACGAGACGCCGGCGTCAAAAATGAGACGCCGGCGCAAATTCGCCCATCACTAACGACCAACAATACACGCAGAGATATTATCGGCGGCCGACAGAAATCTTTTAACCCGTCTGATCGACCAAACGACAGATCTCCGCCGGACGAAAAATTTTGGGACTCTCCACACACGGTCCGAAAATCGTATGAATCCCCGATTCGTACGATCAGATCTATGGCCAGCTTAAGAGAGCACAGTATATGCCCTTTAGAGCAGATAGCAAAAAGAAGTTCCCGTTTCAATATAATTAGTATGAACTGGATAGAGAGGAGCTAATCTGCTGCCACTTTATTTGCTGCCTGATTTGCACGAGTTGAAAAGTGTTGGCATAAATCAGCAGCAAACTAGCACCAAAGCACACAAGGTGATTTTCAATTAATTATCCTAATTTTATACAGGTTGGGAATCTATTATCCAAAAACCTGTTATTCAGAAAGCTCTGAATTACGGTAATTAGAAATAATTCAAATTATTTATTTCCCTTTCCTCTGTAATAATAAAACAATACCTTGTACTTTATTCTAATTAAAAAAAATATGAATCCTTATTGTAGGCATAGTAATCCTATTGGGTTTATTTAATGTTAAAATGATTTTATTCCAGGCTTAAGGAAATGAAAATTACAGACCCCTTCTCTGGAAATCCCCACAGAGACGTGACACTAAACTGGCAATAGGTTTGGAAGAATTCAACTATGAGGAAGCACTGTTCACGGTGGTGTTGGCGTTTTTGGAGGAGGTGCTCGTGATGGGAGATAATAGTGATGGGCGAATTTGCGGCGTTTCGCTTCGCCGAAAAATTCGCGAATTTCGCGCGAAATTCGCGAAACGGCGAAAAATTCGCGAAACGGCGCCGGCGTCTCGTTTTTGACGCCGGCGCCCGTTTTTCCGACGCCGGCGCCCGTTTTTGACGCCGGCGACTTTTTTTCGAAAAAACAATTTTTGACGCCGGCGAATTTTTACCGCGAATTTTCGCAGGCGTTTTGCGAATTTATTCGCTCGGCGCGAATCGCGCAAATTCGCCGCGAATTCGCGCATGGCGAATAAATTCGCCCATCACTAATAATTACTCTTTACAAGGATATTATAGAACTTCTCTCCCATAAAACTGATCAAAGAACCAGTGGCCACCCCTTTAGAGCAGAGACACACGTGAAGATTCGGGGAGATTTAGCCGCCCGGTGACTAATCACCTCTTCTTCGGGTGACAAAACTCCCTGAAAAGCCTTACCGTCAGCTAGAATCTAAATTGCCGGCGGGATGGCACTCGGAGCGCTTGTTTTCCGAAGTCACCCGAAGTTTCCTCGTGAGGCAACTTTGGGCGACTTCGGAAAACGAAGTGCTCAGAGTGTCATCCGCACCGGCGATTTAGATTCTAGCAGGCAGAAAGGCTTTTCGGGGAGATTAGTCACCCAAAGAAGAGGCGATTAGTCGCCGGGCGGCTAAATCTCCCCGAATCTTCACGTGTGCCCATGCCCTTAGACTGGAGGAACCGGACATTCATTTGAAGCAGTGTTTGTAGTTCTTCACTGGTTCCTCTATTGTGATTGAAAGGGTTTTTTAATATTTGTGCAACAAATATTGAAAAAGGGCCTTTTGCTGCCCGAAACATGTTGTGTGGACGCACAATAAAGCACTGATTAGCAGGTTTGCCTCTGCTGTTTGCCTCTGATTTCCATACCCATGATTGAAGTACTTTTGTGGTGACTTGACGGAACACCAGAGGGAATCAAGGCTTGCAAATAATGCTTGGCGTTTTGTGTGTTACCCTGTGAGCAACAAATTGTAAAAGTGTGAGAGGGGTTGGCATTGACATATATTTCTTTATTTAAGCATCATATTAGCATCCTACTAATTTTCCAGCACGTTAGCTATTATTATTATGGACACTATTAAATATCAATGCATTGATATTATTAAATATATGATTTGTAGATTTTGAAAGCAGCAATCCATTCAATATACCACTATACAGGGGATAAAAATAAATGATTAAATAATGATAAATAAGAGAACATTTCCTGACAACTGTTTTCCTGTTTTCCTTTAGGGGGTTCAGCAGAAAGTTACATGAAAAGGCTCTTCTACCTGTGGTACATGTATAATTTATAAGTGCTGGAGCATTATAGGATACAAAGTTCAACCCATCACGGCCCATACTTGGAGCATTTGAGCTTGTACCTATGACAGATACAAGTATGGTGTTTTTTGCGCCTTCTCCCCATTCAGATCCCATTCAAATTAGCTTGTTATTGAAACCTTGTGTATACAGAAAGACAATATCTCCATTTTGAATGTCATTCTGTATATCAAGCTGGGGAGCCCAGATCACACAGGTGCAAGTAAAGCCCATACATAAGCAGGCATTAAGTACAATGCTTAGCAACTTAAGTCCCCCAGGGCTCCCCATATTTTGGGTTCTGAAAGACATGAAAGTTAGGGTGTTCCAGATCATGTGGCATCCATGTAATATGCAGTGGTGCACCTTAAAGTACAAGAAAAACATTTGAATTAGTCAAAGTGGAAAATAACATGGTGCTGAAACACACTAACACCCATCAAATTTTTGAAAACATATAAAACACTTAAAATGTAATTGCTTGCAACTGTCTACATGTAAAGACCTATGCAAAGAGACTAAAGCCTATATCCCATATCGTGTTCCCTACCTATAGCTCCTTCTGTGTGCATAGTGCAGCACTCTTTTTAAGTTATTAACAATTTATAGGAATGAGCTAAATATTTCAGAGTTTCACCACAAAAAAAAACACCCATAAACTTAATGTATAGTTAAAAAAATGACGTGTGGTTTGCATGAAAAAAACATCCATTGACGCCAAGGCATTTGGCAAATTTTTTGCTGTTTTGTGTATTTTAAGCAAAGCAAAATGGTTCAAATTCGCCCATCACTAACTATTTACAACTCCTCTGTAACACCTAGTAAAAGGCCACAGAATGTTCTAGTTAAGTGCCCACCGACGTGGCCTGCCTTCCCATGGACATATCACAGAGACACCTAACCAGCCACATGTACCTCTGTTCTGTATAACTTTAGGGTGAAGATACACACAGGGGAGCTGCTGCCATGAGGTGAGTTGAGAAAAAGCTGTTCCTGGTAACTTTAAGGGCAGTGACAGACCAGGAGATTAATCGCTAGCAATAAATCGCTGCTTCTCTGGGCAACTAATCTCCTGCACTCTCCAGTAAAGTCACCTGCGCTAAAGCACATGCGGTGCTTTGTTTTCCGAAGTCGCCCGAAGTTTCCTCGTGAGTCAACTTCAGACAACTACGGAAAATGCAGCGCCGCGTGTGCTTTAGCGCAGCCGACTTTTCATATGGGAAGACACGCGGAGGCAGTTGTGGGAGATTGTCGCCCAGAAGAGGAGGCGATTAGTCGCCAGGCGACAAAATCTCCCCGAATCTCCTTGTGTGAACTAACCCTAAGAACCCCGAAACACCCCTGGACACGCAGAGCTACTAGTAGCAGCCAATAAAATACCCTGCCATAAACAATACTGAGAATTGCCTCTGCTAACACACACTAACCCCCATATGTAATATATAGTTTTGCTCCGCCGAAAAATTTGCGAATTTCGCACGAAATTCGCGAACCAGCGCGAATTTTTTGTCGTGGATTTTCGCGGGCGTTTCGCGAATTTATTCGCCGCAAATTCGAGCCTGGCGAATAAATTCGCCCATCACTAGTAATATATAAAGGGTCAGACTGGGGGGCCCGGGCCCACCGGGACTGCTGCCCAGGGCCCCCCTATGGCCCCCCACTGTGTGATGCGCCGAAAGGGTCGGGGCCCATCAGGTTTTTTCCCGGTGTCCCACCGGGCCAGTCTGACACTGAATAAATAGCACTAAGTTTGCACAGGGGCAATAACCCATAGCATTCAATAAGATGTTTGTTTTTAAAAAGGTGACAAGTAAATGCTACCTTATGGGTTACTGCCCCAGGCAAGCTTAGTGTCTTTTATTGCATAACCCATGCAGTATCTCAGCAAAGCCAATTATCAGTATTTTGTAGCCGTGATAAGTAAAAAGTTAAGGGCGTTTCCCCAGGGCAGCAGTTAAGCTGTGGGGAGGTTCTATGTCAGGTGGGGGGTTCAGGTTTTTTTTTGTTAAAGGGTTGAATTCTTCTTTAATTTATACCATGTTCAAAGGCAAACATGAGGAAGTTCTGGGTCACAAAAATTTGAGTTTTGGAATCTGTAAAACTAATATTTTGTCATAATTCTTGTATAGGGGTGCAACCAATGTTCTAATAGGCAGGAGGAAGTATTTCACCCTCCCTTGTCATTACCTGGGACCCTCAATGGGTGAGTCTGGCACACATGGGACTGAAAAGACCAGTCGATTAGATTCTGTGAGGTTTGAGAATCAACTCTTGGATGTCCTATTAGCATTGCTCCATTTCTTTGGGCCATGAAAATAAAGTAGAGAATCGCTGCAGCTCTTCTTGCTGTCCTATCTATAAACATATGGATATAGGTTCACATTGGTTTTGGCCATCACATTTGAGCATCATAGGCTGGAAGTCGTCAAATGACTTAATTTGTTGCATTTATTTGGACAGTATTTTGTTGAAGCATCACCTCTAAATGCAAACCCCCTTCTAGTGAACGGCACAAACCCAAGTTCCATCTGCTTGGGGGAACCAAAAAGCTGCAGATGCAGCACAATGCTAATCATTAGGTCTGAATCTGTTTTTAACATGCAATGGGGCTATCCCTTAAAGGAAAAATAAATGATATATTACTAGAACTTATGACTGTTACACGCCCGAGGAATCCATTTATTACAAGCCAGTGAAGCTGTCCCATAGTTTCTCATGTGGAAATATAATTTGCTGTTGTTTCATTGCCTTGGGCTTCGGGGAAGCCATCTTTTCTTTTCTTAATCAATTATTGAGTGTCTGTGATATACTGTATAGTATTTTCTAAAAATGCTATTTTGCACAGAAGGAATTCCACTCCATTAGTGTACAGATATTTGTATATATATATATATATATATATATATATATATATATATATATGATATATACACATATAGATATATGATCTTTATTAATGTACCGTGCTAAGGAATATGTTGGCACTTTAAAAATAACAATGATAATGATTCAGTTGCTTTTGCAGACGCAGACAATATTCTCTTTTTGCATCCTTATGTAGTTGTAGGAAAGGGGAAGTGGCTAAAATGAATATAGAGAAAAGAAAAAGATAGTAAAAACCCCCGCACTCTCAAATGAAATAAATTGATTAATATCTAAATGATACCGTGAACCATTCAATTAATGTGAATTAAGTGCATGTGCTAAGTTAGAATTAATTACTTATTTAAAAAAAAAACCTTCTAATGAAATAATTAAATATTAAGCAAATTTCAAACAACCAATTCAAAAGGCAGAAAATTGCTGTTTTTGTATGTATTCAAAATTGCTAGTGCTAACGTAGTGTTAAGATTATTGTCTGTTGACAATTAATTCGGGATGCTAATAATTTATAAAGTGCTAGTGCTAAATTGATTGCAGTCTCAGACAGCTTATGGTTCAAAATTGATAATCTTTTAAAAGTATTAGTGCGTTATATAATATAATCTTGATTATATTATATAACGCACTAGCACTTTTAAAAGATTATCAATCTTTTAAAAGTGCTAGTGCGTTATAGCATCCCGAATTAATTGTCAACGGACACTGGATAATCTTAACACTACGTTAGCACTAGCAATTTTGAATACATACAAAAAACGCAATTCTCTGCCTTTTGAATTGGTTGTTTGAAATTTGCTTAACATTTAATTAATTCATTAGAAGGTTTTTTTAAATAAGTAATTAATTCTATCTTAGCACGTGCACTTAATTCACATTAATTGAATGGTTCACGGTATAATTTAGATATTAATCAATTTATTTCCTTTGAGAGTGCGGGGGTTTTTACTATCTTTTTCTTTTTCTCTCGAATAATTGATAACTGTAATCCACGCCTCCGACTCTCCACGAGGTAATAGCATTATTAAATTAAAAAGACTGCCTTCCTTCCTTGTTTCTTGAAATGAATATAGTACATCTAGTTCTAACACAGAGTTTAGGGAAGTGTAGGACAATTAGTCATTTGTGTCTCACAGGTTTGCAAGAATGTAAATATATAATATCATATAGCATGGAAAGGACATTGCTGTTAGAAGACTCATCCTACAGAAAACACAACTTTCTTCTGTTTCTCAATGAATCTTGTTTTTATCACAACCTTGCAAAATAGAAAGTCATAACCTACTGTATTATTTAAAGAATATTTTAGTTCCAAAAATGGTCCTTTGCAAGGCCAAAAAAAAATATCACTGAATTGTATAAGCAGTCCCCATTATGTGCCTAGAACTGCTGGTGGCATATGTAACACATATATTCAGGTCTCTGAGGCCTTTCTTTAGGTTTTACAAAATTAAGTTTGATTGGCTTGTAAATTATAAACCAAGTGTGGGATCAAAAAGGTGTTGTGGGCTTGGTATACTGTAGATACCAAGTGAAACGTTGATGGTTTTATATAGAAGTTTAAATTACCCTGAAAGGTGATGACCTAGAATAATTGTGCAGTGATTTAAGAGTCATCAAAGGCCATAAAACCAAGATCTAAATGAATTCCTATTTTTAAAGAACCCAGAAAGCCATCTGTACATGATAAATGCCTTGCAGATTCCCCTTCCCCCTGAAATGCACAATATTAAATCCACAATATTGCCTATTTGCACATATCTGAGCAGTGGGGTTGGCAGCCGCCATGTTGGGTCAGTTGATTCCATTCCCCAGCTTTCTGGTGGTGCTCACCAAGTTAGGCCCACATTAGCTTGTTGCACATGTTCCTGGTCACAAAGGAACTTAAAGGACTTCAAGAGGCCCGACATGGCAGCCCAGTAATGCACTATTATTATTTTTAAAGATATAGGCTAATGGGGACATTGGGGATTGTAAATGGTGTGTTTTGGGAGAACAGATTCTGTGTGGCATGTATAGATGGCATTTTTAATGTCCCCCTTTCATGTCTGAAAGACAATGATCACTGTCACTTTGGGATCGTTTCCCTTATGCAAGAAAATCTTCTTGTGGAAATTGAGATTTTGGTTCCTGCCTATAAAATGGTTGCAAATTCCTTATGGGCCAATTTTAGGCGACATCATTTCTCAAACTAGGAGTGAAAAGTTTCATTTCAATGAGCTGGAAATGTGAGAAGAACATGCTCAGTGTACTTTGAGAAGTGGTTGGGAAGCTAAGCTAAAATAAGACAGAAAACTCCTGGCCCCAAGCATTCGGATAAAAAAAATTCTATACTTGCACCATATACATCACAATGTACTGGCTGAATACAAATATCAACAACTCAAGGGAAAGCCAAACCCATCTCCCCTGCAAAGATAACCAATCAAAATTAAGAATAAGTTAACTAAGAAGATTAATAATGAAGCATGATTGAACAACAGGTTGCTGGTTATAAACTTCAAACAGCAAATTCACTATAAAAAGTGTGTCTCTTGAATCTCATGCCCCAGGAAGACTTCTACATGTAAAGGTTACCAAACCACTAGGAAAATCATGGATATGTCCAAAAAGTTCAAATTGATTTTCTCTGAGTGTCCTGATTGCTCACATAGTCTGGCATGTTGTTTTACATGTTGTGCCCATTGCCACTGACAGTATGACAGAATGCATCCGTTTAGGTATACATTATACTGTACATATTGACATATTTCCCTTTCTGGATAAAATATCTATTTAATTTTTTATTGGATGTTTCAGTAAATGACATGCTATCATATTATTTTAAGATTTTTACCATAAATTTATGATCAATTGAGGTATTAGAAGGGTTAAATCCTGTTTATGTGTTCTCGCTGTATATTATCATCCTTCTCTTCCTGAGGAAACCCTGTAAGTGTGAAACAAATCGTATGTGGGTGACATTTTGTCCTACGAGCCTTCTGTCATTTAATATTGTGTATTTCTGTTACCTGAGGAGGGAAGTTGTTTTCATTTGCACATGTACAGCCCCCTTTTCTGTTCCGCTCTCTTGTTATCCATCAGCAATGGAGTTATGAGCTGTTTTTCCACTCGTAATGTATGGCAGTTGGACATTGGCCCAATCAGATCCTCCTAAATTGCAGTTGCCGCAAATATAATCCTTTCCACAAAACTGGGGATTCAGATCTCTCACACAAACTATATATTATGAATTTTATTATTGAAGGAAAATACACTTTGATTTTTAAATATAAATGAACTGTCATATGGAATTCTTTTTATGTTCTATATAGAAAGAAATCTCTTGGGAAGCGTAATGCAAATATGTGGAAAATCTAGCTAAAATAGAAGCGATATACCATTTTCTTTCCTTATAAACGAATCCCTAGGCACTAGCAAAACTAGCAACACTAACATACCCTACTAACCCATTTAACTGCACTGCATGCCCCCCCCCACCCAGTCCCAAGATCCTGAAGAAACCATCTCATTGGTTACTGATCCTCCTGTCCTCCCTACTTCAAATAATCTCCTGTCCCCATACTCATCAATTTGCCTTCTGTTGTTTGTGCCACTAAATGTGAGGCAGAATCAATAGGAAATAAGGAATAGGTCAGTAGAGCCCAGGAGATAACTCTAGGAAGGCAGTAATGGGAAAAACTGTAAAATATAATTATGGACACAATGGGCGATGGCTCTCTTGGCCTTTTTGTCTCTGCAGCTTTATATCAGCCCTAAGAGTAATACCTGGTCCTGCATCAGTCCAAGCCAGTTCTTCAATAACAGACTCCTCATTGCTTATCCTCATACACATCTTATTGCTTTGCTTAGTTTATTTCCTTTGGCTTGTAGCCAAAGCTTCCTTGCTTTTTGGGCACTAGAGGCTGCCTGTTTCAACCATACCGCTCTCTAACAGAAAATAAACCTTGATGATTAAAATTTTACATAAAGTGTTATGCCATATTTTGGTTATATTTTATCACCTTAACGGGATACTGTCATGGGAAAAAATTTTTTTTCAAAATGAATCAGTTCATAGTGCTGCTCCTGCAGAATTTTGCACTGAAATCCATTTCTCAAAAGAGAAAACAGATTTTTTTTAATTCAATTTAGAAATCTGACATGGGGCTAGACATATTGTCAATTTCCCAGCTGCCCCAAGTCATGTGACTTGTGCTCTGATAAACTTCAATCACTCTTTACTGCTCCCCTCCCTTTTCCCCCCCAGCAGCCAAACAAAAGAACAATGGGAAGGTAACCAGATAGCAGCTCCCTAACACAAGATAACAGCTGCCTGGTAGATCTAAGAACAGCACTCAATAGTAAAATCCAGGTCCCACTGAGACACATTCAGTTACATTGAGAAGGAAAAACAGCAGCCAGAAATCATTTCTCTCCTAAAGTGCAGGCACAAGTCACATGACTGGGGGCAGCTGGGAAATTGACAAATTGTCTAGCCCAATATAATTGAATATAAAAAAATCTGTTAACTCTTTTGAGAAATGGATTTCAGTGCAGAATTCTGCTGGAGTAGCACTATTAACTGATGCGTTTTGAAAAAAAACATGTTTTCCGATGACAGGATCCCTTTAATAAATTGTATAGTATCACGTAATATAACTAGCTCAAGTAAATGGTAAAGTGTATTATAACACTCTCACATACACAATTATAAATTTTGATCTTTTATGTATCTCACTTAAGAAGAAAGGAAAGATAAGGTATACAATTTATAGGGGGCAAGGGGTGGGGAGGTGAGTGGCGGTGGTAGTGAACAATGGGTAGGCAAAATAAGTATGGGCCTAGCACCCCTTTATTGTTGCACCCTAGGCATGTGCCTTATCCTACCCATAGTTCAACCCTGCCATTGGAATACATATGAAGTTCTCATCAGATGGATCTCCTTAAGCTCAGTGCTTGGGTGGCAGAGATTTGCTAGTTTTTTGATCTCACCATGTGTGGCCAGATTTAGGTGAAATAAGCAAAGGGTTTCAAAGGTATTCAGATAGGAAGCATGCTCATAGTGCTCCTAACAATGTGCTATGAAGATATCTACAGAGGTATAGACTGTCAGCATAAAAAAGGATAACTTGCAATTTCCTTAAAAACAACAAAACGCGTATAGAGTTTACATTATTTTCCACGATAACTACTCTAATCTACTAAACATTAAACAGTGTTTCATGCCAACACATAACTTGTTCATTGATCATGGCAGTATACTGTACATTCATGTGGTTTGGTAGCTTAACTAACTTATTTGATCTCAACACTATAAAGCCCTCTATATTGACTTTGTAAGACTGTCATCCTATGCCAAAGACAGACACGGCACACAAGTAATACGAGAGAAAACCTTTATGCATAATAAATATTTTCCTGCAATGTCCCATTGCCTTTCTTTGGATATGAGGTGATATGTCTCTGAAACTGTTGTATTTTCTACTTCCCCCACCACTTCAGCTCTTCCATTTTCTTTCATTCCCTCCGCTTTCATTTGTAAGTTTAGAATTCTGCTCTCTCTTCTATCTGAATACAAAAACACAGAAAAAAAAAGGAATAACTTATAGGGAGAGATGATAGATAGCGAATAATAGATAGAGATGAATAGAGAGATGATGATGGATAGATAGATAGATGATAGATAGATAGATAGATAGATAGATAGATAGATAGATAGAGAGATAGATAACAGATAGATATATAGATAGATAGATAGATAGATAGATAGATGATAGATAGATAGATAGATAGATAGATAGATAGATAGATAGATACCGTAAAAGATAGACGGATGATATAGATAGACATTTACAGTATATAGACAGATACGATAGATACGATAGTTTTGACACCTGATTTTGAACAGAGTATAAGAGTGAAGTACTTGACATCATAACATTTATGCAGTGGGACTATATAGCTAAAATGACATATTTCTAAGGAATATGGGAAACCAACCTCCAGACTTCAGAAGCTCGAGATGTATCAAGTTACACTTGCAGCTATGTTTATGACAGTTATTGAAAATTGAACATTACAGTTGTCAATTTTATGGTATTCCCATAGTTTGTTATCCTTGTATATAATTAGAGGGCATGCTTAGTGTCCCTATATCTGTCTTTACTATAATCTCTCTGAGTTACCTAGTACCTGTATACGAATTATAAATACAAAAAGCTTGAAAAGATACTGACATCAAGCTAAGCAGTTTTTAATTGTGTCTGTCTGCAATAATTATGAAAAACAGATTGGAGACAGGAGGTACAGTATTGGCTATTAATGGGGTCATTAATTGGGGGGTGCTGTGTTTTTGTCTACAGTGGCTTTAAGATGTCATTACACACAGGGCTCATGGGTGCTGTCTTCTGTGTCCTGGGGGGGAAAACTGTGTTGGGCCTCCATTCAATTTCTACTTACCTTTTCCAGTCAACACTAGCAGTGACTTACACTTACACATGAGCAATAATCTGTTATTGAGTTAAAATTTATTATGGATATTAAATCAGGTAGATGAAATGCGTTGGAACTATTAAAAAAATTCTACTCCCTTTTTTCAGAGTGGTAAAAAAGAAAATGTCTTGTGTCTCTGTCTGTACATACATCAAGTATTTTATTAGTAATTCTATTTGCAGAGACCAGTTGCATCAGTGCACATCAAATACAACAGTGATGTGAAACATGTTTAGAAAGTAAATGTACTCTATTTTTGATTAATTTGATTAACATTGATTTATTTTTGGTGCTGCTTCCCCTTTAAGTCGTGTGTAACATACTCATCTGTAGCCTGTGGCTGGTTACAGCCATGGATCAATCAAACGATACGACAAGTAAAGAAGTTGTTAATTGAAATGCACAGTTAACACATGTTCCCCTGGGTCTTTAAAACAACACATGGAAGTCATATGTCTCAAGTCCTGCTGTTATGGCAGTGATAATAAAATTAATTCAGTATACAGGGTTTCCATTTTATAAAAAATTCTCTGCTGTTTTTTTGGGATAAGATAATACGGTGGTTTGTTAAAGGAGACGTATAGGATAAATGAAAAAACCCTAATTTTGTAGGCAATAATGAGTAATATATGGTGTTGCTTTTACATGGTGCTACAAAATAAAAGCAATAAAGGGGCTACTTTTATAATATCTATAAAAGTAGCCCCTTTATTGGAGCTCCCTATAGATGTTCTCTGTTCCCTGTCTGTGTTTCAAATGAGGGGTGGGCATGTCCTAACCGTCCCTGCCAGAAACACAGTAGGAGGGGGACAGCCAATCACAGCCCTGCAGTCACACAAGCACAGACAGGCTTCAGTTCCCTATCAGGTTCTGCTAGCTGCTGATTGGTTCCTGTCCTACAATTCAGTAAGATGAGAGCCACCAGCTGCCCTGCACAGCCTGGGAATTCAGGGAGCAGGAAGTGGAAGAGAAGGGAGGGATTATTAGGGTTTTTGCAGAAATATTCAATAAATCAGCCTGAAACACTACTTTTTTAAGCACAATTCTTCTATATCTAAATGAGTATAATGCACTGGTATGTTCTTATTTTTTACACAATATGTTTCCTTTATTCTTTTTGTCATTTAATGCTGCATGAATGTCTGCAATTGATGGATTTATAACAAAGAACCAAAACCTGAAATGTATTCTTTGTTCCTGAAACTAAATAATGTATTATTGAGCATTCTTGTTTCAGGCTTCAGAACAGCACATTGCGTTATTAATCATTCCACTTCCCTACAGTTATGGTTCCACCGCAGTGTTTATCCCAGCAAACTGCTAGAGTCTCCATATACTGTACCTTAGACTTCATGATTTGTGATTTAATCAAACATACATGTAGTACATGGACAATATGGGGTATATTTATCAAAGAGTGAAGTTAATGGTGAAGTTCCGCCACTAGAGTGAAATTCCGCCACTTCCCATTCATTTCTAGGGGTTTTTAAAGGCGTAGTTATCAAAGGGTGAAATTTCACTTTCACCCATTGATAAATACACCTTTCAAAATCCCATAGAAATGAATGGAGAGCTGCGGAATTTCACTCTAGTGGCGGAACTTCACTCTTTGATAAATTAACCCCTATGTGTTCATGCACATGTCTAGAAAGCTCATTTCAATTAAAGAGTGAAAATTCCAAGAGATCGAATCTATGTACCCAGCAGGTCCCAATCGAATAGCTCACACTCCAAGGTCAGGGCAGGTTGATGAGCCTCTAAAACAAAGTACCATTTTGTGTGTGTGATAGGGGTCTGAAATTGTAAGTTTCACTGGAGCAGGGAGTAATGTCAATGATGTATAATCTCTGTAAAAAGCCTTTTAAACAAAGGATAATAAAAAATGTTAAAAAAATAAATAAAAAAAATATTAAAAAATAGGTGGAAAGTGAAAAAGATTTTGCCTTAGACTGGCACAGCAGATAAAGAGGACTGGTCTACCTGGCACATCCCTCTATATTATGTTCCTCACTGGTGTAGCTCCCAGGTGACTGTTGCAGTGATTTTGCAGGATAGGGGTGAAGAGAACACAAATCACCCTTCATATTTATTTATTTATTGCTATTTACAATGCATGTTCAGCCCTCTAGTCTAAACCTTTGATTCATTTGAAACCTTGGCAGCGTGCATTTATAAAGGGAATCTATGTATTCACTTGATTGCTTGTTAGCGGTTTTAACAAATTCTATGTCCAGTTTCATCAGATGTCACTTAACCTGTCTTTTTTAAGAGGAAGCCCTGGCACACTTAGGGAGAACATACAAAATTTATTCAGATAATGGTTTTGGTCAGAATCAATACCAAGACCCCCAGCTGTCCAAGACAGTATTTCTAGCCCCTCTAGCTAGAGGTAGAGTTTAGTAAATCCTGAGCTATACATATGGGGCAAGTTTTGGGAAATAAATAAATAATAAGAAAAATAAGATAACGAAAATAGGGCAAAGTTATTGTTTGCAAGTTTGGATAAATAAACTATTAGGATGTATCTGTGCTATCAAACCAGCAGTTCTGGATGCATAGGGACATAAACAAGTGATATGCATGTCTTTGCCCTTAATGCCTTATGTGAGAATTAAATCTCTTATTTAGAGTATTAAGGCAGTGCTATGTATGTAGCACAAGGCATATAAATACCTTCTGTTTTCATGTTTTCATGTTGCATGTCTTGCATTGTGAAGGGCTTTTTGGCTCCTTTTAGCCAGTCTCACCCTATACAGGTTGGTTTCCCTGTATACAGATGTAGGGGACAAGAGGAATCCTTCCCCTGTTTTTCTGCCTGTGACATCATCCAGCCCAGTTACAGGCTGAAGAGCAATCCGATTGGCTGGGCACCACAGTGCATCCTTGGGAGAGAAGGTGTGCCTGACTTTGGAGCCAAATGTACGGGGTCTCCCAGAGAGCTGAACAGAGCCAGCACGAGTAGCTGTAATACTGTCAAGTACAGAGAAGCTGTTAAATCTGTGGAAACTATGGAGGTACAGTTTGAGCCCAGCCTGTTCCCTGCCAAGCTGCTAGAAACTCAGATGGAGAAAGGTGCCACTGGTGAGATTTATCCTGTTGCAGAGCTGCCTATAATCTCCAGTGTGATTGCCTCTGAGTGCACCCCGGTGAGTGAGCCACCCAAGGGAGGATACTGGCATGGATACAAGCGTGGGGTCCAAAGTGAAGACAAGTCTTGTGTATTTACCTGCTACATGGGAGCTGCTGCTAAATTCCAACGGTACTTTTGGGAAATGGTAGCGCTACCTGGGGAATAAGAGCTCTGGGGAAGGGACATTTCATTTGAACTGTGTGGTTATTAACCCCTTCTGGCGGATTGGGACTTTGATATTAAAAAGGACTGTGTTGAGCAACAGTTAAGTACCTAATAGTGATTTAGGTAGTGTCCCACGTATCCCCAGACACATGGAACATTAGTTTGCCCAAGTTTTACTGCAGTGTATATAAAGTTTACATTTGTTTCATTTGCAAATTGTGTGTTTTATTATTCCTAGTGGAATTTTTTTTCCAGGGTGGGGCAAGGAGGCATCTGTGGGCGGGCCTGTGAGATAGGTGGGTGTGTCACTGCCATCAGGGGGTGGAGCTATGCCACGGTGATCAGCCGATCGCCGGGTCAATCAAGGGAATCCTGCACAGTTTCCCTAATTTGAAAAACCATCCAGGAAGTTTTGACCCGGGCAACCCTTCAAAATACCGGTTGTCTGACAAGTGGCAACCCTAGTTCACACAAAGATGGCAAAGTGGCAAGTTCATGTATAAATACCCCCAGAACTCACAAACAGATGGTACAGTGGCAAGTACATGCATAAATACCCCCAGAACTCACAAACAGATGGCACAGGGGCAAGTACATGTATAAATACCCCCAGAACTCACAAACAGATGGTACAGGGGCAAGTACATGTATAAATACCCCCAGAACTCACAAACAGATGGTACAGTGGCAAGTACATGTATAAATACCCCCAGAACTCACAAACAGATGGCACAGGGGCAAGTACATGTATAAACACCCCCAGAACTCACAAACAGATGGCACAGGGGCAAGTACATGTATAAATACCCCCAGAACTCACAAACAGATGGCACAGGGGCAAGTACATGTATAAATACCAGCAGAACACACAAACAGATGGCACAGGGGCAAGTAATTGTATAAATACCCCCAGAACTCACAAGTACAAGGCTGCAGACTGCAATCAGGGTTGCCAGGTTTTCATTTCAAAACCAGCCAAAGACCATAAAAAAACTAGCCAAAAAGTAGCCAAAAGCCATTTTAAAAGTAGCCCAAAAGTAGCCCAATTCATAAATTGAAAAATCGTAATAAAATAAAGTAAAATAATATGGTTATCAGATCAATTAAGTGTCTGTACTTTTCCCAGACTGATGGCTGACTGGTACTGCAAATAATATTGGGTTCTTTTGGGTACTGCCTGGTTGGCACTGTAAATAAAAGGGGTAACACAAGGCATTAAGTTTGCTAAGAAACAATAACACAACCAATTAGATAACATTTACTGGTCACCTGTTTTACCCCTCTGTGTAAGTCCCCTCCAGCGACGTTCACAGGGCCATCTTCTCTTCAAACCTCTTCTTTCGGGATCCGGCGGCGCTAGGTGGCGCATGCGCAGTAGGATGCCGGTACTACTGCACATGCGTACAAAGTTCACGAAGTTCGGCGATTGAACTTCGGAAACTTTGTGCGCATGCGCAGTAGTACCGGCATCCTACTGCGCATTCGCCGCCGACAGAGCAGCATACAGGAAGAAGCGGTTGGAAGAGAAGATGGCCCCTGTGAACGTCGCTGGAGGGGACAGAGGGGTAAGTAGCAACTTAGGGGCAATAGCCTGGGGTGAGAGGTAGGTGGGGGGGGAGGAGGGAGGTGAGGTGTTAGCGCCAGGGGGTTGGATTCCCCTTTAATACTGTAACCCCCTTAGTAGGAGGTCGTAGCCAAATGAATTACGTGCGCACAACCACAGCGCTGCTCGCATGTGCAACAGAACAATGGGCAGGTAACCTGTACACGTCAAAAAGTTTATGTCATCAAAGGATACAGCCATGGGATCCGTTATCCAGAAACCTCTGAATTACAGAAAGGCTGTCTCCTATAGATTCCATTTTTTTTGTTCCAAATAATCCATATTTTTAAATTTCATTTTCTTTTTCCGTGAAATAATAAAACCGTACTCAATCTCCACTTAAATATCATTAATCCTTATTGGAGGCAAAACAATCCTAACGGGTTTAAATAATAAATGATTTTTTTAGTAGACTTAAGGAATGGAGATCCAAATTAGAGAAAGATCCCATATCTGGAAAACTCCCAAGCAGTCTGGATAACAGGTCCCATAACTGTACTGACAGTACTGCGAATACATTGAGCGCTTATAAATGTGTGTTCATAAAAACTGTGCCAGTCAAGACATAATATATCCAGAAGAGCAACAGAAGAGCTTCAGAACATCTTACTGAATGTGGGCTTACAATCAGAAATCTACTGTTCCCTGTACAACATAAAGGAGCATTTGAGTCCTCTTGTGACACACCCAACCGAATATTGTTTTATTGGGGACCGGGCAATGACAGGATCCCAATACTGCCCAACAGCCCTACATACAAATGAGAGAGACACAAACACAACGCACAGTTGCAGACAGCTACTCACAAGTCCCGCAAAGCGGAACTGTCTGTGTCGTCGTCATCGTCGTGTCCAACTCCAGTCTCCAACCAATTCCCGCCAGGAGGACCCAGAGAGACAGGCCCAGGCGTCGGCGTGCCGGGGGTGGTGGCACCGCGCTTTGCGCGCCCTGCATCATGACATCACGCGGCCGCCCTCCTCCTGAGGGACGCTCGCTGCGTGTTCTTCCAGCCTGCCCCTGAGCCCTCTCTAGTCTGAGTCTGATAATCCCAAGTCTCCGGCTCCGCCCCTTTTAAGAACGTATCTTCGAAATTATCCTGCGGCTGCCGGCTGGCTGGCAGCGTGCAGGCAGGTGCAGCCAGCAGTGCGTGCTACTATTTGGGCATTGGTTGGTTTTTCCAAGTCCAAACCTGCGGCACCTATTAAAACTAGCCCAAAACTAGCCATTGGCGGGTTTGGACTTGGAAAAACCACGCACAGTCCCAGGGGGGGGCACTGCCCCCTCTTGCCCCCCTCTGTGGACGCCCATGGTTCCCGGTACTTTTCATACGCAAAAAGTTGCTATTTAAAGAGACAGTAACCAAATTAGGGTTATATAGAGATAAAAATGTATTCTGCTTCTACTTAGATATCCTCCCTGTACTCCAGGGAACAAGTACCTACATAATAAATAGATTAAAAAGATAATTTTAAGAAAAAATTATAAGAAAAAAATGAGTCCTTTAGATTTGTTCACTCCTGCTGATCCTTTCCAGTCTGTCATCTGAACATGGAAAAATCTCACAAGAAAAAAACGGATTGCCTATGGCAATAGAGATAATATATGATAATGAAATGACTAAACAATAATGTCATTATAATATATGAGCTTGTTACAACAGCAGTAAGAAACCTAATATGTGGTGGGCTACAAACAAAGAGATTATTAGTGGCTGAATTACTGTATCTTGGACCCAAGGGCATTTAGAGAATCAGGTCTTCCCATTATTAAAAACATAACTACAGCGTATGTGATACTTGTAAATGGTTTCAAGGAGGTTTCCTTTTTCATGTAGGGGCATAAACTATTTGTAACCAGCTACTGTTACTTGTATGAGTTTAACTGAAATAAACTTACAAAAATATTCGATTGTACAATTCTGCATCACAAATTCCTTGTAAAAATAATAATTTAAAAAAAAACAAAGACAACAGTAGTGAATATCATATTGAAAGTCATTTATTTTTTCCATCTTGAAAACATATCAAGGTCCACATTCCCCGGTCTAACGAGGAGCTGTGTCATCTGAAGAAACGGAACTTCTTTATAAAATCTCTTCTTATCCTGTAGCATAGTATGGGATCTAACAAGCTGAGAATGTGAAAACAAACAACATATAATACAAATATTTTTAAAAGCGAAAGGATTATTTATGAATACAGATAAGAGACTGGATCACTGTTGGGGGCCGATTCACTATGGGTCGAATATCGAGGGTTAATTAACCCTCGATATTCGACTAGGAATTAAAATCCTTCGACTTCGAATATCGAAGTCGAAAGATTTAGCGCAGATAGTTCGATCGAACGATCGAAGGATAATTCCTTTGATCGAACGATAAAATCCTTCGAATCGAACGATTCGAAGGATTTTAATCCAACGATCGAAGGAATATCCTTCGATCAAAAAAAGTTAGGCAAGCCTATGGGGACCTTCCCCATAGGCTAACATTGACTTCGGTAGCTTTTAGATGGCGAACTAGGGGGTCGAAGTTTTTTTTAAAGAGACAGTACTTCGACTATCGAATAGTCGAACGATTTTTACTTCGATTAGTTCGATTCGAAGTCGTAGTCGAAGGTCGAAGTAGCCCATTCGATGGTCTAAGTAGCCCAAAAAAAACTTCGAAATTCAAAGTTTTTTACCTTCGAATCCTTCACTCGAAGTTGGTGAATCGGCCCCTAACTGTCTGTGTAACCATTAGATTATACTGAGGTTCTTGTTTTCAAGGAATACATTTAAAAAAAAAGAGGCAGTATTCCCCATTTTCCACATACAGCATGTGCTGAATATATTCTTTGCCTGTTTTTTTCATTAAAAAAAATATTTGTGTTTTTTTTGGTTTTTCCTGCACTAAACATGACATTTAAAACATTTTCACTTTCTAACATTCTGGGTCTGCCAAGTTAATATAAGCGGGAGTAGATAGTAAAACAAATGATAAATCTACAGATGTATGTATGTAATGAGTTGCTCCTTATCTTAAAGCATGCCAAAGGCTGTAGCTTAGAGAAAAGAGGGCTTTACAGTAGATTAAGGAGGCGGGATGTTCAAGGCAAAATAAAACAATTTCCAAAAGAATGGGTAGAATGCATTTTCATGTTGAGGATCTCCACAACTGGTGGTTACTCACATATTTTTGGGGCTTTCTTTCTGCAGCACCTACAGTGGGTCTAACTAGCTTGGGTGTAGCAACACCATTTCAGACAACAGAGCTATCAAAGTACAAGGCGGGGGTCAGAGGAAGCGACTACTCTACATCTGTGTAACAGACCAAGTGTCAGAGCAGGATATGAGATTCATATCGGATGTCCAGGCAAAGGTCAGGGTAGATGACAGACAGCAGAATCCAAAGCAGAGGCGAGGTTAAAAATCAGACAATCCGGATGCAGGCCTGAGCCAGTGCTGAAGGAAAACACCCTTTTACATTTGCCAGAGTAAATGCACTTTTAAAGGTACTTGGCACCAAGAAGTGATGCAAAGCTCATCTGCAGTAATAAAGGTGTTAATGCCCAGTAATTTGCACAAACATTCATTAGCCCTGTGTAAGTTCAACAGTGAACCAACCCAAACTCCTCCAATTCCCATTCATTGTTCAGACTATTTAAAGCATGTTAATGACAGTTGCCTGAGGATTCTGGGGTTTAGTTCATTACTGGCTATAAAGCTCCAGGTTTCATATTCCTCATCTGGACTGTGGTGAACCCACAGCAGCTGCCTTCTTTACGTTAGTGCTGATGGACTAATCCTATTCCATTGTACCAATCTGTATCAGATTTCCTCTAGATTTCTATTTATGTCCAGTGCTTTGTACACTGCCATGTGCCTTGCACAAAAGTACCATTACTGCCTGAACATTTCATTGAAAGCCTTTAATACGCACAACTGAAAACATCCACTGCTCTTCATTTTAAAGGGAAGGTTTCAACAAAGAAATATACTATATTAATTGCCAATATTTAATTTTTATGAGCTGTCTCCTGCACTTTATATATTTTTTCTATATATTTCCTGCACTCTATGTATCAATGCATTGTTACGGCTCGGTAATGTAGAGAAGCCCGTAACTGCCAGGACCTACCCATGGTGAAGTAAGTGAGGCCTACTAAATCCGGTGTTGACGACACCCTTTTGGGGCCCTGGACTTTCTGCTGCGGAGCAGACAGGGATCCTACCCACGGCAAAGGTGGTTGGAATCATGGTACAAAAGGTTCAGGCAAGGTCAGAGTCGTGTCCAGGCAAGGGACAATGGCAGGCGGCAAGAATCAGAAGTCGATAACCAGGCAGAAGTCAAAAACCAATAAGGATTGCAGGAATAGCTTGAGCAGTGTCAGAATACTGAAAACCAGCTTGGGCAATTGAAAACAAACAAAACTGCCTTTTAAAGTTGAATTTGGTGCCAATACGTGATGACATGACGACATCATCAAGCATGCACATCTTCGGGCTATTGTGGCTAGAGGAACCCGGGGACCGGCACATCTGAAGGGAAGAATGTGCACCGGTCTCCTGGGGCACCTTACACATATTAATTTCTCACTTCTTTTTCTTTCTGTCTCAGACTCACTTGGTGAAAAACAGCAATGGACAACCAGCTAGGTATTGCAGGATAGGACACAGCTGTAAAACACAGCTATTATTAGAAATAATGAATATAGTAAGGTATAGTCCACATCGCGCTGTACATCATTCAGCATGGAGGCGCAATGCTTAGCACTGGGGACTCTTAGCCCTGGCTGTATATATACATATATATATATATATATATATATATATATATATATATATATATATATATATATATATATATATATATATATATATATATATATATATATATATATATATATATATATCACATATATATATATATATATATATATATAATATTCAAAAAGACCAGCAACACTGGGAGTTTTGGTGAAACAAATCAAACGTCTATATTTTTAAAGTGCATATACAGCATATATGGTTGTATATGCACTTTAAAAATATAACAGTGTTGCTGGTCTTTTTGAATATTGCATACACGATTTTACCGTGCACCTGGGTTCTCAACGATTGAAGCGGTGTGCCACCCTACGCATAAATATATATATATATATATATATATATATATATATATATATATATATATATATACAATATCAAAACAGGGGGGTTGTGGGAGCACTCTAAAGGCTTTAAAGTATATATATAAGTATAATAAATGCTATTGCATATGTACCCAAAACAGGGGTTATTTTGTTACAAAGTTATGATCATAAAATTGATAAGCCACCATACCACGTCAAGGTAAACCCCGAATGGCGGTCCCTAACTTGTTTTATATTTTATGTGCATTTTAGCATTACCTGTAATCAATGTCCATTGAACGCTGTTTTTTCACTGAGGGCTAAATCCTCCCCAGCCAGCAATCAGGCTTTTAAAGGAGAGATATTCCCAAAACAAACGCCCAATTTTAAAAGCATAGGAACACCACTAGTTTAAAGGGGGGGTATGGGGTGCTACAAAGTTATGATCATAACTTTGTAACAAAATAACCCCTGTTTTGGGTACATATGCAATAGCATTTATTATACTTATATATATACTTCAAAGCCTTTAGAGTGCTCCCACAACCCCCCTGTTTTGATATTGTATATTTAGCCAGGAGCTGTGGCATAGCTTCAGTGGTTGTAGCACGCCATACCCCCCCTTTAAACTAGTGGTGATCCTATGCTTTTAAAATTGGGCGTTTGTTTTGGGAATATCTCTCCTTTAAAAGCCTGATTGCTGGCTGGGGAGGATTTAGCCCTCAGTGAAAAAACAGCGTTCAACGGACATTGATTACAGGTAATGCTAAAATGCACATAAAATATAAAACAAGTTAGGGACCGCCATTCGGGGTTTACCTTGACGTGGTAGGTGGCTTATCAATTTTATGATCATAACTTTGTAACAAAATAACCCCTGTTTTGGGTACATATGCAATAGCATTTATTATACTTATATATATACTTCAAAGCCTTTAGAGTGCTCCCACAACCCCCCTGTTTTGATATTATATATATATATATATATGGAACATGGAGGAGCACTCACCAAACAAAAACATAGCATGCCTGGGTGCAGGTAAAATATGTACAAAATAGCGCACTCAACAGGCTCAGTTAGAGTAACTAATTTTAATAGAAAAACAAAAGAGGACTTTCTATTGTTTTTCTATTAAAATCAGTTACTCTAACTGAGCCTGTTGAGTGCGGTATTTTTTCACTTAGGCCAAGTGATAGTTTGGTTCATCACTTGTAATCACAGAAGGCATTATGACGACTTTATATTTTCTTGTTGTTTCCCTAGACTTAAGGCTTGACCTCTGCTTAAGGTGTAACTAATATCTATTTCCAACAGCATGTGGCAACCCGGATCTTGCTGCATCCCTGACAAGCCAAAAAAGACTGAATCTCTGTAGATGAGTGCAATAACAAATGTAGCTGCTCTTGTCATTCAAAGGTAACTTTCTCTTGTTCCCTCCTCACAACACTTCTGTGAGTTTATTCATCAGTTTACTTTGTTTTTTTTGCTTTTCTCTATAATTTCACCTTTCCACTAGTTTCATTTTCAATCTGTCCCACCCCATTGCTTTCCCTAAGCCCATCCCACCTAACACACTCTTTGTCAAGAGCAGGGGGGTATATTTAACAAAGAGTTAAGTTAGAGATTGCCCAGTCCGCTAGAGTGAAATACCGCCTCTCTCCATTCATTTATATGGGATTTTTAAAAGCGTATTAATCAAAGGGTGAACTATCACTTTTATCCATTGATAAATACTGTTTTAAAAATTCCATAGAAATGAATAGACAGTGGCGGACTTTTACTCTAGTGGACTGTGGTGATCTCTAACTTCACTCTTTGATAAATATACCACCAAGTATTTCCATTGCATTACATTGTACAGTTTTGAATAAAAGAGTTGTTCTTTGCATTGCTTTAATGTAAATGTCACCAAAAACTATAACAAATGTAGCATCAAGTTTTACCACCCCCCTCCTTTGTCCCTAATTTTTCATTGCCCCATCAAAGAACTGACATGTGACTAATATTGGTAAGAGTAGTTTATTAACGTTCATACTGAACATTAATTAATACATAACCAATAATAACTTATTTTAACGGGAATACTTCTACGGCAACATTAAAAGAGTTGTAAAACAATGCAAATTTTCCTTCTGTAGGATTGACCCTGAGCCTGGACTTGAAGTCTGGTTCCTACCGTCTCTCCAAGTCCCCAACTGTCCACCTCCCCGGGCCCTCAGGAATACCCAGTTACCAACTCACTTTGCCCACTGCCCATACAACTAACCCCTGGGGCTCAGAGTCAAGGCACACCCAGTCAACTGAAAAGAAAAAACACCTCTCTAGACACATTGGGAGGAATGTTGCTTTGCTCTTCGTCCTCCATATACTGGTATCCGACTACTAAGGTAACTTTCAAGCCCACTCTTAAACCCTTAATACATGAATTATCCCAACCAATCCATCGAAAGAGGACCATCCCTCCTAGAATCATTACAGTATGTAATGCTGAATTGGTCTAATTTTAGACAGTTTCTGGTTCCGAACTCCCTTTCCAAATAACAGACAAGACTCTGCTCTGATTCATACATCATAACCTGGGCCTTTGGCTTTGCCTATTTCATTCCATGTCCGGACAGTCCATTATCAAATGTGGGAACACAATTCTCATTCCCTGTTTCCCTTCCTCTAGGGGTCAGTGGGCTCCGTGTGAACAGCAGCCAAATGTCCCCCTTCCAACAATTCACCGGCAAAATATCAGGCACGTCCAAAAAAATTGACGTATGCAAAAAAATTGATCCACATCAAAATTATTTGGACACTCATCGACTTTAATGCATATAGACCAAATAGTTGCATGTAGTGATAGGCGAATTTCCCATGAAATTCACGAAAGTTTGCGAAATACGAATTTGCACCTGGCTAATTTATTCGCCCATCATGTATAAAAATTGTCGCTATCGTCAAAATGTGTCGCTCTCTTCAAAATTGACTTCAATGCGCGTGCGACTTTTTTGCACAGATTCGCCCATCACATTATTTCCCTTAATTTGTATTGTGCCAAAATATGCCACAGGTCTTTAAAAATATTACATATATATCTGCACCAGGGCGTAGTACTTTTTACTAAATATAGGAGGTACAGAGAACCCTAAGCAGTGTGGGGTCAGGCCGACCTTGCACCCCATGCAATTCGGCTGGCCACTTGGACCCTGACCGCAGCAGAACGCAACCAAGGGTGTCTATTTTTGGTATCAAACTAATACTATAATTTATAATCTTTTTTTACAGCACCTCAGACCTGGTGTAACCCATTGGAAAAAAAGGGAAACGTTCATGTGGCAAAAAAGTACAAATACCTGTGTATAAAGTTGTTATTCTGAATACCAGTTTTTACCAGATTAATTTTTTCCACCTTGTTTTACCCCAAAATGTTACACTTGTGCATAAAATCATACCACAGCTGTACAAACAATCGGAACGGTACGTATTTGGAGATGTTTGGAATATTTCACATCCTTTTTTATACAGATTGAAAGTATGCTTTATTGAGAGTAAAAAGGGGCTCAATTAATCGCAGTGAGCTGTCAAGAGTTGCTAAGTAGTGGATAGTGTTGCAGGAATGGTTGTAACAAGGCAAGATATTACTTCGATATATTAAAGGGAGCCAAGGGTAGCTTATTAAAATGTACTAATGGTTGTCATCAGTTATAATGAGAGGTTAGTGATATAACTTGTGCTACGTTACATATGTCTATGTCTGTATGGATATATATTATGTTATAGCTGAGTTCATCTTCCTGATGTCCATTACTTACTTCCTAATGTAAGCAAGTAATGAGCAGTTATGCGCTTGCCCTTCTCCTCTCTAATGGGTCGTAAATACTGAGCGGTGATAGCTGCCATTAAGTCTCTCCCAGTAATAATGACACTGACTGACAGGATCATTCGCCTGAATCATTGAGGAATGATATATATATAGAGATGTCGCGAACTGTTCGCCGGCGAACTTGTTCGCGCGAACATCGGGTGTTCGCGCTCGCCGGAAGTTCGCGAACGTCGCGCGACGTTCGCCATTTTGGGTTCGCCATTGTTGGCGCTTTTTTTTGCCCTCTCACCCCAGACCAGCAGGTACATGGCAGCCAATCAGGAAGCTCTCCCTGGACCACTCCCCTTCCCTATAAAAACCGAAGCCCTGCAGCGTTTTTTCACTCTGCCTGTGTGTGCTGAAGAGATAGTGTAGGGAGAGAGCTGCTGCCTGTTAGTGATTTCAGGGACAGTTGAAAGTTTGCTGGCTAGTAATCGTTTTGATACTGCTCTGTTATTGGAGGGACAGAAGTCTGCAGGGGTTTGAGGGACATTTAAGCTTAGGTAGCTTTGCTGGCTAGTAATCTACCTTCTACTGCAGTGCTCTGTATGTAGCTGCAGTGGGCAGCTGTCCTGCTTCTGATCTCATCTGCTGACTGCTGCAATAACAGTAGTCCTTGTAAGGACTGCTTTTATTTATTTTTTTGTTGTTTTACTACTACTACTACTACTACTACTACTACTACTACTATAAGAGCCCAGTGCTATTAGTCTAGCAGTGTTGGGGAGTGGGACTGGTGTGCTAATCTGCTGCTCCTAGTAGTTCAGCAGCACCAACTTTAATTTTTTTTTTTAATATTCATTTTTTTTTTATTTTACTTTTTTTTATTTACTACCGCTGTAGTAGTGTATAAGTTGACCTTTTAGGCATTATTTGCCCTGTAGGCATTATTTGCACACTGTTTTCTTCAACCCGCCATCGAGCTGTGTGACCTTGTTCACATTCTGTCTAAATATCCATAATATTACCGTCTCCAGAAAAAACACCGGAGTCACTTTTTTCAAGCAGCCATAATATATTTTACGTAATCCGTATCCACCGCTGTAGTAGTGTATACGTTGGCCTTGTAGGCATTATTTGCACACTGTTTTCTTCAACCCGCCATCGAGCTGTGTGACCTTGTTCCCATTCTGTCTAAATATCCATAATATTACCGTCTCCAGAAAAAACACCGGAGTCACTTTTTTCAAGCAGCATTCATATATTTTACGTAATCCGTATCCACCGCTGTAGTAGTGTATACGTTGGCCTTGTAGGCATTATTTGCACACTGTTTTCTTCAACCCGCCATCGAGCTGTGTGACCTTGTTCCCATTCTGTCTAAATATCCATAATATTACCGTCTCCAGAAAAAACACCGGAGTCACTTTTTTCAAGCAGCATTCATATATTTTACGTAATCCGTATCCACCGCTGTAGTAGTGTATACGTTGGCCTTGTAGGCATTATTTGCACACTGTTTTCTTCAACCCGCCATCGAGCTGTGTGACCTTGTTCACATTTTGTCTAAATATTGATAATATTATCGTCTCTAGAAAAACCACTTGAGTTACTTTTTTTCAAGCAGCATTCATATATTTTACGTAATCCGTATCCACCGCTGTAGTAGTGTATACGTTGACTTTGTAGGCATTATTTGCACAGTGTTTTCTTCAACCCGCCATCTAGCTGTGTGTATTATCGTTTCCAGAAAAAACCAACTGAGTTTTTGTTGTTGTTGTTGTTTTTTTTAAAAATAATGCCAGGCAAAGGCAGGCCGCCACGCAGAGGCCGTGCTAGGGGCCGTGCTGCTATGCAATCCTGTGGCCCTAGCAAATTGCCCAGTTTTAAAAAGCCAATGACCCTGAACTCCCAAAATGCTGAAGAGGTAGTTGACTGGCTTACACAGCACACCCCATCCTCTACCGTTTCTAACTTTACCACAACATCCTCCTCATCCTCCACTGCTATGGCCACCCCACGTAACACTTCCTCCACCACTGGTGCCCCTTCTTCACTGGGGTCAGAGGAGTTATTTTCCAATGAGTTTCTTGAACTGAGTAATGCGCAACCATTATTGCCAGAAGAAGATGAAGGAGATGAGGACCTTACACCAGATTTAATTCTGGCAGAGAACACGATAGAGATGGACATAATGAGTGATGAGGAGGAGGTCCCCGCTGCTGCTTCCTTCTGTGATGTGTCAGAAGAAATTGATGCATCTGAGGAGAATGATGATGAGGAGATTGATGTTTTGTGGGTGCCTAGTAGAAGAGAGCAAGAGGAGGGTAGTTCAGATGGAGAGACGGAGAGTCAGAGAGGCAGTAGGAGAATAAGACTTAGAAGAAGCAGGGAGGACAGCCCGCAGGGATCAGCAGGGCAACAACATGTATCGGCACCTGTGTTCAGCCGGCCAACGCACCCGCCATTGCCGCCAATACCGCCAACTCCGCCAACTTCTACTGTTACCGCCAGATCGCACACTTCCAAAAAGTCAGCAGTGTGGGATTTTTTTAATGTGTGTGCCTCTGACAAAAGCATTGTAATTTGCAATGAGTGCAGTCAGAAACTGAGCCTTGGTAAGCCCAACAGCCACATAGGTACAACTTCTATGCGAAGGCACATGAGCGGCAAGCACAAAGCACTTTGGGAGCAACACCTCAAAGGCAACAGGCAAACTAAAAGCCACACTCCTTCTGGTCCAGCATCTTACTGCTCTACCTCTGCTCTCCTTGACCGGTCTGAACCACCCTCCACTCCGCCTTCCACCTTGACCACCTGTTCCCATTCCCAGTCATCTGCCACCAGCCAAGTTTCTGTGAAGGCCATGTTTGAGCGTAAGAAGCCAATGTCTGACTGTCACCCCCTTGCCCGGCGTCTGACAGCTGGCTTGTCTGCACTCTTAGCCCGCCAGCTTTTACCATACCAGCTGGTGGACTCTGAGGCCTTCCGCAAATTTGTAGCAATTGGGACACCGCAGTGGAAGGTACCCAGCCGCAATTTTTTTTCTAAAAAGGGAATACCACACCTGTACCAACATGTGCAGAGCCAAGTTACCGCATCTCTGTCACTTAGTGTTGGGCCAAAGGTCCATATGACTACTGACGCATGGTCCTCCAAGCATGGTCAGGGCAGGTATGTCACCTACACTGCCCACTGGGTGAACTTGGTAATGGCTGGGAAGCAGGGAATGGGTAGCTCAACAACAACAGTGGAGTTGGTGTCACCGCCACGGATTGCACGCGGTTCTGCCACCACCTCTACTCCTCCATCGCTCTCTACCTCGTCTTCTTCTTCTTCTTACTCTGCTGCTGGGTCCTCCTTCTCCTCCTCCACACCTGTGCACCCCCAGCTCCCCCTAGGCTATTCGACGTGCCAGGTACGCCGTTGTCACGCTGTCTTGGGGATGACGTGCCTGGAAAGCAAAAACCATACCGGATCTGTACTCCTGTCATCTCTGCAGTCACAGGCCGATCGGTGGCTGACCCCAACCAACTGCAGATCGAAAAGTGGTGTGTGACAATGGAAGCAATCTGTTGGCAGCGTTGAGACTAGGCAATTTAACACATGTGCCCTGCATGGCACATGTGTTAAATTTAATAGTCCAACGTTTTGTCTCCAAGTACCCAGGATTCCAGGACGTTCTCACCCAGTCCAGAAAGGTGTCGGCCCATTTCAGACGTTCCTACACAGCCATGGCACGCCTTGCTGACATTCAGCAGCGCTACAACATGCCAGTCAGGCGTTTGATTTCTGACAGCCAGACTCGCTGGAATTCAACGCTCCTTATGTTGGAACGTCTGCTGCAACAACAAAGGGCCGTCAACGAGTACCTTTTTGAACTGGGTGGTAGGACTGGATCTGCACAGCTGGGGATTTTTTTCCCCCGTTACTGGGTGCTTATGCGCGATGCCTGCAGGCTCATGCGACCTTTTGAAGAGGTGACAAATATGGTCAGTCGCACCGAAGGCACCATCAGCGACCTAATACCCTTCGCTTTCTTCCTGGAGCGTGCCGTGCGACGAGTGACAGATGAGGCTGTAGACCAGCGTGACGAGGAGCTGGAAGCGCACGATTTCTGGTCGGAATCACCAGAACGAACCCAGGCACCTGCTGCAACGCAGGGAGAGGTGCCAGAAGTGGAGTCAGAGGAGGAAGGTGGCTTTGTGGAGGAGGAGGAGGAGGACCAACAGGAGCAGGCTTCCCAGGGGGCTAGTGGTGACCTTTTGGGGACCCCTGGTCTTGTACGTGGCTGGGGGGAGGAGACCGTGGATGATGCAGTCCTTGATAATGAGGAAGCGGAGATGGATAGCTCTGCATCCAACCTTGTGAGAATGGGTCTTTCATGCTGTCATGCCTGTTGAAGGACCCCCGTATCAAGAGGCTTAAGGAGAAGGACCTGTACTGGGTCGCAACGCTACTAGACCCTCGGTACAAGCATAAAGTGTCAGAAATGTTACCAACATACCACAAGTCCGAAAAGATGCGGCATTTACAAACCAGCCTGCAAAACATGTTGTACAATGCTTTTAAGGGTGATGTCACTTCAGGAACTCATCAACATTCCAGGGGCAGAGGTGCCAGTAATCCCTGCCACGAGCACACCTGCAAGGACAAAGCCCTTTGGCCAGTCTGTAACGTCAGACATGCAAATGTTTTTCTGTCCAAGGCAGCGCCACAACCCTTCTGGATCCACCCTCAAAGAACGCCTCGACCGGCAGGTAGCGGACTACCTGGCATTAACTGCAGATATCGACACTCTGAGGAGCGATGAACCCCTGGACTACTGGGTGCGCAGGCTTGATCTGTGGCCAGAGCTGTCACAATTTGCCATGAACCTCTTGTCTTGCCCAGCCTCAAGTGTGCTCTCAGAAAGGACCTTCAGTGCAGCAGGAGGGATTGTAACTGAGAAGAGAACTCGCCTAGGTCACAAAAGTGTCGATTACCTGACCTTTATTAAAATGAATGAGGGGTGGATCTCGGAGGGTTACTGCACGCCGGAAGACTTGTTCTGACTTCTATGCAGCTGTCCTTCTCTTCAAGCCTCATGACTCCACACACAGCTGTCCTTTAGCGTCCTCCTCCTCCCTCCGCCACCGTTACAAACTAGGGTGCAAACCCTACTGGTTTAATTTTTTCTGGCCTCTGTGCTTCAGTGGCTGCAACCAAAAAACTGGGCAAACAATGTCTACAAGGTCAACGTATGGCAAAAAATGACTATTTTCAGCATTTATATGGCATATTTTTTCTGGCAACTGTGCTTCAGTGGCTGCATCCAAAAAAATGCATATTTTCTGCATTTATATGGCATAATTTTTCTGGCCTCTGTGCTTCAGTGGCTGCAACCAAAAAAATGCATATTTTCTGCATTTATATGGCATAATTTTTCTGGCCTCTGTGCTTCAGTGGCTGCAACCAAAAAAATTTATATTTTCAGCATTTATATGGCATAATTTTTCTGGCAACTGTGCTTCAGTGGCTGCGACCAAAAAAATGACTATTTTCAGCATTTATATGGCATATTTTTTCTGGCCTCTGTGCTTCAGTGGCTGCGGCCAAAAAAACTGGGCAAACAATGCCTACAAGGTCAACGACGTTGACCTTGTAGGCATTGTTTGCCCAGTTTTTTTGGCCGCAGCCACTGAAGCACAGAGGCCAGAAAAAATATGCCATATAAATGCTGAAAATAGTCATTTTTTGCCATACGTTGACTCAACGTATATGGCAAAAAATGACTATTTTCAGCATTTATATGGCATATTTTTTCTGGCAACTGTGCTTCAGTGGCTGCGACCAAAAAAATGCATATTTTCTGCATTTATATGGCATAATTTTTCTGGCCTCTGTGCTTCAGTGGCTGCAACCAAAAAAATTTATATTTTCAGCATTTATATGGCATAATTTTTCTGTCAACTGTGCTTCAGTGGCTGCAACCAAAAAAATGCATGTTTTCTGCATTTATATGGCATAATTTTTCTGGCCTCTGTGCTTCAGTGGCTGCAACCAAAAAAGTTTATATTTTCAGCATTTATATGGCATAATTTTTCTGTCAACTGTGCTTCAGTGGCTGCGACCAAAAAAATGCATATTTTCTGCATTTATATGGCGTAATTTTTCTGGCCTCTGTGCTTCAGTGGCTGCAACCAAAAAAATTTATATTTTCAGCATTTATATGGCATAATTTTTCTGGCAACTGTGCTTCAGTGGCTGCGTCCAAAAAAACTGGGCAAACAATGTCTACAAGGTCAACGTATGGCGAAAAATGACTATTTTCAGCATTTATATGGCATATTTTTTCTGGCAACTGTGCTTCAGTGGCTGCGTCCAAAAAAACTGGGCAAACAATGCCTACAAGGTCAACGTATGGCAGTTGTTTAAAGAGAACAGTAGATTACTAGCCAGCAAAGCTACCTAAGCTAAAATGTCCCTCAAATCCCTGCAGACTTCTGTCCCTCCAATACAGAGCAGTATCAAGCAGATTACTAGCCAGCAAACTTACTATCATCTGTCCCTGAAATCACTAACAGCTCTCCCCCTACACTATCTCTTCCAAGCACACACAGGCAGATTTTTCAGATACATTTTTGCCCTTGATCCCCCTCTGGCATGCCACTGTCCAGGTCGTTGCACCCTTTAAACAACTTTAAAATCATTTTTCTGGCCAGAAATGTCTTTTCTAGATGTTAAAGTTCGCCTTCCCATTGAAGTCTATGGGGTTCGCGAACCGTTCGCGAACCGCTCGCGTTTTTGCGCAAGTTCGCGAATATGTTCGCGAACTTTTTTTCCGACGTTCGCTACATCCCTATATATATATAACTAGAGAGCTGGACGATGTCCCAATCATTATCCTGTAGTCAGTGGGTTATATCTTGTCCTGTGTATAAGGTACAGGGTGAATAGAAGATTATTTATTTGTAGCATAGAGAGAAGAGCATGTTTGCTATGAACATCCATATTCAGCATGCTTATACAGCTCATTAAACAGTCACTGAATACAGTTCGGCCTATAAAATTCTCAGGAATCCTACCAAGCAGCCATCCATACCCCTATGTCTCATGAGAACTGTGCACTGGGAATGTTACTCATTGGTCAACATTATGAGACATTTCCTAGTAAGTCAACATATTTGTCTTTGTTGGCCTCTATATTTCTTTCATCATTTCATCGGAAGCATTTTACCCTTTTTTTTTGTCCGATTCACATTTCCCAGACACTGACAGGACCGGAAAACACCAGCTGCAAGGGAAGTTCTTCTAACATATGCAAAACTCATAATACACTCAGGCTCATTTATCAACACTGGGCAAATTTGCCCATGGGCTGTTACCTATAGCAACCAATCGGTGATCAGCTTTTTAAAGCCAGCTGCAAGAAGAACAATGAATGCAGCAATCTGATTGGTTGCTATAGGTAACAGCCCATGGGCAAATTTGCCCAGTGTTGATAAATAAGCCCCACTGTCTATCTCCGTACTCAGTTTCCCCTTAAATTAAGTACAGAACCGCCACTTTGTTATTGCTCATTTTAGTCTACATATAACAGTGTTGCTACTGAAGTACTTAAAGGGACACTCTCACCAGGAATAAGGCTGTTTGTATGCATGTATTTCTGATTTCTAGGCATAGGGAGGCTTTGCCACCCTTAAAGTTACCAATTGAATTGTATGGTGAGGTTAAAGGAAAACTATACCCCCTGAACAATGTAGATCTCTACCAAAAGATATTGCATAAAACAGCTCCTGTGTAAAACCCTGCTTTTTATAAATAAACCATTTTCAGAATAATATACTTTTTTAGTAATATGTGCCATTGGGTAATCATAAATAGAAAATTGCCATTTTAAAAAATAAGGGCCGCCCACTGGGATCGTAGGATTCACGGTGCACACAAACAAACCAAACATGTTAGGTCACGTGAGCCAATTAACAAACAGTCTTTGATTCCCTACTTCTTCTGTTGCAATTAGAGCTGCAGTATTTCTGGTCAGGTGATCTCTGAGGCAGCACAGAGAATATCAGAAAATGGGGCTCAAGGTAAAAGATGTAAAAGACCAATATTTAGTAAATAATAGTATATTCAATTTTGGTAACATTCTTTAATATGCCACTTAATTTGATATAATCTGTTGCTTAAATATTAATTTTGGGGGTAAAGTTTTCTTAACCATTTGAACTGTATTTAGTCATTGCTTTTACACAGCCAAATGGACCCAAACTAGGGGCCAAATATTGCTGTAAATTTGTTCAATTATTAATATCAAGGCAAACCAAGAATTGAATAAAACATGTGTAACACGTTTTTGGGCTATCCAGGCCAACAAGGTTAACAACCAGCTAGTATACTAGAGCATGGGTTACACTGAACTCTAACTCATAAAGCAGGGCCTTCACAAAGTGGAAGAAATGAAGGTACGGTGCAGTGCAACTACAACTGCCACAGGCTACTGTGCTTTAACCAATAAAGAAATGGGCACCAGGAGGTTCTTGCAGTCAAACAGAACAAACGTTTACAGTATTTGTCAGAGACAAATGATCCACAGGTTTTGTACCTACTTTTTTTGTAAAAATAAAAGTTAAAAAAAACAATGCCACAGAGGCCCAGCAGACAATCATGACATGGCAACAACATGTCCCTCAGAGACAGCATCACACAAGGATAGATACACCCTCAGGATCTCAGCACCGTGACCTGGATCCTCACACGTTGGATCATGGAACTCACTAGCTCTAATTCCCTTTTAGGCTCTGTCCCTATACTACAGGCCAGTCTTGCCTGAGGGGAGAGCTACCTCCCTGTTAACTCCTAGTTGGAGCCAAGCTCTTGCTACTTAACTAGTGATGGGCGAATTTATTCGGCAGGCGCAAATTTGTGACGAATTTGCGCGATTCGCCGGCGGCGAATAAATTCGCGAAACGGCTGCGAAAATTCGCTGACGAAAGTTCGCCGGCGTCCAAAAAAAATGGACGCCGGCGTTGCAAAAAAACGGGTGTCGGCATTGAAAAACGGGCGTCTGCGTCAAAAAGACGGGCGCCGGCATCAAAAACGATACGCCAGAGCAGTTTCGCGAATTCGCCCATCACTATACTTAACCTGCCTTTCTTACTCTCCTAAAGAGTCCTATTACATGTAGTATCCAACTCTATCTGGCCTCATTCATGGGGTCCCTCCTCCCCGACCTATCTCTATCTAGAGGTTCAGGTCCCTCCAGGGCAAAAGGGCTTTACTGGGCCTTGTTGTACTCAGGCTCCCTGATAACATCCAGCTGGACCAGTAACCAGAAGCGAAAGAGGAAGATCCTTCTCGCTCACTATACCAAAGTCTGACAGGAAGTGGTCATAACACCTCTTGGCCAATAACTGTAATATGTAAATTACAACTACATACATGGGCATCTGCCCAGCAACTAGGGAGATCAGGAAGTGTAGGGAATTAAAGCCATAGGGGCACATTAACCTTATGGGTCCCTACACAAAACAAACCAATAAGTCATATACTATTCAGTCTAGAAGATTCACTAGTTCCCCTCATGTGCACAACATTCTGGGCCCAAAGGAAAGACATCCATTATCATTACAAAACATTTTTTTCAGGTTCTTACAACCTCCATTAAGGTCTTTTCCCTACTTATTGTTAAACTAGTGACATTACCCAAAGCATGTTTGACTCTTTAATTGCCTCTTAAACTAATAACACTAATCCCTGGGATTTGTAATGTTGGACCAATTTAAAAGGATGAAAATTGAAGTAATCCAACTAGATGAACAGATGAAACAAACATGTTATTATCACTGTTTCCTTATTTCTTTATTACGTTTTATGTATTCATATTTTTCCTATAACACGAGGCTCTTCTCTTTTTAATGTCTATCATTATATAAGTATCCATTCTATAGATTAAATTGGAAATACTGCAATACTCATATCTGCTAAAAATTCACTGTGAAATATGTCAGAGCTACTGGATATAAATAAGGGACAGTCAGCATTTGGATATATGTCTCTACTATTGTGCAAGTTGCCTGCAACCCAGTTCGCAACATGGATCATGGATTTCCTTGCAGCAAGAGATAAGCAGCCTTTTCAAGTAAATTGACATATCCAGACACTGATTGGTTACGTTTCTGATAACTTAAATACACAAAATGGGATCTCTTGCACAGTTTATAAAAAAATAAATAAATGTGAAATATAGTACAACAAGTACAGGTATAGGATCCATGAAAACCCATTTCACAGAAAGCTCCGAATTACAGGAAGGCCATCTCCCATAGACTCCATTGTAAGCTATAATAGTAACACATGAAATAGCAAGAGTTGTGACTATTATGGGAGGTGGCAATGTAGTAATCACAAGACTGCACTTCATCATCTTTCACTTTGATTAACCTGATTTGGAAATCCACATATACTTTGTACTTCCTAAATTACTTTCCTGCCCCCTCTGATAAATCAATTTTATTCTCAAAATCTTCACAATAACAGCTCTTGCCTTTAACTCGGCAGTAATACAAAGAAGATGTTAAGCTGGACTGAAATAAAAACAGGTGGCTCCTCACAAATCAGTGCGTTTTGTACCACGTTAAAATGATATTATTATATTCAGATGATGATGTTATATAAATTAGTATATAAGCACTTTTGCAGACTGGGAGCCATAACTATTCTCTGGAGACATATTTGGCCTCCATATGTCTATCTAGTCAATCTCAACGCCCTTGTGGTCTTTGCTATAATAAGAGATGCCAATTTGTGCCCATGGTTGTGCATTGCCCTACTTTCTTAAGGTGGCTCTACATATATGCAGTACTGGAATATATTTAAAGGAGAAGGAAAGGCATCCTGCACTTGGAGGTGCCAAATGTTAGGCACCCTAAGTGAATGTATTTACTTACCTGAAACCCCTGGTCACTGCTCCTATTAGCAGAAAACTGCACCGGCCCGGGGTTATACCAGTGAGCACCACGGAGCGATCCTCTTCTAGCTTCGTTTTTCTTCAAATGTCCCGCATGCGCAGTTGAACGAAATAGCCGACTTTTTTTTTTAGTTTATGTTCGGCTTTTCGTTCTACTGCGCATGCGCAGCCACACGTAGAAAGCGGAAGACTGAAGAGAAGTGCTCCGTGGTGCTCACTGGTATAACCTCAGGCTGGTGCCGTTTTCTGCTGATAGGAGCACCGGCCCGGGTTTCAGGTAAGTCACTACAATCACTTGGGGGTGCCTAACATTTGGCACCCCCAAGTGCAGGACACCTTTCCTTCTCCTTTAAGCTTTTGCCCAAAAAACGCATTTCTACCAGTTTGTCTCTTATTGCTTTTGGGCAGACAAAGAGTGCTCTGCATTCGTATAACATAAAGTAACTGGAGTCCCCTTATCACAACCCATCCAATCAAAGCTGCTATGAGTCAACACATTTAATAGCTTTGTTTACCAGATATTTGCCAGTTTTTTTACAGACATTTTGGGCCTGATTCAGTTTAATGAAAAAAACACACCTCTAGATTTTCCCCATGGACTGCAATGGAGCATTTTAATGAAAACACCATAAACTATGAGCTTTGCTTTCTCATTTAAATGGATCTGGCAAAATAAGAGGAGACTAAATGCCAACGACATTTCTTCAGTTCTCCTATCAACTATTTCAGCATGCCGTTGCATTGATATGTGACACTGTTGAGAATATCGTCTAAGTGAAATAGCACAAAGCCTGGAATAGTCATGCACCTTATCAGCTTCATGTAGAAAAGTGACTGGTATAAGAAATATGTACTTATACCAACTAGATACAAAAAACTTGGTTAAGGCGCTGATTTATTATAGATTCCATGCAATTCGATCAGTTTTATGATTTACCACTTCCCAGGAAATGAATTCACACATTTGTCAGTTCTGCATAAAAAAAATGTCTACCTTTTATAAACAGCATTGAACACTTATCATGCATCCAATATTTAGCTCCGGAGCCAGGCCAAGTAGTATTGGCACCCAAAGCAATGTCCTGACAGCCCATCCACTCTCTGTTGTTTAATACAAAGACCATGCTTTCTAGAAATTATGTAAAATATTCAAATGGATAATATCCTAGTGTTACCTGCCATTCAAAACAATTAGCATTGAATAGGAAGGTTTGGGGTAATTGGGATTACTTCCTAACTACTAGGGATGCTGACACTCCAGGTTAATGAAAATTGTTTGGTCGATATATGTCTGTAAAAGAGATTGTCCTTTTGCTCCACTTTTAATTCAATACCAACTAATTTTAATTTCAATACCAATTATGTTATATTATAGGGCTCTTTTCTTTTTTTTCCCTTTTTTGGTTTTCCCCTCCCCTATCTCTCTGCTTTTTATGGTTATTATTCATTGCGATATATATTTTTGTAAACTGCAATTGCCAATATTGTACAAGTGAAAACAGATACAGATGAAAGGCATTAATGAAAACTGTTGTATTTTATTATGGTAAATAATAAAAACTAAGTTACAAAAAAAAAACAATTAGCATAATTAAACTCATTAAAGGAATTAAATCTAGCAGCAAAATGATAGGCTCTGTTATCCGGAAACCCATTATCCAGAAAGCTCTGAATTAAAGGTAGGTCAACTCTGCTTATGGATTAAAAAATTGGAATCTAAAAAACTCAGTCGTATAAAACCTTGAAAAAAAGCTTGATTGCATCAAATTCATATTCTGCTCATCATTTTCAAAGGGTGTACAAACTATTAAAAAAATGGAAAAATTCGAAGAACAACTTCAATTGACTTCTACATTAATTTCCAAGCTTTTATATAGGGCTACATTTTACCTGTGAGTTTACATCTTTTTCTCTTAACACATATCGAATATTCCTAATTTAGTTGCAACAAAAGACAAAAGATTGAATTTGAAAGGAGCAAATAACGGGGCTCTTGCAGCTCCTGAAATGTTATTTTTTTTTTTCATACGGTTAACAGTTTTTTTCATTTTTTTTTCACACAGTTAACAGTTTGTTGCATATTTTTGGGTACATAATGTTCTCTTTTGACTAATCTGTCAGGAAAGTGTTTTTTGTAACCATGGAAGAATTTGCTGAGACGCCTTCAGAAATTTCCCATTTGAATTAAAGTGATTGTACCACATTGCTGCAAAGGTTTACTAATTCGTTTTGTGGTTTTCTAGCTTTTGTCAAAAATCTGTGAAATTGTCAGTTTTCCACTCCCTTTATTTTGCATGAATTAAGTATGATTTCGTATAATAGGTGCTGAATTAGACACTTTGTCTGAAGCACTAAATTTGCACAGTACAGGCATGGGACCCGTTATGCAGAAACCCATTATCCAGAAAGCTCGGAATTACGGAAAGGCTGCCTCCCATAGACTCCATGTTATCCAAATAATGCTAATTTTTCTAATTATTTCCCTTTTCTCTGTAATAATAAAACAGTAGCTTGTATTTGATCAAAACTAAGTTATTATTAATCTTTATTGGAAGCAAAACCAGCCTATTGGGTTTATTTAATATTTACATGATTTTCTAGTAGCCTTAAGGTATGAATATCCAAATTATGGAAAACTCTGTTACCCCAGGTCCCGAGCATTCTGGATAACAGGTCCCATACCTGTACATGGTCAGATAAGGTCATTTGGCAGGGAAAGCTATATTGCTTCAGCCCCCATTAATAACAATAATAAGCAAGTAGTTACACTAATAGTGTATACAAATAGCTAGCATGTAGTTAGTTTGATTTGAGCTGAAATGGTTAAGCTTCCACTAACAGTGACTGCAGACAGAATGTAGCTGCCTTAATCAGGAGTGTTTCTGAGGAAGGAGCCGCCTGAGGCGAATCCTGCAACTGCGCGGGGTTCCAGTGTTAGGCCGCAACACTAGTGCAGAGAGTGCAACTATGGTCTTCCACTAGTAAAGCTGAATTTCCAGTTTAAAAATAATTCAGCTCTTAAAGGTAACATGTGCGGCTTTTTGTCAACCCTGGTAAGCCGTTTGGTGCAGTTCCCCTGGCCTTATGGCCCTTACTCATGGGCGTTTGAAGCTCCTATGTGTAAGTAATGGATACTCACAAACGTTTAATTGCATCACTAGCATAAAAGTACAGTTGCTCCTCCAATGTAAGGCATCACTCGATTTCTAAAAAAAATAGGATGTGCTAAAATCGTGTAAAAACGTCTTTAATAAATACTTGAATAAAATACAAATTAGGAGGTGATCACATATATCTCTAAAAAAACACAAACAGTTAAAGGGCAACCAAACCCTTCGGAAGGGTTTTGAAGAAAAAGAACACACCTCCCCTAGCAATTGCACAAAGAGGTGTAACTCTATCTAAAAATTACTACACTATATATTACTTATTTTTTTGTCTATCCCTGAGCTTTTAGCGCTGGTTTTCTACCTACAACTGAAAGACTATATTGAGATTCATCTGAAGGAGAACAGATTTTAAAAACCGGCAAAGGGAGTGAACTGCAGAGTCCCTGGACTTTATTTGCGCAACTGAGTGTGATCCATTGAGCAAAGGTTATTTACTGCTTCTCCTCAAAGCTGATTGATTAGCCTCTTGGAAGGACTGATCCCAAATCCCTGACATACAATCAGTGGGACTGGTAACAATCTGTAGATAAGCTGGTAGTTAAATATAGCATTTTCCACTCCATAGAAGCAAACGCTGGGGCTTGAATTGATTAGCATTGTGCGCAAGGTATGAGTCTCAGCTTGGGGAAATTTTGCAAAACAGACATTGTTTCAGCTTCATTTAGCAGATGAAAGTATTTATGTGTTTAGCCTGTAGGTAATGTTGTTGTTAATGCTGTCTTGTTTTCTAAACACATTTCACCCACAGTGAGAGCTGTACAGTATCCTATAAGATTTATATAAGATAAAAGGAGCACTAACTGGTGTAAAGCAGTTGTGTGTAGGAAGGAAGAATGTACATGAATAACAGAGCCCTGAAGGTCAAATAAAAATGTTAGATACTCCAAGGGTTAAAAGCAAATAATCCGAGAACTCCAAAGTTCTTCCTCCTTAGGGCTCTTACAGACAAGCGTTTTTACCTGCGCTCCCCTGCGTTCCGTTTTCCTGCGTTCAGTCGCAGGGGAGCGCAGGAATAGATGCATTACATTTTTTCTAATGGGGCTGTACTCACACAGACGCGTGTAGGCGCCGAACGCAGGTTGAGACGCAACATGCTGCATTTTTCCTGCGTTCGGCGCCTACACGCGCCTGTGTGAGTACAGCCCCATTGGAAAAACGCAGGTAAAAACGCTCGTCTGTAAGAGCCCTTAATCTTCTGGTCCCAAGCAGGTAAAGTCTACAAATTTATATTGAACTTAAAATTTGTTAGAGAATTATCGTTCATCAAAAAGTCTGTTAAATCTCTTCCCAATGTGTTTCGTCATGTCCTGACTTTCTCAAGGGTGGTGAACAATCATTCTTTGCTAATTTGTGTAAGTGTAATATATCTGTACGTAAATAAAGGTGCTGATACAATTTTACACAATGGGAGAGTGCCCTTTATTTTATGTTTATCAGTATCCTATAAGGCTTTGTCACAATGAGTGGCTCCTGAACACATAGGACAGACAACACTCATTTTGTGCTTTCTCAGGTTTCAAATATGCAGGAGGTTATTATTAAAGGAAATAGAAGATATTAGAGATAGGAAGAATTAGAAGAATTGGAAGATAATAGAAGAATGGGGCATTTGTACAGCAGCTGATGTAGGATCTACTCAGTATGACATTAGCCTACAGCTCCATGCTCAGGGAGCTGCTATTGGGAGCATAATCAATTACAGAATACATTTATGAAACCAACCAATGAAAAACTGTTTATTATCAATTATATGAACAGGGCCCCAAATGTTGAGTCCACCACAATGAAATGCAGGTACAGCTGCTAGCAGGCCATGTGTTTGGTTAATATAAACCAGAATCATTATGCTCCAAAATATTAATACAGTGAGCATTTAGATTAAGAATCTGCAATATTTTATTCAGTTTGCTGATTTATCATTCCCACCTTTAAATGAGACCCTTGGGTAACAGGCAAGTTGACAGAAGATGTCCTTGGCTCATGAATAGTTGTTGGTGGATAGACCCTTGACTCCACAACAGGCTGCAAGAAGTGGTAGAAAGGGCAAAGTATATGCTGGTAACACAAAGTATGGATTAGAATGTCCTACTTGTACAACCTACAGCTTGTTGGGCATAATAACATATAAATGACATGACTATGGTGTGATGGGTCAGCAGCAGGAACATAAGAAGAGGATGAGTTAAGATATAAAGTATAAGAAAGAAGACAAACCAGAGGATCCACACAAGGCTTTATTTACTCAAAACATTAGACTTGGCATAGTATTACCTTAGATTTGGGATCATTTACCATTCTCGCTTTAGGCAAGTTTACTGTGTAATGATTATAACTGGCAGTAAGGTGATTCTTTTGCCCCCCCCCTTGAGAAAAGAATCAATCACTAACTCTGCAGCAATGTCATGGTCACGAGAATATCACTGATTATATCAGGAGATTGTCATTTATTTACTATGACAGTATTTGATAATGTTTATTTACTTCTTGCTGTCATTTAAAAATGTTTCCTGATTCTTCTCAAAAGAATGTGCAGTTTGGCGCTATACTCGGAGGACCGTGTGCATTTGTTTTGTACATGTGAGGAGGGACCTCCAGAACCGCAAATACAGCCTCAATCTAATTGCTGTCTAGGATTCATGTGGAAGGACATTACCCCTTTAAAATCACTGGATCTCAGTGAAGAATTGTCATTTGTCTTCTGTTCAGCCTGAGTTTGGGTTGGAAATAAGGAAATCCTGCCAGTTCAAGCGCATGAGTATTATAAACACGAAACCACAGTGAAAAAAAAACAGACATATGTCATTTGAGCTAAGCTTTAGAACCAAGATCGATTCCATATTACTTCCAATTTAACAACATATTCCTGAAGGCCAAGACAACTGTACAGTCAAGAAAACTGACATTCATCAAAGCAGATAGATGTTTCAGTTCATCGGAATGCAGTTTGACTATTTGAAAAGATACCGATAAGTGATAAATGAGCCCATTAATGTATGGCGCACCTTTTTAGCGTCTGAGTAACACCAGTCTTGTCAATGCAAACATTCCTCCCCAGCATGTAGAGGAGTACCTGCCTATGTATATATTTTAATAGGGATGCACCGAACCACTATTTTGAATTCGGCCGAATCCCCAAATCTTTCTTGGAAGATTCGGCCGAATCTCGAACCAAAACCGAATCCTAATTTGCATATGCGGCGGGAAAGGAAAAAGTGGAAAAAATTGGTTTACTTTTTTGTTTTGTAACAAAAAGTCACGTGAAATCCCGAACCGAATCCTAATTTGCATATTCGGCGGAAAAGGAAAAAGTGGAAAAAATAGGTTTACTTTTTTGTTTTGTAACAAAAAGTCACGTGAAATCCCTCCCCACAATTTGCATATGCAAATTAGGATTCGGATTTGGTTTTGCCAGGCACAAGGATTCAGCCGAATCCTGCTGAAAAAAGGCCGAATCTTGGCCGAATCCTGAACCCTGGATTCGGTGCATCCCTAATTTTTAATGTAAAAGGACTTGGAGTAAATAGGTCTCCAAAAATTAATGTCATGGCTTAAAGGGGACCTGATTACAATACATTTTTCTGGGTCTTTCAGGGTTTAGATAGTGATTTTCATTTCATAGAATTGAAATGATGCATCTCCCCTTCTATAGAATGCCCACTACTCTGATTTCTGCTTTCATGATGGCACAGGGCTGAAACTGTCTTTCCTCCTATTGGCATTACCTCTTTGTTCAGCACATAGAAGATACTCAGATTCTGATCTAGAGGCTGCCTGCTTTCAAACCAATAGGACAAACAAAGCTTCCATAAGTAGATTCATACAAAGTAAGGGAATGGGTCACCATCAGCTTCTAAGAAACACAACTGGTTTATTAGCAATACTATTTTGCAGACATGAAGTGGGCAGAAATTTTACTACAGTCATTTAATACTACTACAGTATATATACAATATGCAGATGTATGAATGAATATAATTGCTTGTAATATAAACATAGGTAGAACCTCCATACATGCAGAAGGGCCAGTCTACTATCACTTGGTCACAGAGGCTCAATGGCATTACTATCGAGCAGGGGATCCCAACTTTTTATTCTCCTTTGAGCCACATTCAAATGTAAAAATAGTTGGTGGAGCAACACAAGCATGAAAATAGTTCCTGGGGATGCCAAGTAAGGGCTGCAGTTTGCTATTTGGTAGCCCCTGTGTGGACTGGCAGCCTACAGGAGACTCTATTTGGCAGTAGACAAAAGGTTACAGCTCCCTAAAAATGCCCCCATGCCCCACCTAGAGGCAGATATGAGACCAGCACTCAATGGTTAAAATCCAAGTCTGGCTAACCCAAGTTGAGACTCCTCCAGTTACATTGAGTAGGAGAAACAAAAGTAGTTTCTATTGTGAAGTCCTGGCTCTTTCTAAAAGCACAGGCTCATGTAAAATGACCTAAGATGGCTGCCTACACACCATTACAACAAAAAATACATTTATTGGTTCAAGAATAACATTTTAAATGTCGACTGAACTATGTGCAATGTAAACAGTGTAATTTAGTATTAAAAATATACCCAAAAAATCATGACAAATCCCTTTAACTGCAATGTAATTTCCCCCTCCTGTTTAGTCCAGTGTATATCAGCAAAACTTTGAGTTGCTTCTCTAACTTTTCTGAAAAGGATTACCAGTTCATGTTAGAAACTGGGGACTCTACTAGAAAAATCAGCTGTGCAATCAGCCCTAAATGCTGTGGCATAACTACCTATATGGGAGGTGCGATGTGAGCAATTTGGGAGGAAGGGCTGGAGGAGGGACAGTCCTCGCTGGGTCCCCTTTGAATATTTTTCTGATTGTCTAATGCTTGCTTGACTTTGCCATTAGGAATGGGCGAATTTGACCCGTTTTGTTTCACCAAAAATCTTTTTTTTGACGCACGCCACCATACAAGTCTATGGGCATCATGTATTCGGCGAAACGAGGCGAAAAAATTCGCCCATCCCTATTTGCCATGCTTTGCCTTTTATACTATGAATTTGCAACTGAAAGACATGCACTTCATTTACTCAGCAGCACAGTCTGGGTACACCATCTGGTTTTAAATGATAACATAACATAAAAAGAATTAACAATAATATTGCTTTAATATTTTCTATGGGACCTATTATCCAGAATGCTCAGGACCTGGGTTTTCCGCATTAAGGGTTCTTTCCATAGTTTGGGTCTCGACACCTTAAGTCTGCTTAAAGATCAAGTAAACTTAGTAAGATTGTTTTGCCTCCTATAAGGACTAATTATATCTTAGTTGGGATCAACTAAGTACAGATTTATAAATTGTTTTTAATAGGGCCCTAAGAAATCTCAGTGATATCTTGAAGATTATTGTTACTGTAAGACACCCAAAAACAGTGCAAGAAAACCATTGCTGAAGTTTATATTTAAAGGGGTGGTTCAACTTTACTCATTTATTCAACTTAATATGTTACAGAATGGCCAACTCTAAGGCAATTTTCAATTGGTCTTCATTATTTATTTTTTATAGTTTTTTAATTATTTGCCTTTTTCTTCTATTTCTAGCTCTCAATGGGGGTCAATACAAAAATGTATTGTTATTGCTTCTTTTTATTGCTCATCTTTCTGTTCAGGCTTCTCCTATTCATATTCCAGTCATTTATACGCATTGTTATATGGTTGCTAGGGTAATGTGGGCCATAGCAACCACATTGCTAAAATTACAAACTGTAGAGCAACTTCATGACATGAGTTGACACCATTGGGGAATTTTTTGCCCTTCAGAAGAATTCTGATTTCTAAAGGAAATGTTTTGAAGGATCTCTGTGCATCCCACTGTCTGGGGCTTATAGTTTTTGAATTATTTGCCTTCTTTTTCTAACTTTCAAATGGGGGTCAATGACTCCATCAAGAAAACAAATATTCTGGAAGGTTATAAATGTATTGTTATTGCTACTTTTTATTACTCATCTTTCTACTCAAGTCTCTCTTATTCATATAACAGTCTTTTATTTTTTTATTTATCAATGCATGGTTGCTAAGATAATATGAACCCTAGCAACCAGATTGCTGAAATTACAAACTGGAGAGCTGCTGAATAAAAAGCTAAATAACTCAAAGGATAAAAATGAAAACCAATAGCAAACTGTCTTAGAATATTACTCTGTACATAATACTGAGAGTTAACTCAAAGTGAACGACCCCTTTAAGTACAAATGGCAAGCACTCTGAGTTACACTTCAATTTCATATATCTGTTATTGCAGCACTAGGTAAAATACTATAAGAAGTTATTATTATTAATCAAATGCTGTCAGCCTACATTCCTCAGACCTTGCAGGCCCCAGATAAACTCTATTTGGACAATATGTACTACATCAGACTTGCCATCAGAGGGATACTATTATTCTTTATACATTTTAGCAGTTTTATTTAACTATAAACTGTATTAGAAATGACTCCGCAATAACAGGCAGCAATGTCATCAAGTCCTGGTGTGATTGTTACACAGCTCACTGTAATTTTTCCGAAACGACCACTAAAACCCAGTGATGGGCGAATTTGTCCCATTTTGCTTCGCCGCAAATAAATTCACACATCACTACTAAAACCCTGATTGGAGATTTCAAAGTAGATATATGAGCCTTGGTGCATACTCAGCACTACCTGGTACTTATGAAGCCCACATTATCCTGAATATTTTAGGCCTCCCCAGAGCTGTTTAGCTGAAAATATTCAATAAAACTCTTTGAACCATCCCCTGCTGTGTGTATGGAATAAGTCTTAGTAGGAGACATCCTGTAATAATAATATCTGGAAGGCATGTCTTTTTTCTAATAGTTCCTGGGTAGTGATGGGTGAATTTATTTGCCAGGAATGGATTTGCAGCTATTTATTTTGATGCCCATTGACTTCAATACGTTTTGCAAATTTTTTGCTGTTTTGCAAATTTTTTGGAGTTTCGCTAATTTTTGGACTATGTCTCTGATTCTTGATTTTGTACTGCACTACCCGATTGTTATCAACCTGGCCTGACCCTTGACTACATTCTTTGTTCCCCGTCCTTCTTGTACATGTTCAGTTCCGTTGTCTCCCCAGAACTCTTCCCCTTGGTCCTCTCACTTTAAGACCTGGTGGAAGCGAAAGGCGGCAGTTATGGGCAGAAGCCTGAGTTGGGACCAGGACCTTGGGGTTTGTTCTGGAATTTGGGATACCTTACGTTACACATGCAAACTAGAGATCCTTCCTTTGAGCCTTCCTGCTGAATTTATGGACTGCATCTTGGCAGGTGACAGAAAGACAAGAGGTCCTTCCTTCCGAGATGTTTATCTACTCAGAACTGATAGCACAGTGCCACAACTATATCACATTACTGTACCTCACTAGGGATGTAGCGAACCGCCGATAATGTGTTCGCGAACGCCGTTCGCGAACACCGGCAAAAAATGCGAACAGTTCGCGAACAGTTCGCGAACTTCGAACATCCGAAAATCGTTCGATTCGAACGATCGAAGGATTTTAATCGTTCGATCGAACGATTTTCGTTAGAATCGAACGAAAATCGTTCGATTTTAGCGACCGAATGGTCGAATGATTTTGACGCGAACGCCTATTGGCGAACGTCGCGCGACGTTCGCGAACTTGCGGCGGACGCGAACAGCCGATGTTCGCGCGAACAAGTTCGCCGCAGAACAGTCCGCGACATCCCTATACCTCACATCTTATAAAGGAATGTTAGATGTCACACAAGGAAAGTATACACTAGGGCAGAGCAAGTCAGCACATTCAGTAACTTTCTAGCAACGGAAATGTATAAAGCATAATTGAGGGTGTTGAAAAGTATAAAGTGCCATCTGTGCATGAAATGTAAGAAATGTAAGTGGCACCTGCTGCTTTGATCATGTTAAACATAAACATACTGTAAATACTGAGGCTTAAGCAGAAGCTCTATACGTTGTGATGGCAGTAAACAATAATCTATGCTTTGGTAATAAAAGAAAAATTATTTGCGCATAATCAGTTTAGTCAGGAAATACTTTGCTCCCCCACAGATAAATATGCTTTGTGTAAAACACACTCATTTGACTTCTTGCTTGTTGATTGAAATTATATGCACTAATAGACTCCACATAGGGAGGAAAGGTTTTTGTTTACCTTATACAAAGGAACAGTTGCTTTTTTTGTTGTTGCCTGTTTTCCAAAGTACTTTGTGTTTGTGTAAATCTGTCCTTGGAAAGAATGTGTTTGTAAAAGATCTTTGGATTAACTTCTGATTGAATTTCTGCAGTACAATAGGTTTCTCTTGGGAAGCTTGACTGCAGTCTTTGCAGGGCCGGCCCAAGCCGACTGGCCGCCTTAGGCAACCTGGCCGGCTAACCTCACATCCCCTTCATGGGTGCGTACGTGCGTCGCTGCAATGAAGGGGAAGCGGAGGGGTTGTTTGGGGCAGGGAAGGGAGGGACAGACAGAGGAGCGAGCTACAGAAGGGGTAGACAAGACCTGCAGAGGGAAGCGAATCTGGACTAGGAGTAGGCAGAAGAATCATGAACTGGCACTTTGAACTGGCACTTACCCAGCTCCCCCACAGCTTTTCGCCCTAGGCATGTGCCTCTTCTGCCTACCCCTAGTTCCAGCCCTGAGTCTCTGTGATGCTTAAGTAGCAAATCATCTTTATGGGGTTTGAATTTCAAAATAATTTTCAGATTGCCTATTCCGGATATAAGCAGCTGCCAAGCTTCAGTCTAGATTCAAAAACTTGGGTTGTCTTATCTCAGACTGCATTCCAAAGTCTTAAGTGGAGCAACTGTCATTTATGGCTTGGTCAGACCTGTCATAGAACATAAAGTAGCATGGCTATGTGACAATTAGGGTGCCATCAGGTCCAATTCTGTACAGGCTATTGCATTGCAATGTCATTTTGTCCTGAGGCTCATATACAGTATTGGTAATTTACTAGGACATTGGACAACAGTGTAATCCAATGAGGAGCACACAATCATGTTTTATTATTGTTTTGTTCAGTGTCTAGCTGTACTCTGTACTTGATGCTTGCCATAGGGCCATAGAGTCCATAGGGCATAAATCTGGGTCGGAACTAGGGGTAGGTAGAAGAGGCACCTGCCTAGGGAGCAACAATGTGGGGGCACTGGGCAGATACCTGTTCAAAAGTCTTCTGCCTACCCCTAGTCTGGGTGGTTTGCTCCCCTTATGCTATTACCTCCCTCCTCTCTCCTCCCCTCTCCTCTGTCACTCTTCACTCCCTCCGTCACTTCCCCCTCACTACCTCCCTCCCCTGCCCTTCCCCTTCTTTACTCTCCCATACCTCCCATCTCTTCTTTTGGCGCACATGGGGGGTGGGGATAGCTTACCAGAGTGCCTAGGGCGCCCTGTCGGCCTGGCCCTGGCACAGAGGCACACCAGGGACAAGTGTCAGTGGTGGAACAAGGTTCTGGACCAGGGGTATGCAATAGAAGAAGTACGTACTTGGTGCCCCCACTTCGTTATGCCATAGACACGTGTCTCTTCTGCCTAACCATAGTTCTGGCCCTGATGGTGTGCGTTATAGCACTTGACCATTATAGCCTAGCACATTTCATTAGAAAAGTAGAAGTAATGTTACTTAGAAGCATATAAAACTAAACATCTAAAATTACAGAATATTACAACTGACCTCTTCCTTCCCTTCGGCAATTTCTGTCACTTTTGGTGTATGTGCAGTTGCCACGAACCGGAAGACTGCGATTAGAGGATTAAGGAACTCAGTGTTCTAAATTCAGCTCAACTGCATTATACCATAACCTGATAAACTAGAAAAGAGAACTGTTGGACTTTAATAGGAATTGTAAAGCAAATGTGTTTTAGTCACATACAGTACTACAATTAAGTCAATGTTGCAATGCCTGACATCCTTATCAGCTCACTACAGGCATTTTGACCAAAGTAGGTGATTTATGTATTTATCACCCAAGCAGATGAATGCAAGCTAAAATAAGTACAAATACACAAATAGAATAAACAGAATAAATCACTGATATGTTTTACAGAAGTTCTAAAATAGAAGTTCTACAGGAGTCATAAAAATATAGTGATTATTGGCTGGATCTTTTCAGATAGACTCACAGCTTGCCAAGTTGCCATATATAAAGAACTAGTACAATCTGTCTGTTCTGCCTATGCACTAGCTCTGTGCCACATCAAGACTCATTGTGATTAGTTGCTTGACAAAGAACTAATAGGAGCCATTTGTCACACCGCTTCATAGGCAATGGAAGCATATGCTGTGGAGTCATATTGAGCAAGTCACCATATCAGAACTCATCTCAACTTACAACATCCATTTTTAGCTGCTGACTTGGCCCCTTTAAGAGCAATGTGTACATTGTGGTAGATAATAACTTTTGAACTGCTTTATAGGGAGAAAAATTCAACTGTGCAAAACCAAAAACCCACTATGGGAGCATTTTTTTGAATAATCATATTAGCTCCTTCTCTCCTTCTCTTTTGTTTTTTATGGGTGCACAGCACAGGCCATTATATGGTTCTCCCACATCTAATGAGTGTGGCTGTGTAATCTAAATGAATTCTTCTAAAATGTGCAAACTTTAGGTTAAGGAAAAGGTGCTTTACAACTTGTGGGTCATCAAACTACCACCTAGACCCACTGCCAACCCCTAATACAAGCCCAGCCCATGAGGCAAATAAGAGAGATAATAAGTAAGGTAGTAACAAAAAAAAATAACTTCTGTAGAACTTATTGCTTCCCCTCTTAGACAATTTCAACAGCCTATTTTTGAAGCAATATCACTTGTAGTTCTTTAACTACTTTGGTTCACAGAACCACAGCTGTTAAAATTGAATGCCTAGTGTGTATCAAGGTGGTCAATATATCTAAAGTGGCTAAGCAATCCCATGCCATGCCATAAAGACCCAGGTGCTATCTATTGCCAGTCGTAACGTAGGGTATCCCAAACTCAAAACAGACTCCAAGGACCCAGTCGCGGCTCACTCTTCCACCTATAACAGCCACATTTGGTTGCGGGACAAGCTCCGCTACTCAGATGCCACCAGGTCTTAATGTGAGAGAGTTCTGAGCAAGCAAGGGAACCAAGCGTGCTGTAGTAGAACAGGAAACAAGAAGTGTAGTCGAAAGCCAGGCCAGGCCGGTAACAGTCAGACAATGCTGTACAAATACAGGAGACAAAGGAATAGTCAGGGTCACAGGCCAGGTCAAATCACACCAGGGGCGTAACTACAGAGGAAGCAGACCCTGCGGCTGCAGGGGGGCCCAGGAGGTATAGGGGCCCCATGAGGCCCTAATTAATGAGCAATTTCAATATATATTGGTAAAAAAGGGCAACTTGTGGTTATGTTGGGGGCCATAAAATGAATTTGCTGTGGGGCCCAGTAACATCTAGTTACGCCACTGAATCACACCGATATCGCAGTCCAGAACAGGATCTAGAAGAGTAGTCAAAACAAGGCAAGGGTCAGGACTGGCAGCAAACTGGAAGAAGTCAGGCAGGCAGGGTCAGAACTGAGCAGGAACACTAGAACTAAATGGACCTTAGAAGTAAATGGACCTTACATTGGGCAGTGGGAATTTGTGCAAAGCCCATTTAAATTTTCGAATTTTGTGCCAAGGCTTGATGATGTCACGAGGAATGGCACACAAACCCGGAAGCGAGGAGGAAGGACGTGGTGGGCATCCTCGTCACTCCCCCACTAGACCACCAGGTAAACCTCTCACACCAATTTAATAATAGTTCATTCCAGGTATAGATGCACACCGGATTTTAATAAAAATTAAAAACTTTATTTCATAATCAGACAAATTATTTCGTTCCTCTTCTAAGATCTTTATCAAGACGCCATTCTCATTAGAAAACAGAGCAAATAGATTAAACCAACACAAACTCACCAATGTATTATTATTATTAATATGTATTTATATAGCGCCAACATATTGCGTAGCACTGTAAAGCAGTCAGCCTCACTTTAAGGCTTGATTTCACACTAACTCTCTCTCTTCTTTTAAAGATGTTGTAATAACGGTGTTTTTTTTTTTTTTAAAAAAAAAATGTAATTCCAAGGTGGTCAACATGAAACACATGGTACAAGCCATAAGCAATGGCTTACTTAACAATAGAATATCAGTTAAAGTGACAGATACAGTAAGTGAGAAATTCCTATTTCATTTTTTTTTTTAAAGAATCCACAGTACATCCACCACTATACTAGGAAGTGATCACTGACACCATGTTATTATCCCTATCTCACATAAGCCTCAGTGATCCCTAAATAAGAATCACTGAAAAAAAATGTGTTTTTCTCAATCAGTACTTTTTGGTTCATGTCACATTGTTTTGAGTTTAAACCTTACATAAAACAGAACATTGGAAGCATAAATTTTGACATGGAGTTTTATTAGAAATTGTGATGTTAATATCTAAAAAAGGAGTGGCAGGACACCTAATCCACATTTAAACTGTTCTAGATCACTTTGATCTTGGATTTGCAAGCTTCACTGCAGTCAGAAATTGGCTGGACTTTTAGAAATAAAAATAAAGTTCCATGTATTGCAAAGTTCCTTGGTAAAAGAGCGACAGCTCCAAGATGCACTGAAAAGGGATGTAACGGAGCAGTTTGGATTTACCACATCTGCCGTGGCATTCCTCAACCGGAATTTTATTATCAATCCATTACTTTAATCTGGTGGTCAAAGTAAAGATGAAAAGCAATAAAGCAGCGATTTCAACAAATCATAAATCTGCTGCATTTAAGGACAGTGTTATTTTAGCTTGACAGTCTGGCAGCTGTTTCTAACCAGTATAGAGATGTATTTGTTTGAATTGGCAGCAATGACTAGATTTGATGTGACATAAATGTGAGGAAGGTTCAAGCTCCTTTGCGTTCATCCCAGTACCAGTTTTTGAAATATTTTAAGGGGCAAGTTTAGCAGCAAAACAAGTTTTCAATTTCAAATAAAAATAAGATGTAAAGTAACTTCACTTTATAGTTTACATTTGTACTATAAGTATGTTGTAGTTATATCTTTAACCCCTTCCCATTGTCATTCTGTGGCTACTAAAGCAATAAAAAAGGGCATTAACTCAAGGGATGAAAACATAATTATGCCTCTTTATAGGTCCCTGGTTTGGTTGGAGGGATGGAAGACTTAAATTATGAGGGTAGACTGTCAAGGTTGGGGTTGTTTTCTCTGGAAAAAAGGTGTTTGCGAGGGGACATGATTACACTTTACAAGTACATTAGAGGACATTATAGACAAATAGCAGGGGACCTTTTTACCCATAAAGAGGATCACCGTACCAGAGGCCACCCCTTTAGACTAGAAGAAAAGAACTTACATTTGAAGCAACGTAGGGGGTTCTTCACAGTCAGGACAGTGAGGTTGTGGAATGCACTGCCGGGTGATGTTGTGATGCTGATTCAGTTAATGCCTTTAAGAATGACTTGGATGATTTTTTGGACAGACATAATATCAAAGGTTATTGTGATACTAAACTCTATAGTTAGTATAGGTATGGGTATATAGAATTTATTTAAAGGTAGAGAGGGGTGTGTGTATGGATGCTGGGTTTTCATTTGGAAGGGTTTAACTTATGTAACTATGTGACTATGCATAGCCAATCACATGCCTGGTGTCTTTTTCCCCAAGTTACTGCATCCCTCTGCTAATATTTACATTGGGGTAGGACATACGGTACAGATTAAACTGATGCTGACATCCCTATAATAATGTGTCATTATCATTAACAATGAAGAACTGCACCATTTGTTTTTTTGGGTTTTTATACAAATTTTCCCCACAGCCACCCAGCTGTACTTTACAGCAAAAGACAGCTACAAGCAGAAGAAGTGTTCAGCCATTGTAGCTGGGATGGGGTGGATGATACCAGGGCCACCAACAGTAATAATGGTGCTCATTACCATAAAGTTTGCAGGGCCCTCCCCCCCAATTTTTAGCCCACTGGCCACCTAGGTGTGCTGCTCTGGCCTTTCCTCGATTATGACAAAACTCTACATATGACGTACCCAAAGTCCCTTTCGCAGTCCATATATCACACTTTTCTGTCTTGCCCTCCCGTCCGCCATAGAGTCCCATAGTAATGCATCCCTTGTAGCCCTCAATGGCAGCCCTAGACGATTCTTCTGTAAGCTGGAGTATTAAAGTAAATAGGATCATACTGCTACCAGCCCTGAACAAATGACAGAACACGTATAGTTTTCAAAGTTCAGAATGGTTGAAAAAGGAATGTGTCAGCATTCCATAAATTAGACAGGTATATTACCTTGTAAAGGCTATGACATACCAGGAATTTTAATCATGACAGTCACACTGACTTCTATCCATCAAAGATCATTTCCTTGTACTGCTGACTGTTTATGTTTTTTCTAAAAATAAGAAAAACAGTCCTGTCTGCCTTAATGACAAAAATTCTAGACAGTCGGACTGGGGTATGTGAGCCCATTGGGAATCTGAGAAAACAGGCCCCCTACATCCGCCACTGGGCCCCCCTTTTTGTGCCGCCCCCACCCCTGATTCGCAGATCTTGGGCTGGAAATGGGACAGGGGCCCACCAGGATTTTTCTCAGTGTCCCGGTGGCTAGTCTATCCCTGCCTAGTTATGGAGTCTGAATTTGCTACATTGTTCCTTAGAAACACAGGCATGAAGTACAGGTAAGTGATCTAATATCCACAAACCTGTTATCCAGAAAACTCCCAAACACAGCATAGCCATTTCCTTCTTATAATATTAGATTTGTTCCATGTTTCGTCTCTTAAAAAGAACAATATATGTTAGCCTATAGGAAGTAGGTAAGACAGAAGGGTCACAAGGTGACTTTCATCAATCCGTTACTCATACATTCAGCAAGATTGTACTTTTTGTGTTTCTAGAAATGAGTCTGTAATCATTGAACTTTCACAGTCAATTTAATTGTATGTGTTTAAAGGGAAGCTGGGCCAAGATGTGTGATAAGTAAGAGCAGCAAAACAAGAGTAAAACTCTGTATCATCTCTCCAGATAAGGCTACCACCAAAGAGTGTTTCCTTATAAATAAATTAATTCAACTGCAGAGCAGCTCCCAGTGTCTGGATCAGCAGAGCACCATGATGACATCACAACCCAAAATCCTTTCCCCACTACCATGAGGGTCAGTGTATTACACAGAGTATAATTCATCTCTTCAAAAACAAAACCTTTCAACTTTTTTCGTACTGAATTTTATCTATTGAATATGTAGATTTATTACAAAAAAGTTCTGTGGTACAAATTTAGCCTTTTTTTTTTTTTTTTTGCGGTCACAAAGGGGATAGAAAACAGGGTTGGCCAGACCAGGGGTTTGTATTATAGTGTTCAGCCCTCCTCAGGCCCTCTCCTACATTAAAGGGCATGTAAAGGCAAAAAATGAAATCCTATTTTTAGTTTTTTTAATGAAAAAGAACCCTATCTCCAATATACTTTAATTAAAAAATGTGTACCATTTTTTATAAGAAACCTGACTGTATGCAGTGAAATTGTCCCTTCATTTACTGCTGTGGATAGGAATTGTCAGATGGTCCCTAACTGCAGTCATGCTAAGGCTGACCACTGGTTGCAAAAATCAATGTGTAAAAGTGAGACGAGGATAAATAGATATGTATGAGAGCAGTTTGAGAGGGAAGAAACTGCTGTAGGCAATAGAAACTTTAAAGGGGCTTAAAATCTAAGGGAAGGGATATGAGTTGTGGCAGAACAATGATACATTTAAAGGGAATGTAAAGGCAAAAAAATAAAATCCCATTTTTACTTTCTTTAATAAAAAAGAAACCTATCTCCAATATACTTTAATTAAAAATGGTGTACCATTTTTATAAGAAACCTGACTGTTTGCAGTGAAATTCTCCCTTCATTTACTGCTGTGGATAGGAATTGTCAGATGGTCCCTAACTGCTGAGCAGGGAAACAATCATACTTATGAACAGCAGGGGGAGCCCCCGCCTTACTTCCCAGCCATGCAGAACTCAAGCAGCTTTGTTTATGATGATCCCTAAGCAGCCCAGACCACACTGAGCATGTGCACAGTCTTAGTCTTGCAAAGATGTTTAACAAAGTTACAAGATGGTGACCCCCTGTAGCCAACTTTGAAAGCATAAATCATTTGTTTGATTAGGCTTGTGGTGCAGTAAGTTCATGTTTATATTTAGTATACAAAATAAAGCATTTCGAACCTTATTCTATATTAGACTTTACATGCCCTTTAAACTTCTCCACAGGCCAAAAATTAGTGGCAGCAAGCAGGAAGAGAATGGGCCATAGGGGTTGCAATCTGTTCACTCTGGGCCTTTTCCAAAAATATTTTTTTGCAGGGGGGCCCAGTGCATTTAAGTTATGCTTCTATTTTGAAATATATATACTGTATATTGTGGTAGAGTGACCAAAGAAAATGGTAAAAAGGTAGAGGGAAATGTAACTAAACAGAGGTTAGTAGAATGTATTCAATGTTTAAAATAATTTTCTTTATGACCCTGAAAGCTGGCATATTCTGCAAGGAACAGGGAAGCCAGTTACTCCATTCCTTTCATCCAGTTCCCATATTGGAGCTCACTTTTCATAGGAAGACTGTCCTGAGGAGAGGTATTTACATCTAATGAGAGTGTTACTAAGGTTTCTCTAAACAGGGCACAACAGTTAGAATACCTGGCTGTGTTGATAACTCCCAGAGGGGCTGCCTGCTATTGCAAGGAGCAGAGGGAGCCTGTGACCAAATGATTGAGAATCTGTCTGATTGAGGAAAGCCAGGAGGCTGAGAAATCCCCCCAAGAAGAACCGGGGTGACCCTATGATGGGATTTCTTACTGGTAGTCTATAAGGGGCCTGGTTTAGTAAGGGAACTCATCAAATATGTGAAGGTAGCACCCAGTGGGCAGGATTTATTTTTATGATTTATATGTTGTGTGCCAAAATGGTCACCCCTGCGTCTGAATAAAGTGTCTAAATGTGAAGAAAGTGTCTGTTGTGGATCCCACAAGCTTACATTATATATATTTTAGATTCTGTATTTGTTTTATATGATAAAAAGCTAGTCCCTTTTGTACTGTCATGCGGAAGTACAGGTATGGGACCTGTTATCCAGAACGGGGACTCATGAAGGCTCTCATGTGCGAACGGCACCACGTGTATTCGCTGACGGCGTCGCTAAGTGCGCATGCGTTGACAGCACTGCACAGCACAGAAAAAAAAACCTTTTTGTAGAGAGGGTCTTCATGAGAAGGGGTCTGGCCCGACGGGGGCCCATGAGTTTCGGGGCCCACTGTTTTTTTTTCTAATGTCCTGCTGGGCTAGTCTGGACCTGATCCAGAATACTCTGGACCTGGGGTTTTCTGGATAAGGGATATTTCTGTAATTTGGATCTCCATACCTTAAGTCTTAAGGTGGCCATAGACGTAACAATTACAATCTTTCTTGGAAAAGATCTTTTCAAGAAAAATTGTTCATTTCAATACACATGTGTAGAGCTGAATTGTCAGATATACAGATAGAAACAATAGACTTCTACCTGTATCTGACGATTCAGCACTAACAATGGTTGATGTTTGGGTGCCTCCAAAGGTGCCCAATCAAAATTTTCCATCTGGGCCGATTGAGGAGCCAACTGATATACAAGTCTTTGCCGATATCGGTCGGCTGATCTCCCACCATACACACTGAATATTGTATGAATTTTCGTTATGTACGACAATATTAATGGGTCTATGGCCACCTTTAGTTAGGATCATGTACGAAGTACTGTTTTATTATTATAGAAAAAGAGGAAATCACCTTTAAATTTTTTTAATTATTTGATTATATTAGAGTCTATAGGATATGGCCTTCCCATAAGTTTGAGCTTTCTGGATAATGGGTTTTAGAACTCAGGTAAGAAAGGCAAGAAAAAACAACTGCGTAGTGTGGACTTATAAAAACTAGATCTATTTATTAGCATAAATCTGCTGAGCATTAATAAAAAAATAGAAATACCTGAATTGGGAAACTTTGGAAGAACATCAAGAACATCAAATTAAGTTTCCAAATTGATCTCCACTCCAGGCATCGCAAAAGAAGAAAATATTTTCTAGAGAAGAAGAAAATGTTTATTGGCTAAATGAGAAAATGAATGTTCCTCTCCTCAAATCCCACTTAAAAAAATCCAATAACAAATAAAATGAAAATGTAAATGAAATTGTTCTCCTTTCCCGAACTAGCATAAATAGTTATTTCCCATGGGCCACTGATCAATTTGGTTTTGGCAAAATGACTGGAATTAAAAATAATTAAATAAATCAGCTGTATCAGTTTAGCAAACAAATACGTTGAACCCATCAAAACACAATAAAGTGAAGGCTCTTCAAAAACATTACACTATTTTAATGGTATTTCTCAATATCAGCTGCTAATTTCTGTCTATATTGCTGGGTATTTTTGAAAGATTTGTAAAGCAAGCAGATCATATGAAAAATCTAGAATAAGTCTAGAAAATCATTTTGAAGCATGCGCTGATAGCATTTCATGTTAAAGTAATTACCGCAGGCCAGAAACATGCATTTACTAGAAGCGTCCCTGGTTGGTTTGGCAACCTTACTATGAACAAGACATTTTATTGATAAGAATGTTAAAGGGATACTGTCATGGGAAAATAAAAATTTTTCCAAATGAATCAGTTAATAGTGCTGCTCCAGCAGAATTCTGCACTGAAATCCATTTCTCAAAAGAGCAAACAGTTTTTTTTATATTCAATTTTGAAATCTGACATGGGGCTAGACATATTGTCAATTTCCCTGCTGCCCCCAGTCATGTGACTTGTGCCTGCACTTTAGGAGATAAATGCTTTCTGGCAGGCTGCTGTTTTTCCTTCTCAATGTAAATGAATGTGTCTCAGTGGGACATGGGTTTTTACTATTGAGTGCTGTTCTTAGATCTACCAGGCAGCTGTTATCTTGTGTTAGGGAGCTGCTATCTGGTTACCTTCCCATTGTTCTTTTGTTTGGCTGCTTGGGGGAAAAGGGAGGGGGGTGATATCACTCCAACTTGCAGTATGGCAGTAAAGAGTGATTGAAGTTTATCAGAGCACAAGTCACATGACTTGGGGCAGCTGGGAAATTGACAATATGTCTAGCCCCATGTCAGATTTCAAAATTGAATATAAAAAAAATCTGTTTGCTCTCTTGAGAAATGGATTTCAGTGCAGAATTCTGCTGGAGCAGCACTATTAACTGATTCATTTTGGGAAAAAAATTTTTTCCCATGACAGTATCCCTTTAAAGAGGTACGGAACTACACATGAAATTTATTTGATGATGACTTATTCCACTTGCTTTGTCAGTTGAGGTTATAATGAATACACACACACTTAGCTACAAACCTGCGGCTGCACCCTATCAAAGGTGAAGTAGAAAAGAAAGTATGGAATATTTTCCACTTGAGCTACAATATACAAACTATCATTAACAATCTAGTGGCTTTCTTACTATTGGCTATTTATACTAAAGCGTACATGGTCAGCGTCATTCCTCCTACAGCCCTTAAACCATATGATCAATAACTTGTTAAAATCAATAGGCAACATATTCCTCTATTTGCTGGTAAGGGTGTCTAGGACTCAATAAAGGAAAAATCACATAGATCTGGGGGATTCTTGTATTTAAATTGTTTCATAAAGATGAAAAGTAAGAGAGTTTGAGGCCATTCATCATTAATCACCATAAGGGAAATCATCACATATTAAACAGGAAATGCTTAACCTTAATTATGTTTGATGCCTGTAACTCTGTGGTTTAAAATATATATAAAGTTTTTCTGCTTTATCCAGTTGAATTTATCTTTGTGAACATGGGAGACACAAGGGCTTATTTAATAAGGCACTTAATTTGCCCAAGTGCATTAACCCATTGCAACCAGTCAGAAGGTAGCATTTACTAGTCATCTGTCTAAAAAACAACATATTAGTGATGGGCGAATTTATTAGCCAGACGCGAATTTGCGGCAAATTTGCGCGATTTGCCGCCAGCGAATAAATTCGCCAAACGCCCGTGAAAATTCGCTGGCGTCAAAAAAAAAATTCGGCGGCGTCAAAAAAACGAGACGCCGACGCCGTTTCGCAAATTTTTCACTGTTTTGCGAATTTCACGCGAAATTTTCTGGCGAAACGCCGCAAATTCGCCCATCACTACATATTATTGGTTGCTATGGCTAATGCCTGGGCTAATTAGTGCCTTTTATTACATATGAAGGAAAGAGACATAAATCTGGGAAGTGCATGTACAGTTTTGTGTCACATTCACAGTATGGTTTTATGCGTAATAGATCTTGCCAGACTAATTTAATTTTTTTTAGGAGAAGGTGAGCAGGGACCTCGATTCTGCAATGGCAGTGGATGTAATTACTTAGACTTTCTAAAACAAAATAGTATAGAAACATAGTTTATCCCTTGAGCCGGTACCCTTTTTATGCAAGACAGAACTTTATTTGCTTTAGTAGATAGTCAAATTCAAATACGTTAGTTGCCAGGCGCTCATATGACAGATGTTTCCAACCAGAGAGGGTTTACGGTATATTTAAGATACTGGAGTTATGTATGAAAACAAAATTCTAAACATGAAACGTGTTCCTTAAACCCACAGTGAAATATTTCATAGCGTTATACAGGAAATAAGAGTCATGTTAAGTTGCCATAGATTTATCACTGATTCATGTTTTCCCTACATATCTCTATATATCTCTAGATCAAAAAAGAAATTAAAAGCAAATTGAAATAAATTTATGACAACAGTAGATTAACCAGCAGAAGATATTTGGAGGAATGGGGCAAAACCTATTTCTTTAAACAAAGTGGCGCTATTAAACTGCAACACAAGAGGGGACATTTATATTACAGAACATAGTGTGTAAAGTGCAAAAAAATATCACAGTCAACCATTTTTTTGCTTTGTCCACATTGATCTGCAGGAATTGGAGCAGAGGTCTGTCTGTTTTAATAAGATTTTTAATCTGGTGCGAGGAGCTGAGTTTAGAATTCCCCAGGGCACAACTACTTGTTGAGAAGCAAGGGGTGCAAGAGTGGGCCTCTTAGCGCTTTTACTTTTAGTACCCTTAACATGTTTCTGAACGTATGCACGTCACAAGCCTGCCACAAAATGCTTTTATATCAAGCACTAGGGATGTCGCGAACTAATTCGCGCGAACATCGACTATTCGCGTTCGGCGAATGTTCGCGAACGTCGCGCGACGTTCGCCAATTTGGGTTCGACCACCCCCACACCCCCTGGACCACTCCCCTTCCATATATAAACTGAAGCCCTGCAGCGTTTTTTCATTCTGCCTGTGTGTGCTTGGAAGAGCTAGTGTAGGGAGAGAGCTGTTAGTGATTTGAGGGACAGTTGATAGTAACTTTGCTGGCTAGTAATCTACTTGATACTGCTCTGTATTGTAGGGACAGAACTCTGCAGGGATTTGAGGGACATTTTAGGTTAGGTAGCTTTGCTGGCTAGTAATCTACCTTCTACTGCAGTGCTCTGTATGTAGCTGCTGTGGGCAGCTGTCCTGCTGCTGATCTCTCATCTGCATCTGTTCTTCAAACAACTGCCACCTAGCTGTGTGAGCTTGTTCACATTCTGTCTAAATATCAATAATAATACCGTCTCCAGAAACACCACCTGAGTGACGTTTTCCAAGCAGCAATAATATATTCCGTATCCACTGCTGTAGTGTATACGTTGACCTTGCAGGCATTGTTTGCCCAGTCTTTAACCAAGTGCCACCTAGCTGTGTGAGCTTTTTCACATTCCGTGTCCAGAAACATCACCTGAGTGACGTAGTGTGATTTCTGCCCTTTACAGCACAAAACGCAGCGCTGTGTCAACAATGTATTTTTCCGATACATTTTTGCCCTTGATCCCCCTCTGGCATGCCACTGTCCAGGTCATTGCACCCTTTAAACAACTTTAAAATCATTTTTCTGGCCAGAAATGTCTTTTCTAGCTTTTAAAATTCGCCTTCCCATTGAAGTCTATGGGGTTCACGACGTTCGCGAACTATTCGCATGTTTTGTCGCAAGTTCGCGAATATGTTCGCGAACATTTTTTCCGCCGTTCGCTACATCCCTATCAAGCACCATATCTCTGCTCTCTGAATCATATGCATTTGTTGAAGGGCCTGTGTCTTTTAATATTATACAGGCACAAAACACCTTCTTCCCTGGATATTCTTTTCTCAGGAAACTGGAGAGGAAGTGTTTATTGCTGTTTAACTTTGCCTTAACGCTAACTCATCCAACTCCCTTCAGAGAGCTAAACATGCTATAGAGGCAGAGGACGAGAGAGAACCTTTTCTTTACTCTCTAAGGGTAGGACTACTCGAACGATTCCGGCGCGATCCATCGCACTGCGACAAAACGCATGCAACATAAAGAAGGTAAGAGATAGAATGGTCGCATGGTGTCGCAGCGTTGATCTGACGCGACACGACTGTCGGATGCAGACGGTTGCTGCCCTGTTGTCTTAGACATGTGATGCTAAAAAGGCTTCACATAAATTCAAATATTGGTTATATGGTTATTATTTTTGGGGATCACACCATAATTGTCACAGGTGGGTTTATATTTGAATTGTATTTGATTCTTAATACAGCTATGGGACCTATAAACCACAAAGCCATTATTCTGAGTTCATACATGATCTATTGGGGGGGGTTACCCATTACAGGCTGTATCCTAGTTTCAGTTGTTGTTCTGTACATGTTTCTCCTGTATTGAAACTGATGATGTTATTTCTTTGCCAGTGTTCTCCGTGAGCGACGTATCCTACTATTGGCCAAGAAGGAAAATTGCCATTCCTTATCCTTACTAGATTATTTGCTTCTTTCTCTACGGAACATTATACCTTCCTGCCAATGGATTTTGTAGAAGAAGGAGACTTGGAATCCCATTTGGTCATAAACAGAATGTCACAGGAGAGAACTAGGTAAGCACCACTGGGAGTTTTAGGGAAAGTAGGAGGTTAAATCCTTATGGTATTCTCACCATTGCACCTAAATAGCACCATTGCCATTGGGGTATCTGTAGATAGTGTATAGTCTATTGCTTTTTTTCCCACTAGACAAGCTGGAACTTTTTGTACTTTCAGTATTTCCCTGGGAATTAGTCCCATAATAAGATCAGTCAACAGGAAAGTTCTTTGATCATTCATGGCCAAAAAAGGAAAACTGTCACCGATATTTTTATAAGAATATCTAGATCCCAACAAGTAAAACCCAGCCCTCCATTCATTTCAGTGGGAAGAAAGAGTATGGCTGTGTGCTAGGGGATTTAAGAAAGATTTCCCCAATCTAGGCACTCCATAGGAAGTTGACACAGGCAATGACCTGCTGAATATTTACATTCAGGAATAGCTGCCATTTGTTGCACTTACTGTATAAATCAATTTTTATAACTCTAATATATTTGTGTTTGTTTATCTTTATAGATTTTATTCCACCTGTATTGTACTTGGGCTGTAGTTTTTGCATGATTGGAACATCACCCATAGGTAAGTACTGCTGAACATTACACACAGCAAGGGACTGGGGGTCTGGGATCAATCAGGGCATCCCATACAACCCCTCAGTCTCCACCCCAGTCACAGAAATAAATATATCTATGGATTGCACACGCAGACTTATATAAAAGAATCAAAATGTATTATATCATATTGTTAAAAACTTACAGACATCATAGAAAAACCCGACGTGTTTCGACCACCATAGTGGTCTTCATCAGGGGCAAAAAACTCCTCAATATAAGAGAGATCAAAAAGGCCAGTCACAACCCCCCTCTACGATTCATCTGCCCCAGTCACAACCCTCCTCCTCTGGTCCCCACCCCAGTCAAAACCCCCTCCCCCAGGTCCCCACCCATGGCGTATATATTTTTTACTTCTAATCATGATGGAATAGGGGTCAGTAGGGGAGCTGATAAAGGCACTGAAATGACTGACACAACTCCTGCTAAGTGAGAACCCACAAATTGCCAGTCCAGGCCTGGCCACTCCCTTAATGTCAATATATGAACGCATTAAATGAACACTACCTGTTGATGTTGTTCCTCCTTAAATTCACTAAATATAGCCATATTCTCCTTTCTTCTAACAGAGCAGCATGTTCAAGGCAGACTGTATGGCCGACTGGTACCTCAACCTCTATATACTCTTGGATGCTTTTGGGCTCTGGCTGGCTGTCACTCTGGTCACTCTGGCTGGCGGTCTCTCTGGCTGTCACTCTGGCTGGCTGTCTCTCTGGTTGGTTGTCCCTCTGGCTGGATAGCTGGCACTATAAATAAAGCTTTTTAAACATGTGTCAGTCTATTTACCCTACTAATGCCAAAATAGATAACCTACTTACTCCTTTCGTGCCTACAAAAGAACAAATGTAATTAAATGGCACGTATCACTCCTACTGGAGATGTAGACTAACAAAGTGTATACTGAAGAGTTTTGCTGTTGTTGCATTACTGCCTACCTGCAAGTTAGTTACCCAATGAATGGTGGCTATAAGCTTGAGGAGGATCACCCTAGTTAGTAGTTAGTGGACAGTACTAAATCATACCTCCCAACATTTTGGAAATAAAAAAAAGGAACAAAAAGTTGGTGCGCATACATTTTTATGACCACACCCATTATATAGACAAACCCCCTAATTACCATGTTAATTTTACAAAATTATGGCAGGTTTGAACACATTTCTGTGTTTTTTTCAGTTATTACAGTTTTGCTAATGAAGGTGAATTGCCCTTTAAGCTGTGAGTCTAACTTTTCCCAAGGGACCTGTTATCTTATATTGTTACAATTACTTATTTGCTTATCTAGAAATTGTTACAAAAATATCTCATCTGCTGCTCTGGCTGTTCTGGGCTCTCTGCCAAAAGCCAATTAAGTTATAAACTTTGTTTTTTTTTTTTTAGCTGTTCAGTGCAGAGAAAATCAGTACAAACGAGTGAATGCGGGTTGAGCTGTCAAAAGAGGGACTGTCCCTCTAAAAATGGGAAAGTTGGGAGGTATGCTAAATTTCTAGCAGTAGCAGAATAGGAATATTTCAGCTGAAGGGCCAGGGGCAACAAATTCTTGTTTGGTTTCTTAAATGCCTGGATACTTGCTGACAGCTCAGCTACCTCTCACTCTTACCTACCCCCCAACAATCTCCTCCCTGCCCCTGAAACCACCACCAGCAGTTGATCTAATACATCACATATTAAAGACCAGCAAGTTTAGCCCCTTTCCCAGATACGCTATTTAAGGTTTTCATGAGAACATTGAAGTTACACATCAGATCCACATCAGCTATTATGATACTACAACTCCCAGAATCCCTGGCAAACACACTGAATGTTTATGCGTTTGGGCAGTTAGACCCAACAAGTACAAGAAGGCACAGCTAATGAAAAGTGACACCTTAATGACGAGGGGACTTCTCAATTGAAAATTAAATGGAGTAAAATGGCCCACAGCATTTACTCAAATAAATCTATTAAAATTACCTCTTCAGGACTCTGAAGAGGTCCCTATCTCACTTTAAACCTACCGAGCTGCAATGTTAGCCTATGGGGACCTTCCCCAGCACTTTTCTAAGCTTTTTTGATCGAATAAAAATCCTTCGATCGACCGCTTAAAATCGTTCGAATCGAACGATCGTTCAATCAAAGTATTTGCGCTAAAATCCTTCAAATTCGATATTCGAATTCGAAGGATTTTACTTCGAGGGTCGAATTAGAGGGTTTTTTAACCCTCGAAATTCGACCCTTGATAAATCTGCCCCATAATGTTAAAAGTCATCATTTTGACTTTTTAAAATCATAAATATGAGTTAAAAAAGTCGAAATTATGATTTTTAATCTCATAATTATGACTTTAAAAAGTAGAAATTATGATTTGTAATCTCATAATTATGACTTTAAAGATTAAAAATCATAATTTCGACTTTTTAAAGTCATAATTATGAGATTAAAAATCATAATTATGAGATTAAAAGACATAATTTAGACTTTTTAAAGTCATAATTATGAGTTTAAATGTAATAATTATGAGTTTAAAAGTTATAATTATGAGATTAAAAGTCATAATTTAGACTTTTTAAAGTCATAATTATGAGTTTTAAAAGTCATGAATCATCAGAATTTTTTTTTTTTGCTGGCAACATTGCTCTTCCGTATACAAATGTATTGTTATTGCTACTTTTTATTTCTCATCTTTCTATTCAGGGCTCTCCTATTCATACTCCAGTCTCTAATTCAAATCAGTGCATGGTTGCAAGGGTAATTTGTACCATAGCAACCAGATGGCTGGAATTGCAAACTGGAGAGCTGCTGAATAAAAAGCCAGGCTTTTGAAAAAAAAGGCTTTATTCTCTGAAAGCACAAATCAGGGTTTTTATACCTGTAATCCTTTGAGATTTATCACATACAAGACAGGAAACATCACAGAAATGTATAGGCAGCACCTTGTGACATCCCTATGGAGATAGCATACCACATTAATAGTTGCACCCTCAGGATCTCTGCAACGTGACCTGGATCCCCACACGTTGGATAAGGGAAATCATTAACCCTAAATCCCTGGTACTCTGTGACCCATACACTATAGACCAGTCTTGCCTAAGGGGAGAGCTACCTCCTTACTATCCCTCCTAGTTGGAGCACAGGCTACTATTGCTCACCAGTTCTATCTGCCTCACTTTCCTAGAAAATGTTGTTATAAAGAACTATTCTGTCCTGATCTCTCATTCATGGGGTCCCTCTTTCCCTAACTTCACCAAGGGCTTCACCACCCTTGGGACCTTCCCTTTACTGGGGCCTAAGCTCCAGGCTTTCAGTTCATCCACTCCCTCCTGGAGTGTCAGGGAAAGAGGAAGCTCCACCCTCTGCCCAGCACTATACTGAAGTGTGTTAGGAACTTGTCACCAGCCTCTGGGCCAATGATACGCTATTTACATTATGCTAATAAGAAGAAGTAGATGCATGGGTTACCGCTCAGCAACTAGAGAACAAGGAAGTGCAGGCATTTAAAGTAATATAGGAGTGTTAACCCTATGGGTCCTTACAGCTGCATTAAAAAAATTGGTGGGTTTTGAAAGTCCAAATTCACGGCAACTTCCAAAACTAGCCCAAATCTGTACACTGGCACCAGTAAATTTTAAAAGTAGCCCAAATTGGCTAGAAAATTGCCAACCCTGCGCCCAACCTAATTGCCCAGGCCGCCCACAACTCAATTGGCCCAACCTGCCTCCAACCCTGATTGTCTTTTTTTTATGTGGCTCAGCGTATATCATGTGTCAGTAGATGTGGCACAGTACCTGGTCATCTTATATCAGACACATCATTTTAAAAAATAATTATTTTATTAATAAATTAACAGTTCAGTATAAGACATCAGATGCAGTGATACATTTTGAGAATATCAGTAACAGAACAAATACAATAAACAGAGAGTAAGAACATAATATTAATAATAGTTTTTACCCCCACTACTTGTTATGGGTTTCATATAACTTCCCCATAGATGTTTATAGTTGCTGTTAGGGTGTAGGATCAATTAGTGAAATATTAAGGAGCATCAAGGTACCATCAAGTATAAATTGACTTAATGCCCAAAAACTACCTTTGATTTGTGTTCAAACCAGTGGAATCACATAATTGTGTAAAAATACCTTCTTAACTCATTCCACCCATCAAGGTATTGTGGGTGTTTTGTTACCTACATGGAGCACAAAGGGTTAGAAAACACCCAATGAGCTATTACCCTAAAGGGGAAATAAGAACCCAATGACCTCTATTTCAGTGACTATGAAAAATATTTGGCCCTCCATCTGTTGTTGTTGATGTGACCCCCAACACCACACCCACCCTTAAGGACTGTTAAAGTATTGGTTCCTGACTGTTCTACAAGTGCAGCACCCCTTCATACCCCTATGTAGTATCTAAACTAGTGATGGGCGAATACATTTGCTGTGGGCCCTCATCAGATTTTATTTCCTATACTTCTTGGCCAAAGTTTTCCCAGTCAGCTGGAAGGGTTCTGTAGTATTTGCATTTCTTTTTTTTTTTAGCTTTAACATTACAAAGGTACTAATTTCCCTGAATAACTTACCAATAAAACACTGGTATCTTCCAAGTTGTCCTTGAGGATGGAAATGGGGGATTAGGAGAAGGTGTATACCATTTTTTAACATCTGTGCAGTGATTTCACTGGACTATGACATTTCCACTGAAACATACAAGCTCCCTTGTCCAGTAGCCACACACCTAGGATCTTTCCTTTGACTCCATGGTTTTAGCCTCATATATTATTGACAAACAAAAAGAGGAAAGGAGCGCTCGAACCCCTTGCCGTGTATTTAATTTAAACAGACTTTTCTTTAGCGGTCAATTTTCAATCTAATCTAATATACGCTCACCGCAGGGATATCTTGGCTCGGGTGCGCTTGCCCCAAACCCTCCGGTTAGCAATATTTCTCCAAAAACACAAGCATGCAGTGTCGGACTGGTGCACCGGGATACCAGGAAAACTCCCGGTGGTCCTATTTCATGGCCATTCCCTATTTCTATGAGAACAAAGAGGCTAAATAGATGGAATAATAGATTATAGTATGTAAAGAAAAGAGACTAGGAGAATAGAGGTTGAGTGAGGAGATGAAGAATATCAGTACTGAGAGTGGGCCCCTGGTCTAAGGGTTTTTGGGTGGGCCACTGGTCTAAGGGTTTTTGGGTGGGCCACTGGTCTAAGGTTTTATGGTGGGCCCCTGGTGTCCCAGTCGGACACTGCAAGCATGGGTCACTCACCGCTCCTGTTTGGTGGCCCGGTTGCTGCGGCCCGAACCCTCAGCATAGGGGAGACATCAATCCTTTGAACCATTGAAATGGCAAGCACTCAGCAGGACTCCAGGCAGCCGTAAAAATCAATTCACTCTATTTCACAAACATTTGTCCTCCTAACGCGTTTCGTGTGTTGACACACGTAATCATAGGCCTATGATTATGTGTGTGAACACACGAAACGCATTAGGATGACAAATGTTTGTGATATAAAGTGAATTGATGTTCGTGAAATAAAGTGAATTGATTTTTACTGCTGCCTGGAGTCCTGCTGAGTGTGTGCCATTTCGCTGGTTCAAAGGATTCATATATTATTGACCCTTCCATTTTCTACCTGTTTTTAGTCTTCACACCCCATGGAAAACTTGGACAGTTCTTATGGCTACTGTTACTCTACTACAATTCCTACAAACATTTTAAATCATAGTTGGTGTTTCCTGGAGATAAAACAGCACACATAGAGAGCCACACACTAGCACAGTGTTAATGAGACAGACTGGAGGCTCCCTGCAGACATGGTACAATACAATATACTGCATCCCCTAACTGCAATAATCAAACATCAGGCTGGTGCCTGCACCACCTACAGACTTCCTGTGATTGATGAGTGAGACTTTAATAAAATGTTTAAAGATTACGTTGTTGGGTTTAATTAAAACACTGCAATGAAAGCAATATTTTCTGTAACCGGATAATTGCTGGGATTCCGGGTATTTACATGTCGCACAAACTGGACTCTGGAACTCCCAGCAGCAGTGGAAGACAATAAAATTATAAAACAGTACATGAAAACGTGTTGTAAGGATTGCAAATAAGGCATTAGGGTCATCTCTTAATAGGGTGTTAAATGCATACAGTGGTTTGAGTTGTTTTGCAGCCATTTCTGAGCAATGAATTATTCAACTGTGAATGTTTTCTGGGAAAGCTTCCCCCTTGGAGACAGCAAGTTAAGATATCAGAGACCATAAAAGTCTGCGTTGTTGAAATAAATGGCCCCGGAAGCCCCATTCACTGCCCGAAGCAGGTGCTGCGGGCAGTGAATGGACTCTGTAGAACTGGCTAGAACACTGCCTATAAAGGAGAAAAGAAAGATCCAAGTTTTACAACATGTGACTGCTTAAGCTCTGATGTGCCACCTAGAGGAAACATCCCCCTGTTGTCTATAACACACTGTACAGCAGCAGCAAGAATAAACCAAAATGTCTCTTCCCAGCTGTGACAATTTGCTCTGTGCCCCAGAAAAATGGAAGCAGGACAGGGCCGTGCCAAAGGAATGTAGAAGGTAATTGGGGGGTCACAGGTAAGAAGGACATAACCATTGGGCATTGGAAATTGAACAGCATCTATATAAATAGTATTTTAAACCTGATCGTTACTTACCCTTTATGTTTTATAGTAAACCTGAGCTTTACTTACCCTTAAAACTCATAAATGAAAAATATCTTATGCTAGAGCTCTAATGAAACCCATATTGCTCAAAATCAGTTAAACTGTACTTTAGTACATAGAGTCATTGGCTTCTCAGCAGCCTCCACAAAGCAAGCCATGTAGTTAAAGCAGTGCACTGCAGCATAACCCCAACATAACACTTTGCTGAGGTGCAACGGAAGGAACACACCTATGAGGCTACAGGGACAGCTATTTTGGGTGGGTGCTGTGAATTGCACCTGAAAATAGTTCTGTATGTTCTAAGTTATTGTACACATGCAACAAATAGCTCAACTGTGATGGAGATATTTAGGGCATACATCTCTGCTCCAAATATATATCATTAGAGAGCGATTTAATAATCTCATTAGCAGCATATTGTACCGCATGCTAATCAACCTGTCTGCACTGACTGGGCTGGCACTACCTATAGAAGTGTGGGCTCCCTCCCACTGACAATCATGGCAGCAAGCAGGAGGTGAAATAGATAGATAGAAAGATGATAGATAGATAGATAGATAGATAGATAGATAGATAGATAGATAGATAGATAGATAGATAGATGCTGATGGTGACAAATAAATCACGGTGATGATGAAAAAAACTACTATAGCGTAGAGGAGAAGAGTAGACGAGAAGATCTGTCAGGTGATCATGAGCCAACATACAGAATATCCCAAAACATACATTTCTAGTATTATTGGCATCGGTGTTGCCATTGTTTGTTGTTAGTCATTCATACTTCAGTTCTGATAAGTTTTATGAATGTCAGTTTCAAATTTAGAATGTTCAGATAATTCAGATCATTACTGAGGCCACGCTAAGAAACTGAGAGACATAAGTGATGAGCTAAACAGAGGCCCAAATCCCTTGTTTTACTGCAGCCCAATAATTCTGAGGACCTCTGCCCTATCATTATCAGTTACATCAATACTGATCAGTCAAAATAAAACTGTGTTTGGGGATATTTGGTGCAATCACTATAAGGATGTTTCCTTGGTGGAGCTCACCCCTGTTAGCGTCTCTCCCCGCCAGGTCGCTGTTCTCGCGAGAGTTCGGCCACTCCCTTCCGAAAACATCAATGTTTCACAATAAAGTTTGCCGGCATCAAGCGCTGGTCCACATATATATAATATATGGGCCAGCGCTTGATGTGAGTAAACGTTATTGGGGATATTTGTTGACCTCGTACACCATGGGATTGCACCATCACATGCAATCATACCAACCTCCTGTAAGCCAGTTAGTCAGATAAGGGCAATCTGGTCCATGCAAGTCTTTATCTGGCCATAGACGTAAAGATCCGATCATACCAATCCTTGATTCATGCGATTTTCGGACCGTGTGTGAAGAGTCTCGACATTTTTCGTCCCACGGAGATCGGTCATTTGGTCTATCAGCCAGGTTAAAAGATTTTTGTCTGCTACTGATAATATCTCTGAGTGTATTGTTGATTGTACGATTTTCAGAGGGAGACTGTCACCAGCTCTGGTCGGACATAACTTTCGTACGATTGCTGTCAGGGGCAGAACATCGGCTGATCTGTTCTTTTACTACTTTATTTGATCGGAATGGTTAGTGGCAGGTCGGGAGATGGGGAAGTTTTGCATTTATGGCCAGCTGAACTTTTGGGTTATGGCAGAAAAAGAAATTAAGTTGTCCTAGTAAATGAGAATTACTGCTAATAGGCGTGCTAGTCCTAAAATATGGAATGGCACATAGTGGTTGTTATTTTCCCAAGTGCCTTTATGTAAAGGGAGACTGTCATGACAATTTTATTTCATGTGTTGACCTAATTTGTCCTCCATAATGCTTATATGGATTCCTTCCAAAGCTAGTACATGTACATTATTAGCATATGCCAAATTCATCCAGGGTTCCTAGCTCAACATAGTTTATATAAGACATATGTTTTTACCATAATGGGGCTGGTTGTGCAAATAGAGAGACATACTGTGTGTTCTACTAAGGAGGAGGTGGGTTATAACTAGGTTTTTTACAGGTCACTGGTTACTATAACCATGCGGAAACTTTTTCTGCAGTAATTCATTTCATTCATTTGTAAATGGTTGTTAAAAGTTCCACATTGCTTACCTTTGGAGGCTCAATGACGTTATTTATGCCCAATTTCCTTGAGCACTTAACTCCTGTATAAACAAATTCTCTGCTCGTTTATGCCATTTGCAGATCTCGGCAGATTTTGTTCAGGAAACCCCTGATTAAATGTCTTGCAAGCTTGCTTCCCATAATTGGTGTGCAAATTCACGAGCATGAAAACTAATTAAGAGAGAACATTGTATAAAGAAAAAAGCCATTCACACATAGTAGCTCTACTGCATCCAGTGGATCTCCACCCAAAATCTGTTTTTGAAAAAAAAGATCATTATCTTACACTCATAAAAATAGTGTGCTTGCTTAAGGAGTGTTATATGTGTTCATTTTTAATATGTTATAGTATGTGTTGATCTTAGCAACCTTTCAATTGGTCTTCATTAGTCTTTTTTTTTTTTTTGTAGTTTTTGAATATATATCTGCTCCTTTGGACTTTTTGTGGCTTTCAGGTGGGGGCACTGACCCGGTAGCCAAAAAATATTGCCTTATCAGGCTACAGTTTTACTGTTATTGTTAACTTCTATTACTTATCTTTCTATTCAGGCCATCTCCTATTCCCTTTCCAGTCTCTCCTTCAAACCACTGCCTGTTGCTGTAGTAAACTGCACCGTAGCAACCAGAAAGCAGCTGAAATTCCAACCGGACAGCTGCTGAGAAAAAGCCTAAATAGTTAAAAAAAAACACAAAATAAAGATAACATGATTACAGCATAATAAATTTAAGGGTAAACTAAACCTTCACTACCATTTATATAATAACAAGCAAGCTATTTAGTATCCAATATTTTGATTACATTGACACAAATGACACGTTAGAATTACTAATGGCATAAGTGGTTCCTGTAACGCTACTTGGAAAACATAACTTCCTAGACATAATAGGTCTATTGATGCAAAGAAAACACATCCAGAAGCCTGACATATACAAGCTATGTATTTGTATATATGTTTTGCTTTTAGGCAAGTAAAACAAGAATGTTTATTTTTGTTTTAATTCCTTTTTTACTATATAGAAGAACAACAAAATGTTAAATAGCAACAGTAAATTGGCAAAACAGTTTTTAAATATACATTTCTGTATAAAATTGCTATTCTTCCTCAAGCTGATTCCTCATTATAACCATACATCCTAGTTTTGTTAAATGGGACGTTAAGTGCTTATTTCTGCACTTTTACTTCCTTCTTTTCTGTATATTTAGCCTTCGGAGAAAGTCATAGCTTGCAATGTTGTAATATATATTAATTCCAAACTTGCAATTACTAATTATAGATTTGCAAAGGACCTTTATAGCACAAGCCTTTTTAAATTCTATGTTCTTGCCCTACTTCAGTGACCTGTTTGGCTTTGGGGTTCTCCACTATCCAGGTGCTACTAGCTTAAAGAAGGGGTTAAAGCACTCCCCCTAAGGCTCCTGAATGGTCTGTACCTGTTTGGTAGAACATGGAATCATGTAGTAATGTTGGGCAACAGACAATGGGTTTCTTTTGTTTTCACGCTACTGACTCCACCTCCAAACCGTGTATTTTTTATGCCAGGATATAACTCTTATACCATTTCCAGATGATCCTTCCCTTCTGGCTCGAAACAACATACATGCCAAGCTCTGGCCAGGCCATCTGAAGATATCTCTAGTCCAGACTTTGTCAGAAGGGGTGTTGAATGAATGAAGAAACCTTCATATGCTGTTCTCTGAAGCCTGTGTGTTCAATGCATATTCAGGTCTGTTCAGGCCAGGAAATGGCAAATTAAACAGCACATGTTCCTACTAGTGATGGGTGAATAAATCCGGCAGGCATGGATTTGCAGCAAATTTCCAAGTTTCAAAATTATCGCGTTGACTTCATTGACTTCAATACATTTCGTGAATTTTTCACTGTTTTGCGAATTTTTGGCGAAATGAAACGCCACAGATTCGCCCATCACTAGATCCTACCTCTACTTACAGATACTTAGATAATAATTTGCAAAAGCCAAAATATTATGTGTGTGTGTATTCTAATGGAAAAAAAGAGCAGGACCAAATTACAAAGATGAAGATGACATTGTAAAAACACTGACATGATATTTTACTTTGACCAATTGAATTGGCAGGAGTCTGTTGTTCAAAAAGCTATGGTCACTCTATTTTAGATTGACTCAAAAAAACACAGATTAGATTTTCAGAATGCTTCAAATCTAAAAGTGGGTTTTGGTTAATGGATCTCTCATGCTTTTTTCAAAACTTCAAGGACATTATTATTCATGGAACTTTAACTCTATCATGTCACCTCATGTATTATTAGATGTACACTCTTAATAAACATCATTTTTGGTACTAATACAAGGCCTCAATTCCCTTTGCTATGTGAAAGATTCAGGCATGTTTAAGGAGTTGCTGCCACCTGAATCAGCAGCCCTGATGCCCCTCCCCACGCTTCTAACTTTTAAAAAATGGAAATTTGGCCACCCCTGGTAACTGGCCATTCGGTGCCGCCTGAGGCAAGGTTCTGGAAAGATACTGGGAATTTTTAATGTGCATTGCCTCCTCCTAGTGGGATTCGTGGATGCACCTACGGGTGGCCCCACTAGGAACAAATAATAAAACACACAAGTGTTGCAAACAAATATAACTTTCTATAGAAATAAAGAAAAGGGGAGAAAGGCCCAGATCACAGTCCCACACACCACTCCTGGTGGTCAAACACAGTCACTGTCCCTCTTTACCACAGGTGGTGCTACCTGTTCCCAAGTACCTCTCCCTTTGGAGAATTCCGCTGAAATAAAATGTTTTAAAGGCAAAGCCTGAGGATGGTGTGCTTCATATCCTATTATTCAAGATTATAAAGTTGTTGCACAGAAGTGACACCTTCTGGCCAAATCTAAAAACCTCAAGGGGCACTTCACTGGGGAAATGGGAATCACTCCTCCTCCCTTATACAATTTAGGCCACTTAGCTGTCCACAACAGGGGATTTCCAACCATGAGGGATTTTCAGATTATAAGGGAACATAACCCTATGGATTTATACAGAACAATAGTTCATTTTATCTTTGTGTTTTTATTCATGTTTTTATTTATCCACTGGGCAAGATTTATTCTATTTTATTTTTACATTTCTTAGTCTATTTGTTTTAGAGAGCTGAAACTCTTCATTCATGTTCTGGAATCTGCATATATATAAAATAAAAATGTCTGATGTATTCTCAGAGCTGTCAAATTTTGAGTAACACTGTCTAGGTTTGTGACATCATGGGAAGTGACATCATGGGAAATGACGTCATGTAGAAACAAGTGCTTATCAGATTTTTGCCTGCAATTGTGCTAAATCAACAGAAATTGGTGGAATAAGCGATGGGAGGCCTGGGGCTCACCTCTAAATTAAAACAGAAGGAATGTTAAAATCACTGGAGGTGCCAAATGTTAATATCTGTGATTATAACTTTTCTTATCCTTTAACTTGTAATATAATAGTTCATTGATTATCTTTCTATTCAGGCCCTCTCTTTCTTTCTTGCAGTCTGTCACTCAACCTAACAATAAATGATAACTGGCTGCAAAATGTCTTAGAATATCTCATTCTACATCATGCTGAAAGTTCATTTTCAGGTGAAATACCCCTTCAAATGCTGCAGTCGATTCAAACATGAGCATCGGGAATTACTGTCCCTGTTCCTAACTGTGATTTTAATTCATTAAAGAAAATTGGCCAACCGTGACCTCGTTGCATGGGGGTGAATGGCCCCACAAATGATTTCTTTCCTTTCTTATTTGACAAAATGAATAGGATAAGATTCATGCTGAACACAGCAAATGAGAATGTATATTATCCACATGGGGGAAGAAATTACTTCAGCAAAAAATATGATATTAGAATAGATGAATGTTCTATACCACTGTGAAAGGCAGTTTTATGGAAAATATGGAAACAAAAAGACTCATGGATGGAATCTCTCAAAGACAGATAAGCTTAGAACAATTTCAAGTTTTTTCAGTAACACACATATTGTGTACTTATATGCAATATATATGTAAATGTATGCTTTGTGCGTGTAAACAGAAAAAAGCAGGCAATATCCTGTAAAATATCCCTATAACTGGTGCTCGGTGATAGCTGTAATGGAACATTGTATTATAAATTGTGTCCTATAACTCACTGACACTTCTAATATTTATAAAGTACCTTTACTGTAAATATACAGTTCAGGGACCTGTGATCCAGAATGCTCAGGACCTGGACTTTTTTTGGATAAGGGATCTTTCTGTAATTCGGATCTCCATACCTTACATCTACTAAATACATTAATTAAACCCAATAGGATTGTTTTGCCTCCAATAAGGATTAATTATATCTTAGTTGGGATCAAGTACATTGTACTGTTTTATTATTCAAGAGAAAAATCATTTTTAAAAAATTTAATTATTTGGTTAAAATTTAGTCTTTGGGATATAATTTTGAGCTTTCTGGAAAATGGGTTTCCAGATAAAGAATACAAAATAGCCCCAGTGTCCTATTAGCTGCAGAAACACAAGCAATGGAAAAACTTGGTGTCTGATATATTTACGTGTGACTACAAGTTGCAGGCTATGCTTTACATTATGCAATATTTTGGGCCCCCTTTTTTAACTCTTTTTTAATTCTTGTTTTTCCCATTTAGATGTGGAAGGGTAACCAAAGGTGGCCATGGACACACCAATGATATCATACGAAACTAATTTTCGTACGATATTCGATGCGTGTATGGTGGGAGACGAACCAACTGATTTCAGCAGAAGACTTGGATATCGGTCGGCTCATAGATCGGGCCGGCTGGAAAATTTTTATTGGACTTCTTTGAAGGCATCCGAACATCGCCCATTGTTAAACTGGCCATAGATGTAAAGATTTCTAAAAGATCCGATCGTCATCGTGAGACCACGCTTATCTCGAAACAATCGTACGAATTGTCCATCAACTAAAAAGACCATTTGCCAGGAAAACAAAGGGGAGCTGCCTGCTTGGACCTTTAGGGGCAGATGTATGAAGGGTCAAATATCGAGGGTTAATTAACCCTCGATATTCGACTAGGAACTAAAATCGTTCGACTTCGAATATCGAAGTCGAACGATTTAGCGCAAATCCTGCGATCGAACGATCGAAGGATTATTCGTTCGATCGAACGATTAAATCCTTTGAATCGAACGATTAAATCCTTCGAATCGAACGATTAAATCCTTCGAATCGAACGATTCGAAGGATTTTAATACAACGATCGAAGGAATATCCTTCGATCAAAAAATCTCAGGCAAGCCTATGGGGACCTTCCCCATAGGCTAACATTGACTTCGGTAGCTTTTAGCTGCCGAAGTAGGGGGTCAAAGTTTTTCTTAAAGAGACAGTACTTCGACTATCGAATGGTCGAATAGTCGAACGATTCGAATTAGTTTGAATCGTTCGATTCGTAGTCGAAGTCGTAGTCGAAGGTCGAAGTAGCCCATTCGATGGTCGAAGTAGCCCAAAAAACACTTCGAAATTCGAAGTTTTTTTAATTCGAATCCTTCACTCGAGCTTTGTAAATGTGCCCCTTAGTGTTGAATCATCAGATACAGGTAGAATTCTATTGTTTCCAGCTGTATATCTGAAAATTCAGCTCTACACGTGTGTTTAGAAATGAACAATCTTTTCCAGGAAAGATGGTAATTGTAACGTCGATGGCCACCTTTAGTCTGCCTTGTGCGGCACAGGGGAATAGCAATAGAGATATATATAGGAGATCCTGACTGATTAACCAGTGCCAATATACGGTTTGTATATTACACACAGATAACCTCCAAATAGGTTTGAGGATGATGGTCATATGTGCTTTAGGTCCCAGTGTAGCTGTAACTGTAAGTGTGCTTACATATATGTTTGTATGTGTGCATGTTCATGTATAGAAGCAACTTATATTTATGTTAATCTGAGTCTGATATTTGACCATGTGTTAACTTTCAGGCTTCAGTCCAGAGTCTTGCAGACGCCTGTCCAGTCTAAAGGTTATAGCACATCACTGCCCAACAGCTTTTTTCCCACTGTTCATATGATTCTCGTAACCCCAGTCATGGGTATCACTGGGAACAAGGCCAGATCCCACCACCATGTAAATGTACTGCGTAACTAACAAATTCACAGGCAGGCATGGGAACTATGAGTTCTTGGCTCAGCCTCCTCTGGATTTTCATCTCTGAGATTAGATCCCAGAGTGTCTTTGCCAGAAGGTAACATTTATTTGACAATGGGAATACTCAATTTCTGAACTCTGTTGTTACATACCTAAATGAAACACCAGGAGACAGAACTGGGGTAAAATGGCTACATCATTTATTCATATTTTATCAAATAAATAGGACCTTGCCAGCCTCACCCAAGGCAATATTCTAAAGCCAGAATTCCATAAGAGATCGCTACAATGCTCTGCCGTTCCTCAGTGAAGACTTGAGATCAGCATTATGGCATTATATCCACTGCCTCTACCTACAGAGAGGACGACCCCATCTCTGCTACTGACAAGAGCTGCATCTCCCACAATGAGAGAAGTTCATCAGCCCTGCTGGTGGCCCTGAATCTGCAGTGTGTCGATGATAGAAAATCCACACAGGATGTCACCAGCACAAGCAGTAGTTGCGTATACAGTCACAGGAGAGAACCTCCTTTCTCCCTCTTCTAAATTTACCTGTGCAGTACTCTGGCAAGGTCCAACCACTGCTGTGACAAATAAAACTTAAAATACATTATCATATATCCACGTTTTGATCCAACAGAAGGCAAAAACCAGCCTGACGCCACTGCCAATTAGGCTTGGAAAGAAATTCCTTCATTGACCCCAATGGTGATTGGTAACATTCCCTGGTTCAGTCATTTGACATTCATTTAACATGAATAATACAATGCAGACTCTCACATGTATACTGTATAAAGATACACAAACCACAATATAACAGGGAAATAATAGATAATATGAGAACAGAAAGAATAGAAACTCCTGACATTTTGCAAAATATGCAGTAAGAGGGCAGGGTGGGTGAGATGTTTCTATCTGCTCAGGAGATAAGGAAGGGAACTGCTTCTTCCCCTGACATCACATTCCTTTCATTCTCGCCCAGCCCAGCTTTCCTCTGCCTTAACTCATTCCTTCTCAGACAATCACATCTGATTCTGCCAATCTCTAAATATAAACCAGTATAATCTGGCTGCTGGTCATTCAGATCTCTTGTCAAGCAGCCTCTGCGCTTATAGCTCCGGGGCTGTACTGGTCACCTATTGGTTGCTATAGGTTCTCTGGCCCTGGGAAAACATAGCGCCTTTAATTAAACATTGGTGTTTTTCTTTTTTCCCTCTCCTTGTAGTATATAAGACCAAAACGTTTTGTTATGTGTAATTGTACTGGTAAAATTGGCACCTTCTCAATATAAGCCTGATTGTACTTTGTATATATCAGTCACCAGTATTAGTGAATAAGTGCAAATGATGGGCCTGTGTTAACATATCATATTGCTACATGTGTAACTTACAAAGCCACATGCAAACATTAAAGGGAACCTGCCAAGGGAAAACATGTTTTTTTCAAAACGCACCAGTTAATAGTGCTGCTCCAGCTGAATTCTGCACTGAAATCCATTTCTCAAAAGAGCAAACAGATTTTTTTATATTTAATTTTTTTATTTTCTGTATTGTTAGCGGTACATAGAAAAAGGTTATTGCTCAGATGTTTCCTAACTAAATACATGTAAATGTATAGGGATACACACTACATTGTGCAAAGATTTCTATTGGTTTTCTAAATAAGTCACTTGTAGACCAGAATTAGATTCTGGGGTTATGTCCCTCATCTGCTGTTTTATCATTGTTGAGGTAAATCTGGCAGCTGTATGAAGAAGGTTTGTATTTGGTTTGGAATTTAAAATTCAAGTATGTCACAGAGCGGCTAATTCTAAGAAGCTTTTCATTTAATCTTCATTATTTATTTTTTATAGTTTTTAAAAATGTTTCCCCTTCTTCTTCTGACTTTCCAGAATTCAAACAGGGGTCTCTGTAGGGCTACAAATGTATTGTTTTACTACTCGTCTTCAGGCCCTCTCTTCTTCATATTCCAGTCTCTTATTCAAATTAGTGTTTGGTTTCTAGGGTAATTTAGACCCTACTGACCAGATGTTGTTTGTAATTGCAAACTGGAGAGCTGCTGAATAAAACGCTAAATAATTTAAAAAAAAACGTAATTAATATAAAGTCGGACCAACTGCAAATGATCAACTCCAAGTTGTCACGTAAACGTGTGACGTATCGGAGACTGGCACAAAACAGGGACACAACACACTCTGTGACTAGGGTTTATACAGGGGCTTTATTACAAATAAAAAAAGCAGGGAATTAGAATGTGAAGTCCCCAAGTCCCAATAACACTCCCCAGCCAAATATATAACACAGAGCTTCCCCTGATGTCAGTACACAGGTTTCCAACCCCAAAGTCCTCCTTAACCAGTCTTCAAGATACAGACACAAGCAACACAAGGTCAGGGAGTTCCTTCATGTAATTCCAATGGTAAGGGGAACAGTTCCTTTGGGTAAATCCACAGAATAACAATAGCTCAAGGGAGTCCAGTTATAAACAATCCCCCGGAAGGTAGGGAGATCCAAACTGTTGGAGGGAGTCTTCCTGCCGCAGCTATGGTAAATTCCAAGGAGGTGCCAAAGTGGGGTGCCCTGCTGCAGCCAGGGTGCTCCCCTGTTTCAGAAGATGCCCCAAGCCAGGAGCTACACATGCAGCTTACTCAGCCCCTGCTGCAACAACACCCGCAACAACCCCCACTTCACAGACCAACACAACTTTGTTTTTGTTGAGGGAGGGATTTTGCCAGACCCCCCCCCTGGTATGAACTGGTATGTTATCTATGTAGCTTCAGTGGGGTAGGGGCTGGGTACTGTTCTGTGCCTTTCCCTGTCCTTCCAATACTGGAAATGTAGGAATTATGGGAAAAAGGTGCAAGTAAAGTCTAATAGCCAAACCACATGTCCTTTTATATCTCAGCATTTGTCACACAAGTTGAATAGAAAGATGAATAATAAAAGGCAGCAAAAACAATAAATGTGTAGCCTTATAGAGAACTGTTTTTTTTAGATTAGGGTCAGTGACCTTTATTTGAAACCTGGAAAAAGACAGAAGAAGAAGAAGGCAAACAATTCAAAAACTATAAAAAAAAAAAATAATGAAAACCAAAAGAGAAGTTGCTCAAAATAAGCCATTCTATTACATATTAAAATTTAAATAAAAAGCCTTCTACATTAGAACATGGCTCCAAAAGACACTACAATTTAAGAGAGTTTCTATTGTAGCCTTTTGTACTGACCATAAAGTTAACAAAGATACAAATCTAAATGGGGGTTCAGAATTGTTCAGAATCAGTAAAATGAAACTGAGTGGAATGTGCAATTTCTTAACATTATCAGAGTTTTCAGCATAGTTGGGCACCACTTTGGGATTTGTATCAGCTTTAGGGTTGTCACCTGTCCAGAGTTCACCCGGACAGCCTGGTTTTTGGAAGGGCTGTCAGGGTGAAAATGAAGATTAGGAAATCCATTGAAGCGAATGACATGACGATCAGCCAATCCTCACAACCTGAGGGCATAAAACAGTTACTTTTGGAAGGCCATTGGGTCTCCCATGGTGTAGATAAAACAATATTATTTTGGTGATAATAGAATTAAAAATACTGCAGAAATTGAGTGAGTGCAGATCCGTATACAAAAATCGCTGTAGAAAAAACAAGGGTCACCTGTGGAGCACAAAAATTGCAGGTGATGCATTAATACCTACAGAAGTATTAGACACCCCCTGTAGCCTCAGGGGTCTGCTTCATCTATAGTTACTGCTGCAGAACATCATTACATATGCCCATCAGGTCAGAGGGGGAAGCAGGACAAACTTTAGCCTTTATTTCTGAAATAGTGAAAAATTTCTAATGCAAGTAAATTGGCCATATGTTTAGTTTTCTGTGAAGAAGCCAACAAAAATGTTTTTCACTTTAGAACCCCTTTAAAAAATAAATAAAATTCAGCTGACATATATGGGCTTCAGACTCTAAATCAGTCATCCTAGTCAGCAAGTATGACATGAAATGCTCTTAGCTAATCTGATTAGGAAAGACACCAATAGCAAGAGACTTTACTTGTTTATATAGTAACCAATGAAAGGGGATTATCACTTAAAGGGCATGTAAAGTCTAAAATAGAATAAGGCTAGAAATGCTGTATTTTGTATACTAAATATAAACATGAACTTACTGCACCACAAGCCTAATCAAACAAATGATTTATGCTTTCAAAGTTGGCCACAGGGGGTCACCATCTTGTAACTTTGTTAAACATCTTTGCAAGACTAAGACTGTGCACATGCTCAGTGTGGTCTGTGCTGCTTAGGGATCATCATACACAAAGCTGCTTGAGTTCTGCATGGCTGGGAAGTAAGGCGGGGGCTCCCCCTGCTGTTCATAAGTATGATTGTTTCCCTGCTCAGCAGTTAGGGACCATCTGACAATTCCTATCCACAGCAGTAAATGAAGGGAGAATTTCACTGCATACAGTCAGGTTTCTTATAAAAACGGTACACATTTTTTAATAAAAGTATATTGGAGATAGGTTTCTTTTTCATTAAAGAAAGTAAAAATGGGATTTTTTTGCCTTTACATGCTCTTTGCGTTAGAAAGATATTCTGAGAATTTGTATTTGGTTTTTTATTATTTTTGGATTTATTTGTTATTTAGCTTTTTATTCAGCAGCTCTCCAGTTTGCAATATCAGAAATCATGTTGTTAGGGTTCAATTAACCCTAGCAACCATGCATTGATTTGAATAAGAGACTGGAATATGGAGAGGCCTGAATAGAAAGATGAGAAATAAAAAGTAGCAATAACAATAATTTTGTAGCCTTACAGAGCCTTTGTTTTTTAGATGGGGTCAGTGACCCCCATTTGAAATCTGGAAAGAGTCAGATGAAAAGGGAAAATAATTAAAAACTATACAAATTAAATAATAAAGACTACTTCAAAAGTTGCCTAGATTAGGCCATTCTATAACATGCTAAAATGTTAGTTAAAGGTGAACTACCCCTTTAACTGACAATTTACTTTGGATTTTTTCAGTATTAATTAATACTATCTTATGTGACATGGAGTATTCCTTGACATGATCAGAAAATGTTAGAGAATTTAGGCATCTAATTATTGATTGGTGGCTGTTCTGTGATGGGTTTACAGTGACACCCATTTGCCTATAGCAGGTATCCCCAACCTTTTGAACCCGTGAACAACATTCAGAAGTAAAAGGAGTTGGGGAGCAACACTAGCATGAAAATTGTTCATGGGGTGCCAAAAACGGGCTGTGATTGGCCATTTAGTAGCCCCTATGTGGATTGTCAACCTACATTGAGGCTATGTTTGGCAGTACACCTGGTTTTTATACAACTAAAACTTGCCTCCAAGCCAAAAATTCAAAAACAAGCACCTCTTTTGAGGCCACCGGGAGCAACATCCAAGGGGTTGGAGAGCAACATGTTGCTCACGATCTACTGGTTGGGGATCACTGGCCTATAGCATATTACAGACAGAAATCTTGAAGCCAACTCTATTATGGTTAGTTTAGAAAAGTACACACGCAACACATTAAGCCAGGTTAATGGGTGCTTGTGGGTAATGCTCTGACTCATTACAAAAGACGTTTGGATTAAAGTTAATATTTCTAGGAACAGCCCCTGGCTTTGTCCCTAGAAATTCTCCCAGTTTGCGCACAGAAGAATTAGTCAACCTTTTTTTTTAAACCAATTCTCTGTGTCCGCTAGCAGACTATAGCATGAAGTTAATGATCCAATGAACATAATTGCCTTGTTTTAACCTTGACCATTAAGGTAGCTAAATATAGTAGCTGTAACATGTAAAACGTAGGTGGCCGCTGACCTAGATTGAAAGGACAAAGGCATTTATGAGTCACTGCAGTAGACTGGGGCCCATAAAAATCCATTTCTAACGGCAATCTAAGGAAAGCTTACCCTTAAAGAGATAGGAGTCTCCACATGACCTAAACATAAAATCCGTGAAATGTATAGTTAATAGCATGGGGGTGTTTGATTTTTAAAATGAATTCATCATAGTAACTGTGCCCTTTTCGATTATTGGAGAAGTTTACCTTAAATTTCTGCTCTCAAACAGTGTAATAATACATTTGACGTGTCTTAGTACATAGTACATTTTAGGCTCGGTTGGAATTTTACAGCACCTTCAAATAAAGGCCTTCTCTTATCTGCAGATTCGGCACACACATTTATTGTTTTTATTTAAGAGGATGAGTATCGCCTGAATTCCTCTTTTGATGATATCTGAATTCAGTATCCATTACCATTCTTCATGGGGGTTATGTTTCGGTCAGCCTGTCTGCTACACCCAAGTTGATCTATAAGGCAGCGGGGAACATATAGTCATGTTGAAGCCTCATTGGCTGCATAGATGAGCTGTAAAAATAAAGCAAATACACCAAGCGTCTAATATTTTGCCAAGCAGCCACTTGGGATCCGTCGGAATTGTTTTCTGTGACTTCAGCAGTTTGTTCACAGCCGGTAATAGTAATGATATTAAACCACATTATTTTATATCTCATTTTTTAAACCCAATACAGGAAAACATGTATCACTCTCCTCCACATTGGTTTTAAATGTGTGATCTTGCACTTTGCATGGAATTAGTTATAATTAGGGATGGGCGAATTTGACCCGTTTCGTTTCACCAAAAATTCGCTGCCGGCGAAATGTCGCAGACGCCCATTAAAGTCTATGGGCGTCAAAAAAATTTTGTTGCAAAATTGTTTTGACGCGCGTCTTTTTTTTTGACACACGCCGCCATACAAGTCTATGGGCGTCATTTTTTGGGTGAAACTAGGCGAGGAAATTTGCCCATCCCTAGTTATAATGCAAAAAGCATTTCTAAAAGTGAACGATATTTCCTTAAAGGCGAAGTAACTTCTCCCCATTTGTGTTGCTTATTTTGATTGTCCGTGAATCTTCAATCAAATGCTAGATTCTTTTCACAAATGGCTTTATTTCTATGAGCAAAAGCTTCAATTCTGCTTCCTCTGCATAGATAATATGAAGGATCAATTATCATCCATCGATGCCCATACAATAGAACAGTAACATAAATCCTATCAAGCAGTATCGAGTTATGCATAGATTGTACTGCCATCATAATCCACATTAGACCTGATAAATATCCCTTGTTTGAACCATTTTATAAATAAATAACATTGCTTTTGTTTTAAAGGGATACTGTCGTGGGAAAACATTTTTTTTTCAAAATGAATCAGTTAATAGTGCTGCTCCAGCAGAATTCTGCACTGAAATCCATTTTTCAAAAGAGCAAACAGATTTTTTTTTATATTCAATTTTGAAATCTGACATGGGGCTAGACATATTGTCAATTTCCCAGCTGCCCCAAGTCATGTGACTTGTGCTCTGATAAACTTCAATCACTCTTTACTGCTGTACTACAAGTTGGAGTGATATCACCTCCTCCCTTTTTCCCCCCAGCAGCCAAACAAAAGAACAATGGGAAGGTAACCAGATAGCAGCTCCCTAACAAAAGATAACAGCTGCCTGGTAGATCTAAGAACAGCACTCAATAGTAAAAACCCATGTCTCACTGAGACACATTCAGTTACATTGAGAAGGAAAAACAGCAGCCTGTCAGAAAGCATTTCTCTCCTAAAGTGCAGGCACAAGTCACATGACCAGGGGCAGCTGGGAAACTGACAATATGTCTAGCCCCATGTCAGATTTCAAAATTGAATATAAAAAAATCTGTTTGCTCTTTTGAGAAATTGATTCAGTGCAGAATTCTGCTGGAGTAGCACTATTAACTGATGAAAAAAACATGTTTTCCGATGACAGGATCCCTTTAACTAGAACTGCCAAGTGACATTTAACAATCCAAAGGGCTATAGAGGTCTGTCTTACTTCTGATCACAATTGAGTTTTAGGATGTTAAGTGTCATCTGGAAAATAACAAACATTCTCAAAATCTCTTCACTTCTTTTGCTGATCTCTATTATTAGTATATAATCCCCCCCCCCCAGATACAGGTAGCTGGTTACAGCTCTTCCAGCTTGGCTGGAGTATCTATTAGTGTCTTTTTCTTTTTACAATGATAATTTATAATTTATGTGTAGGAACCCAAATCTGAGCCCCAGTGCTGTTCAAGATGGTCCATATAACTCCCTTTAGTAAAGCAATCTTCACTGCTAAAATACAAAATAGTGATTAAAATAAAGTGCAGAGTTGGACTGGACCTGCGGGACACTGGGTATAAACCCGGTGGGCCCGAACCCTCATGGGCCCTGCTGGCCCAGACCTGATTCTCTCCCACCTGAGACTAACGACGCTCCCCCCTGCCCTACCCCAATCGCAGCCGCAAAGGAAAAGGTACTGGGGGCATGAGGGTTGTGGCTTCAGCGTGTGGAGGGCCCAAATGGTGCAGGGGGCTGGCAGTTGTGTTGGGGGGGCCATGAGATAGCAGCCCCAGCTGACTCCAGATCCCCAGTCCAATGCTGATAAAGTGGGAAACTAAAGAACAAGGAAAGAGATATTTACTGGTGGAAGCCAATATGTTAGGCACTAGTAAAGTGCAGGCTGGGCGAAACCCGTGGGATCTACAGGGTTACCTACCGGTCGAGCGGGTTTGGGAGGACTTCAGTTTAGGGGTCACCAGCTTTTTGCTCTGGCAGCATCTATTGATGGGGCACATTAGAAGTCACTTCGGAGTTCCATAACTTGTATAAAAGCCTTGGCCTTTATATGGTCATGAATCTCCTTGGTTACGACCCCTTCTATTTTACAACAGGAGTTGAATTATTCCCATTATATTGTGTAATGATTAATAATGCTTCATCATCCTATAATAACAAGCATCCCTTCCTGTTCTATTTACAATTCTGACTGCATTCTAGATATTTGTCTGGGTGCTACAAGTCTTAGCAAGGATGATATCAGGTGCCTTCTTTCTTATGTGGTCAATAAAATACATACCTGCTTAGCACACATATGTAAAACTGCTTAATAACCTCTAATATATTTTATAGGAATAAACTACACATTGCTGTTATGGAGGGAATGCACAAAGGCGAGCAACTGATACACCATTTAAAGGCAATTATATGACACAGTGGTGATTTCTCACAGCAGAATGTTTTCTGCACACCTAATGACACATCCGTTAATGGAGTTTGATACTGAAATGAAGAGGAGTAGGATCCTGCTCATTAACTCACATGAACAAATGACTTGGTGAATCGAGTACAAGGTTAGCATGTTACAAATCAGGGCCACCTCTAGATAATCCAGCTAGGAGGGTTGCAACTTTTATGTCATATCATTAAATTTCCTTGATTTTTCAAGTGATTTGTAATCCTTATTTAAGTAAGTAAGGCTGATGCCATGTTGATTATATTTCAGCTCAATTTCTCCATCACACTCTATATTTAAGTCATACTGACTCATTTCCTATATACTGCTTGTTTTTTTTTAACTCTTAAGGAATCATGGGTGGAGATGCAAATTACTCCTTTATGGCCCTGTGGTCAACTATGTATCCACTAGTTTGCTAAAGCAGGTATGTCAGATTTATGTCAGATTTATGTCAGAACCTTAAATCCAAACTTTCCTTCAACTTGTTTCAATCTTGTTAGATCTCATCAATACAAGGTATTGGAACCTGACTCTGGAGGTGGTGAGACTGGAGAGTGAACAAAGGCAAAAACTGGAGAAGTTAAAGGGGAAATATCTCAAAAATAAAAATATAATATAAGGTTCATCGTACTGAAATAAGAAACTGTCTACATACAATCAATGAAACATTGTTTATGAAATAATCAAGATTATGCTCACTCTTCCTCTCTCAGCATCTGTTTCTCCTTATTCTGTCTTCATATATCAGTTGGGTGTCAGATGAATGATCCAATACATCTTATAGCTTGTTTCCTAGCAGATGTATAAATTACCTCCGAATTTGTGCCAGCGTTGCCTTCGTCGCACTTTGTCGCACTTCGCCAGGCGTAGATTCGCCAGGGCTCTGCAAATTCACGAAGATCCGAAGTTGCGCACAAGTTACCGATCGTTTGCGAAGTTGCGCTAGCGATGTTACAATCAGCTGTTCGAAGTTACGCTAGCGATCGGAAATTTGCATATGGCGTGCAGTTAAAGTACAATGGCCGTATTTGCAGCAGAAAACACATTACACTACACAAGGCCAGGGAACTTTAATAAATGTTCTCTAATGCCCTACACATGTGCCCACTGTATAGTTTAGGTGCCATATGTTATCAAATGTAGGGGGAAAGGAAAATTCGCTCTTTTTCAGCCTATCACCCTTAAAAAAGTAAAAGACGCCAGCGTTTTTTTGGGACTTAGAAAAAATTGCAATCCCTATCTACTCTATTGCACTTCGTCTGGTCTGAGGTGGTGAAGTAAAGTCTGGCGCAAGAGGTAACATTCACGAAAATCCGCAAGTTAGTGAATTAGCGTAGTTAGGTCCCTTCGCCATAGAGCAACATTGCCTGGCGTAAGGGTGCAAAGTAGTTAGAGTAGGTCCACTTCGCTAGCGAATTAAGCCAGCACCCGTAAATTGGCGAAGTAACAAAATGATGTCACGAAAATGATAGGCGAAATTTCGCTAGCGTTAGCCACTTTGCCCTTTAGTAAATTTGCCCCCTGGATTCTGTAAAATTACACCATAATATTTTGAACCACCTCTATTGTTTTCAGCAGCAAAAAATACATTTTAAGGCCAATGGCATGGGACACAGGGCAATCGCTGCTTACCACTGGTGGAGAAAACTGACAGTCAAAATGTCCCTTTCCACTCAGTCTCCTCTCCTAATCTTCTTGAAAGACAAGCACACTGGATAACACCCATGGGCAGTAATAAGGCATTTTGTTGGTGTGCAGTTACCCTAAAAGGTTGCGCTGGCACGTTTGATTTGCACCATAGTGCACCATTCATTTTTTTTGTTCCTTTCATTTTGTGTTTACCAGAAAACATATTTTAGTGAAGTTAGGATCCAGACATGTGTTACTAAATGTTACTAAAGGAGGCCATAGACGTAGAGATCAGTTCGTTTTGTGATGTCGCCAAACTAGTGAATCTCTCCCCGATATGCCCAAATTGAAGTGGGCGATATCGGGCCCAACGATCATATCATAATACATCCGAAACGGGCGTCGAATCGCGGGACCGCATAAACGCACAGATGCGGCTGTGATCCAACAGGATATTTTAACCTGCCCGATCGGCCAGATATCGATTGGGGAAGCCCGTTGGATGGCCCCACACACGGGCCAATAAGCTGCCGACTCGGTCTGTCTGCAGCTTTTACCAGCCCGTGTATGGGGCCTTAAGTCCCCCTGGCCAAGAGAATGGTATTTGCCTACTTCCGTTGCGAGGACATATTCAGGGTGAAATCTGAAAGGAAAGGAGACAAATGGGTTTAGTAAGGCATGAAAAACACAAATTTAATTTTGTTTTTATCAATCCTGTTGCTTAATCTCCCCAGCCGATAAAAGCGGTAGAGGGAATAGAACATGTTTAATGAAGGAGATTGCACAGACAGAAAGAAGATTAAAAGCCGTAAAAGTAGAGAACATTGTCCATCATCTGATGCAGGAAAACTTGCAAGTTCTGATACTTACTAGCACAAGGAGAACTAGGGATAAACAAAGAATACCTAGAATTCTCTCTTATACTGTTGTGCAGATACTCATTACAAAGCTCTCACACACAAGCAGCTTTTGAAGGCAGTTAGTCTCTGCTGGTGTTTTATAGTGTCCTTACAAGCTAGTTGCCTCTTTCTGCTTAGCTAAATAAACAGCAGCATTTCCAACCATGCAGTCAGGCCAAACTTGATCATAGCAGAGTCACTTAGTAATGCAGTTAGCTGGATACAGTCATTCAGAGCCAGCAATCAGAGAAAGTCTCTTCCAAGGTCTCTGAATTTGTCTCTTGCTTCTGCAGTGACCTGCGCACATGAGTAAATAATCATACACAGGCTGAACTCTTTGTATAGTCATTTATCCATTCTGCTGCCGATTAACACGAGTGCTTTGGCTGTAGAAGTATAAGTAGAATTGCCCTATTTAAATATTACAGGCTTTTGATAAATCTTGGCTGTGAACAGCACTGCTTTCCTCTCTGCATAGTGATTACTTTTATTATGGCAGCTTCAGCAGTGTAGCAGCTACGAGATAAATTCATATCTAAATGGGTCAGAAAAGGGCAGCGATGATAAATTAACCTGCACATATATGTGTGTCAACCTTAAAGTGGCAGCACTAGGGATTAATTATCAAGTAGCCACAGAGTCAGAAGAGTTTTTATTTTTATTTTACTTGCTTGGTTTTTAGCCCTTTTGTACCACTTCTGATGGTTTCCTGAGTGACCCCAATCTATGGCTTGAACCACATTCATAAGGTAAAGAGCCTGCAAACCTTGCAGTTATTAGTTAGCAGGGAAACATCTTTATTTAAGAGAAAACTATAGCCCCCAAACAATGTTGGTCTCTATAAAATATCTTGCATAAAACAGCTCATATGTAAAACCCTGCTTCATGTAAATAGACCAATCATACCCCCCAACATTTTGGAAATAGAAAAAGGAACAAAAATATTTGCCATGCTCTGCGGAAACCACGCCCATTTTTGTGGACCCACCCACTTATTACCATGTTCACTTTACAAAATTTGGCAGGTTATGAAAGTTTGAACACATTTCTGTGGTTTTTCTGTGTTATTACAGTTTTGCTATTGAAGGTGAACTGCCCTTTAAGTTGCTAGCCTCCGTTCTCCCAAGATACCTGCTTATCTTAAATAGTTACAATTGTTTCTTTGCTTATCTTAAATTGTAACAAATGTATCTATGTGCACTTTTTCTGGGCTCTTTTTTTAGAGAAACATTTTAAAAACATTGTCTTTCTGGCTGTTCAGTACAGGAGATCAAAGAGAAAGTCGGGACATTTTAGTAATACTCTAAGACTGCAGGTTGAGTTGTCAAAATCTGGACTGTCCCACGAAAAACAGGACAGTTGGGAGGTATGGACCATTTTCATAAAATACAATTTTTTTTAGTGTATGCCTTTGTGTAATCCTAAATAGAAAATTGCCATTAAGAATTGGAAGCACTGGAATTCAAGGACACACATACATGTAGGTTCACATGAGCCAATTAATGGAAAAACTTCTGTCTTTTACTCCCACACTTCCTGTTACAGTTAGAGCTGCAGTATTTCTGGTCAGGTGATCTCTGAGGCAGCACAGAGAATATAAAAAAATGGGGTGGTCAGGGTAAACGACATAAAAGGGTAATAGTTACTGATATTATATTCCAGTTTGGTAAGATTGTAATGTAAATTATCTGTTGGCTAAGAATTAATTCTGGGGGTGTAATTTTCCCTTTAAGAACATAACTGATGCTGAAAGAGGCTCATTTATAAAATACTTTGCTCAGAAATGTTAATTGATTGGCAGAAGTTTAATAGTGTACCATTTATAAAAAATTTTGAAAATCAGGGGATTTTAACAAATGTATAGATTTATCAAACCTGATCCTTGTGTCCATTCCTCAAAATGTGCTAAACCACTCAGAGCAGTCAGACACCATTCTATCAGTTGAGTGGCAGTGCTCAGTAATGCTCTATAGCACTTTCACCTTTCCAAGTCTTTAAAATGCATACTGGGCAAAAGGGTTCCGACTATAATGGGTTGATAAATTAGCCCCGTACTAACACGGCACTAAGTGTTTACATATGTAACCATATAAGACATTACAGTGACATTAAATATCTGAAAATAGTTCAGACATTTGTTTATTTGGCGATTTGCTGTAGATTTTACTCCACTTCAACAGCAATTCAGGCTAACTCGTGTCTTCGCGCGGCTGCTCATGCGCAGTAGAATGAAAAGCTGAACTTTAATGAAAAAGTCGTCTATTTTGTTAAACTGCACATGTGTTTGCCCCAGGAAACTCGAAGAAACAAGAAGACAGAAGTGGATCGCTCCGTGGTGCTCATTGGTATAACCCCTGGCCGGTGCAGTTTTCTGCTGATAGGAGCACCGGCCCAGGGTTTTAGGTAAGTCAATACATTCGCTTGGAGGAATTTTCGCTGGCGAATTTATTCGCCCATCACTAGCGTCAACATAATCTCCTGGTGTTTTTTGCATTAACCTTTTAAAGAGATCACAATGCCTGGAATGGGTTTTCTACTAACCATTCTGCTAAATGTGTTGGAGCTTTTGATTGACTAAGCTGGGATGGGAAGTGGTGGGTACCCTAGTCATCAATGGCAACTTTGGTCGTGATATTTTTCCAATATACCCAATATTGTAAAGTCTAAAATAGAATAAGGCTAGAAATGCTGTATTTTGTATAATAAATATAAAAATGAACTTACTGCACCACAAGCCTAATCAAACAAATCATTTATGCTTTCAAAGTTGGCTACAGGGGGTCACCATCTTGTAACTTTGTTATACAGGGTCAGACTGGGGGGCTTCGGGCCCACTGGGGCTACTGCCCCAGGGACCTGCTCCAGCCCCCGCTGCCGCTCCGGCGTGCTTCATTGGGCTAGTGCACATGCGCACTGCGCCGCATTTGGGCGCACGCGCGCAGCAATACCTTTGTGCGCATGCGCAGATCTTCTATTCTACCGTGACCTCCGACAAAGTGTGGTCGCGCCGCCAAACTAGGTAGCGGATCTGGGTTTTTTCTTGGTGTCCCGGCGGCCCAGTCCGACACTGTTGTTATACATCTTTGCAAGACTAAGACTGTGCACATGCTCAGTGTGGTGTGGGCTGCTTAGGGATCGTCATAAACAAAGCTGCTTGAGTTCTGCATGGCTGGGAAGTAAGACGGGGGCTCCCCCTGCTGTTCATAAGTATGATTGTTTCCCTGCTCAGCAGTTAGGGACCATCTGACAATTCCTATCCACAGCAGTAAATGAAGGGAGAATTTCACTGCATACAGTCAGGTTTCTTATAAAAACAGTACACATTTTTTAATTGAAGTATATTGGAGATAGGTTTCTTTTTCATTAAAGAAAGTAAAAATGGGATTTTATTTTTTTGCCTTTACATGCCCTTTAAGTGCACATGCTAGGTGTATTTAAAATATGTTGGCACTTCACATGGAGCCTTAATAATAATAATAATAATAATAATAATAATAATAAGTACATATACAGTATATTAGGCAGAGACCACATATGCGTCACCATAGCTACTAATTTTATTTGCAGAATAACATATGTCTCCTATATCTGAAATTAAGAAAGTTACATGCGGTGCATATTTATAAAGTAGTGTTAAAGTACACCATGCTTATCTACTTTTACTCCACGTGTAAAATCTCCCAGCATTGCGACTTAATCTGAATGTACTTTATTCTAATTCCTATTTTTTAGAGTTGTAAGAAATGTCCCATTATTAAAAGAGGAGCATGAAGAACCCATCCTATATACCATGGAGGCCCATTTTGGGGCCCATTTCATAGTCTAAAAATCCCTGTTCTATAGAGCTCAGATCTTGTAATTATGTGTTCTGCAAGAAAGTTGCATTGAAAAAGTTACCCTGCTATTATAATACTACATAATGACAACACATAGTTTGAACTGAAAAGGACAATCCTCAGGTAGAAGGCTCCTCTGTAACCATCTGTTTTATATCATTTGCATGTGACTTGTCAACATTAATAACCCTGACTGTTTTTTAAGCCCTTGAACGGCAATGAATGTTTACAGTATTCACTGCTTTAAGCTCATCGGCCTATGTCATGTTTGAAATGATGAATAAATGGTATGAGGATACATCTGGGACACTCCAATGATCACAGCCAGTCTTTGGTGAATATTTTACTGGCTCAGCTTCCCATTTGCCATGCTCACAAAATACGTTGATTCCTGTTTTCCACTATATATACTGAGTTTGATTCATTACACCACTGAATTATATATTTTAATTCTCTCTACTAATGCTTTGTGCACAGATCCCTTATGTTCTGCATTGGCTACACCGGCAGATGTTTCCTGCCTCACCAAGCCCATCCTTAGAAATATTTCATTTCCATTTGGATCCAATGTTTTCTTTAAATTTAAAAACTGACTACTTTCATCACTTTCATATGAACTGACCTATGTAGACAATCGCAAATTACTTACAAGCAGAACTGCACCCTCCCAAAGGCACACGTACATTGCTAACATGTATTTCTGGAATAGCTACTCTGTCTCTAGAGAAGGGGTGAATCTGACCTATTTCGATTTGCCAAGAATTTGTAAAACGCAAAAAAAATTTGCCAAATAAATTGGAGTCGATGGGGCATTTGTTGCACAACATTTTTCAAACCGTGCAACATTTTTTAACTATACATTAGACCAGTGATCCCCAACCAGTAGCTCGTGAACAACATGTTGCTCTCCAACCCCTTGGATGTTGCTCCCAGTGGCCTCAAAGCAGGTGCTTATTTTTGAATTCCAGGCTTGGAGGCAAGTTTTGGTTGTATAAAAACCAGGTGTACTGCCAAATAGAGCCTCAATGTAGGTTGACAATCCACATAGGGGCTACTAAATGGCCAATCACAGCCCTTATTTGTCACCCCAAGAAGATTTTTCATGCTAGTGTTGCTCCCCAACTCCTTTTACGTCTGAATGTTGCTCATGGGTTCAACAGGTTGGGGATCCCTGCATTAGACTGTAATGTATAGCAAAACATGGCAACATTTTTTGACCTACTGTATTTCTGTAATATATGACTGCATGCATTTGTAAAAATCAAAGAGCCTGAAATGACCTTAATGAAACTGACCTGAGAGCATATAAACACTGGAAAGTTGTAGACGCTATATGCCAAGCACCACCATCTCAACAAAGATCACTTACAGCAATCAGTGTGCAATCACTTTCTTTTTTAAGTCCTTAAAACAGTTCCCGTGAGTTTGAATTAGTCCATGCTTGATCTGCTAGAAGATATTCCATGTATTTCTCCTCTAATTCCAGGTATTCCAATTGTTTCTTGAATTACCTTCAGTTTTGATGCTGTCCATGCAAAAGCTCTCCCTCCCATGTAATACATTGTATGTTATAAGCATGTATTTCATTACAGGTTTATCTCATTGTATGTTTCATTAGAAGGGTACACAGTGGTAATTTAAGACAATATGCATTTCCCATTAAAGTTGTTTTTTATGTGATTTTTAAATTATCTGGGTAATATTCTCATCTATTTAAAGTGGGCAGCACAATGGAAAGAAGCAGTGCCAGGGTCCCAGATTCAATTCCGGCTACATGTAAGGAATTTTTATATTATCTTTGTAAAGCAGAGTCCTCTCACACATTTCAGAAACATACAGGAAGGTTAACTGGCTTTTGATAAAACTGGCCACTGAATGAGAATGTGATATGAACCTTTAACTCCACTGGAGCATCGGGATGATGTATAACCTCTGTGTCAGCACTATATAAATAATGGATAATAATGTAAAAAACAAATCACCATATTCAGCTAGGGAAGGTATACACCATCCATTTACTGATGTCTAAAATCAAGGAAAAAGTCATATTTGCAGGAAATGAAGACAGATGGTTCTTGATTAGTCGTGAGCTTACAAAGAAACAGGATGTATTTTTGCTCTACCCATGTGGCCTGCCTCTCTTAAATGGACGCGGGTATATTGCCCTGACTCCTGATAACAGGTTAGGCAATCATTTTTTTTTAAAGAACATGATCAGGCATCAGAAAAGTGCTTGCTGAATCTTTAGTATTAGTAAACCTAGTAAATTAGACCCGTGGTTCATTGATCAACACTAGGCAAGATTGTCTGTGGGCAGTAACCCAAAGCAACCAATCAAATTGTTGCATTTATTATTCTACCTTCAGCTGACTGGGAAAAAAAAGCAAATCACTGATTGTGTTATTGACCACGGGCATATTTGCACAGTGTAGATAAATGAGAAGCAATCATCAAATAAGTTTCTATTAAAGGAACAATAACAAACAAAATACATTTTTTTTTTAAAATAAATCACTCATAAGGTATTGTTGCCCTGCACTGGTAAATAGGTTTTGTTGGTTTCAAAAAGACTACTATAGTTTATATAAATAAGGTGCTGTGTAGCTATGGGGACAGCAATTCAAAGGAGAAAAGGCTCATGTTTACATAGCAGAGAGCAGATAAGCTCTGTATAATACAATGTGAATGTTACAGTTATCTACTATTTTAGCTGTGCCTTTTCTCCCATTTTCATACTGAATGGCTGTCCCCATGGCTGCACAGCAGCTTGTTTATATAAGCTATAGAACAGGGATCCCCAACCTTTTGAACCTGTGAGCAACATTCAGAAGAAAAAGGAGTTGGGGAGCAACACTAGCATGACAACTGTTATTGGGGTGCCAAATAAGTGCTGTGATTGGCCATTTAGTAGCCCCTATGTGGATTGTCAACCTGCATTGAGGTTCTATTTGGTAGTACACCTGGTTCTTATACAACCAAAACTCGTCTCCAAGCCTGGAATTCATAAACAAGCAACTGCTTTGAGGCCACTGGGAGCAACATCCAAGGGGTTGGAGAGCAACATGTTGCTCACGAGCTACTGGTTGGGGATCACTGCTATAGAATATAAAGTAGAATTTCTGAAGTAAACACATCAGCTTTACTAGCAGGGCAACAGTATATTTTAACTACTTTAAAACACTTTAATTTTTGGGGTCACTGTTCCTTTAATGCTGAGTAAACTATGGAGATAATCTTTACAAAGCTCCTGCAAGAAAAAGGAAATAGTATTTGTCAGTATTTGGTCATTTAAAAAAGAAAATTCCCAGGAATTGTCAGATAATTTTGCTGTCTCAAACAATGCTAGGGCTACACTGTTCAGGATCAGCTGAGCAGGGTTTGAACAGACCGAACTTGAGGTTCCATAGAAATAAGGGCTGGTCAGACGAATACTAATACCAAATTTGGAACAGGTGCTGCCAACTTAATTATTCAATCTACTACTTGGTCGCTTAGAGCCCTTACAGACAAGCGAGGACACAGTATGACAGCAGGGTGGGGGCTGAGAGATCGGGAAGTATAGAGGAGCATGCAGGACTAGAGAGACTTGAGAGCCTGGACTAGGGGTATACAGGCAAGGGGTACATGCCCAGCGCCACCCCCAAAGTTGCGTCCTAGGCTCATGCCTCTTCTGTCTAACCCTAGTTCCTAGTTCTGGCCCTGGTAGAAATACATTTTGACCCATTTATTTCAGTAGTGGCAAGGGATGACTGTCAAGAACAAGTAACCTTTTACCTAGTAGATTTACATATTAAAATACTAATTGATATATTTTTTTTATTTCCTTTTTTTAATTTGTTTTAATAAAATAATGAGAGAGGTTTTAGTAAATAACCCCCTAATTGTGCAGCAAAGTGTAACAGCATCAATAAAAGTCAGTTTGCACACTGGTTTACATTCAATAGCAGGCACAGGAACTGGATTTCTTAGTAACCTAAACAGTTTCAGGGTATCCTCTGGTAGTAGTGAGACAGCATGTAATGGTAACAACTATAGCCTATGCCTTACCCATTGTTAACCCTTGGTGTACCACTGGCCTTGAGTGAAGCACACCAGGCAGAGAGTTGTAGTTCAATCATGTTCTCTTCATTTGTCATGGCCTTCCACGGAATGGCAGCACATTCACAGGGTGTAATCTCCCAGCCTTTCGCAGAACATTTGTAATAAAATTACCTGGTGTGCGGCGGCGTGGACGGCCGCCACGCCGCCGCGCTCCTTGTCCGGCGCCATCTTGATTATTCTAGGGCGCGCCTGCGCGCCTCTTAAAGGTACAGGCGCGCTGGCGTGATTGCGCCAGCGTGTTTTGACGCTCGTTTTGGCGCCAATTTTGAATGTATTTAAAGCCCATTCTGACCCCCAGCCAGTGCCCGTGATAGAACTTGTTTCTAGTGGTTTCCTGAGCCTTGTGCATCTGTTCTGAATCTCGTCTGTCTGATTATCCGTGTTTGACCTTGCCTGTATCCTGACTATTCTGAAATCTGTATCCTGACCCTTGCCTGCCTACGACAACTCTTCCTGCTTAACCCCTTGATTGACAACCCGGTTTGACCCTTGCCTGCCTGACGATTCTGATATCCGCCTGCCTCGACTCTGCTTGTCTGACGATTCTCTTGCCTGCTCCATTTGTACCGTGACCTTCGGCCCAAAAGACTCTGCTAACAGCCGTGCCCCTTCGCCAGCCAGAACATCTTGCCTTGCACCCCTCGTTAAGTCCAGGTGGCACCCAAGTAAGCTGAGGGCTCCTCCCCAAGCCCAACAGTGGTCACACTACTGGTGAAGCCGAGCCGAGACCAGGGTGCTTGGCATTTGTTCTGGTATCGGGTGCCGGTCATGACAACATTGCCCATAACAGCATACTGCCAGGGGACCCACACGATCGCACCCACCCTTCTTGGGCCCTGGCAGGCTCAATCTGGATCAGTCTTTCCTCTTAAAACCCGGCTGGTGGGATTCCCACTGGGAACACTATGCTCACTCACTCCTGTTTGGGGTCATAGCTGTCCCTTCTAGTTACCTCTCTTACACTCCTTAGAGTGTACTATTACACCACTAGGCCTCACACTGCCTAGGCTCAGTAACTCTTCCAGGAGATGACTCTACTGCTGCAGTGCCCTCTGCTCCCCCTAGGGGCAAACCTAAATATATGTATTAACCATTAATTAACAATTATAGTAAACCATTAAAATGTTACCCTATTGCATCTCACTATCCTGAAAACCAGACACGTCCTCGTTTCTGCCATTTAAACTATTACTCTGGATCTTCACAAGCAGATCCTGTCCATTCCATTAGGTTCATGGAATGGTGAAGCATTTACAGTGCACATATGTTTATCTGGAATCGATATACTGTACTTGGATTAGTCATTTCAGGGACCCCCATAGTTATGCACACATGCAGCATAATTTGTAGAAGCAGTATTGGAGAATTATTTTTCTTTGCTTTCTGCTTGACCTGACCATGTGGCTTAATAGATCCAGGTAGTGGATTCATGGACAGTCCATTCTCAGCATTACCCTGATTTAGGGTCTTCCACAACAGCTTTAATTTAAAGGGATTCTGACATGATTTTTATGGTGTCGTTTTTATTTCTAAATTACACTGTTTACACTTCAAATAATTCACTCTACAATATAAAATGTCATTCCTGAACCAGCAACTGTATTTTTTTTTAGTTGTAAAATTGGTGTGTAGGCAGCCATCTCAGGTCATTTTGCCTACTTGTGTGCTTTCAGAAAGTGCCAGCAATTTAGGATGGAACTTCTTTCAGGTTGTTGTTTCTCCTACTCAATGTACTGCAACTGAAGGAGTCGCAGTGGGACAAGGATTTTTACTATTGAGTGCTGTTCTTATAGCTACCAGGGAATTGCTATCTGGCTACCTTCCCATTGTTCTGCTGATGGGATGCTAAGGAGGAATGGAAGAAAGTGATATCACTTCAACTTGCAGTACAGCAGTAAAGAGTGACTGAAGTTTTTCAGAACGCAAGTCACAAGACTGGGGGCAGCTGGGAAACTGACAATATGTCTAGCCCCATGTCAGATTTCAAAATTAAATATTAAAAAATCAGTTTGCTCTTTTGAAAAATGGATTTCAGCAGAAATCTGCTGGAGCAGCACTATTAACTGATTCATTTTGGAAAAAAAAACATGTTTTCCCATGACAGTATCCCTTTAACTTACAGTTGTATGGGCTGAACTGTGTGCTTGGAGCAGTAATGTAAGGTCAATTTTTGTTAATTTGGTCTGTTACATTTGTCCATTACATTTGGGTCACCTGTTTGAAAGCAAACATACAATTGTTTGTTGTGTGTTACTAGAGCTGGACAACATGCATGTCTTTTATAACCTCCCCATGTCTACACATGATATTGTGTCATCATGCCAAGATTTGGCACCTAATTCAAAATAAAGGGACACTAGGGAGCCAGGTTCAATATCCGATTACAGGATATAGGATATTTCCTGGGTGCTCTAAATTACTTTTTCTAATATATTTCCTGGTTCCTTAACGTTCTTCTTGATTTTGACTACTCTGATTGCTGCCAGCCTTGATTCTACATAGAGACACTTCTTGGTCCTGACTTCTTTTCTGGTAAGAGCCGAATTGGCCTTAACAGTATCCCAGTTTAAAAGCAATCCATGTCAACCAGATATTTTCCCACTGCCCTTCCACTGAGTCTCTGTACTACAATGCTGTCCCAGGATCTATAGCTTTAGTTTATCTATTGCCTCAAACACATTGACTTTGTTTGATCACGTGTTAGGGTCTTTGTCGAAAGCAGTTAATGAATTTGGCATTATCTACCTTAAAGCAGACTATTGCTAGTTATTTTATGAGCGAATCCTCCTTACAGCCCTTAAAATCACTTTAATTGATGTCCAGGCGGTGATTAAATAATGGTGCAATGTCCATTGTACAGCAATACATTGATTTTACGAGGCACTAGGACATTTCTACTCCAGTCAGTAGGAACTGTAGGTGCTTGGGGCTTGGCAGATGTGTGTTATGTCTCCATTGCAATAATAATGTATGTGATACTTGCACATTCGATTTTTTTTGCAAGTTATTGATTTAAAACACTTGGCTAAACTCAAATAGGCCAAACGCATTCTGTACGGTATCGGCTCCCAATCCACTCGTTATTTCTCTTCTTTTGATATTTGTTTAGAATTTTAACTCAATTTTACATTTTGCACAAGGTTATTATACTGTAAATGTAAAAGTATGTTATATTGAAATAGCTAGAAAATTGAAGAATTCAGCCTGACACTTTTTTTTACCTTTTTTCTTTTTGTGGTTTGTTTATGCAGCTTTGTGATTTGTTTGGCTCCTGATATATTGCTGGTCTACCCTTATTTTTCAAACACTAATGCATTCAGGTTTTGAAGCATGCAAAAGAAAATTTGCAACTCCATATCAGGGAGGTCCATTGATTTCATTGGGCAAACCCAAATACAACTGCACAAACAGACCAAACCTAAACCAATGGCCAGAACTGTCAAGTTCCTAGATATAGACATGTTGCAGGTACAATATTCACTGATTTCTTTGGAAATATATTTATAGGTAGCAGACAGTAACATAAGCAGTATATATACAAGCTGAAAATATCATTAGACATCTCAGCTATTAATCATGTAACTGGCAACATTTTCCAGCTGCCATAAACAGTAAATTCAATCAGAGGACTCCTGTGAAATGTGATCTTGAAGGAGCAGCCCAGTCAGCTGGTAATGGGTTTCAGATCAATGACAATCACTGGGAGAAATGGATTCTTGATGGACAGAATATTGATGGGACGCCTGCTGTGTATAGTACAGCTGAACCTCTCAGATACTTTTCCTACCTTGGTGACAGGTGGAGAAAATGATTTTGGGTAATTAGCAAATGCTGTAATCTGTTTGCAACAGCCAATATCTAGGGAAAGATAAGAGATCGGGTGTTGCAATAATTATCAAAAAAGTACATAAAGGAGGCCTTAAGACACTGACAGAATACTATGTGCTGTACCTAAGGGCTCTTACTCATGAGCGTTTTTACCTGCGTTCCGTTTATTGGCGTTCAGCCGCAGGGGAGCGCAGGAATAGACGCATTACATTTTTTCCAATGGGCTGTACTCACACAGGCGCGTGTAGGCGCCGAACGCAGGAAAAATGCAGCATGTTGCGTCTCAACCTGCGTTCGGCGCCTACACACGCCTGTGTGAGTACAGCCCCATTTGAAATAATGAAATGCGTCTATCCCTGCGCTCCCCTGCGGCTGAACGCCGAAAAACGGAACGCAGGGGAGCGCAGGTAAAAATGCTCATGAGTAAGAGCCCTAATAGTATAATGATAGAGGTGGTGATAACAAGCCACTCGCTGAAAATTTGTCCGCAACAGGTTTTTGTGCACGTATAATCGTTGAATTTAATGTTAAAAAGCCTCCAAATCATAAACATATTGCCAATAACACAGAGCAAGCTATTTAATAATAGCCTGTGCTAGCTATTCATATTTTGTCCTAGCACTGGAATATTCATTACAAATACAAAAACAAAAATAAATTTAACGTATAGAAAACCAATGCAACAGTGCTGTTTGCCCTTTCTATCAGAAATGTATCATTTCCAGAAGAAGCAGGTTTCTCGTCACACAGGTTTGGCGTCACACATTCACCAACATACTATTTGTTAATAGCCCACTTTACTCATTGGAAGCAAAGTTACTTTTGCATGGCCAGAGCAGACTTGTATAATCATTTCTCTACTCAAAAGTATAAAATTTAAAGTTAGTTCTAAAATCAGGAACTACCTTTGTTACATGAAGTTAACCTGCTGGCCTAATCTTGGCATGGGTCTGGGGTGGCACATAAGCAACTGGAGCTTTGCAACTTTCTGCTACTGTATCTAGTGCAGCCATTTTTGCAGCAATACAAGGATGTGATGTAATGTCTTGAGTTGTAGCTTTTATTATTTTGCCCTATTGGAAGCACTAAATATACAGGTATGGGAACCATTATTCAGAAAGCTCTGAATTACAGAAAGGCCATCTCCTATAAACTCCAGTTTAATAAAAGAAAATTAAACTCTGTAGTAGTAAAATAGTTCATCCTAAGATGTTATTTATGAAAAAATTTGATCGTCTAAAATAAATTCAAATAGTCCCTACCCAAAACCTTGAAATTAATTTGAATCAAGTTTTCCTGCAAAAAAAAACACTCTACTTTTGATCGTCAGATTTTTTTTTGATGCACAACATTTATTTTCTCCCATTGGAATCTAAGGGGCATCATTTTGGAAGTGAAACATAGCACAAATGTGGCTCATCACTACTATTAACACTTCAAATGATTCAAGAGACCTCTGCCATTGACTTCTACACGAACTCGGAAGGTTTTAGGTGGAAAATAGTCGAATTAGAACGCTTTCCATGGTCGAGGTGTGATAAATCTCACATTTAAATTCACATTCGAGTTGATGGTTTTAAATTAGAATTTGTGAGTTTTGACCAAAAAAATTCGAATTTACCATTCGAACCTTAGTAAATCTGTTCCCTAAAGGATATTTAAACATTAAGGGGCACATTTACCTAGGGTCAAATATCGGGGGTTAATTAACCCTCGATATTCGACCGTCGAAGTAAAATCCTTTGACTTCGAATATCGAAGTCGAAGGATTTACTGCTATTCCTACGATCGAACGATCGAAGGAATAATCGTTAGATCGAACGATTAAATACTTCGAATCGAACGATTCAAAGGATTTGAATCCATCGATAGAAGGATATTCCTTTGATCAGAAAATTGTTAGGAAGGAATTTTTAAAGAGACAGTACTATCGAATAGTCGAACGATTTTTAGTTCGAAACGTTCGATTCAAAGTCGAAGGTCGTAGTCGAAGGTCGAAGTAAGTTAAAAAACCATTCGAAATTCGAACTATTTTTCCTCTATTCCTTCACTCGAGCTAAGTAAATGGGCCCCTAAAAGAAATAGGATTGTTTTGTCAAAATAACAGATGCTGTCTTTAAAGCAAATAAGTTTCATTTTGCCTAAAAACATACTTTATTTGCATAAAAACGATTTATTTTCTATGTATTTATATTTAGCATAAAATATTTTCCTTTTACTTTAGAAATATTATCTTCCAAGTATTACTCTGGAACTTATAGTAGGGAGCCTTGATAGACTCTTAGGATTACAGCTATTGATCTACAAGACAAAGCAAAATAATTTAGCCTTTATACACTTTATATGGTTTATACAATTTCACTGTTATTTTGACAAAACAATCCTATTTCTTTTAGGGGCCTATTTACTTAGCTCGAGTGAAGGAATAGAGGAAAAATAGTTTGAATTTCGAATGTTTTTTTAGGCTACTTTGACCATCGAATGGGCTACTTCGACCTTCGACTACGACCTTCGACTTTGAATCAAATGATTCGAACTAAAAATCGTTCGACTATTCGATAGTCGAAGTACTGTCTCTTTAAAAATTTCTTCGACCGCCTAGTTTGCCACCTAAAACCTACCGAGGCCAATGTTAGCCTATGGGGAAGGTCCCCATAGGCTTCCTAGCAATTTTCTGATTGAAGCCTTGATAGACTCTTAGGATTACAGCTATTGATCTACAAGACAAAGCAAAATAATTTAGCCTTTATACACTTTATATGGTTTATACACTTTCGCTGCACTGCTGCTTATTTAAGTGGCATATTAAAACTGTCAGCCCACCTTTCCAGACCAGGTAGGCAGATTAGTGACCTGTTTCTGAGACAACTTGGAGAACAGTCATAATTACACTGGAATATTGCATTATGTGTAAAAAAAAACAAGTGTCTAAATTTGCACTTTGCACTCTGACTTCTACTGAATTTGTAAAGGGCATCATTTACTTTTGCAGGGGTGCAAATGCTAGAGCACTTTGGGATGCAATGTCCCTTAGTTGCCCAGCTAACAAGCACCTGAGCCTAGGGATGCTGCACTCTACTCCTCTTGCCAAATGTAAAATCATTTTCCCATATAATAAAACTGTTCTGTCTGTGTATTGTATTATGTATGTATTAATTGACTATTTATAGTTGCATAAAGAATATACTGTACCTTCTCTGGAAGTGGTAAACAACCATAGGGCTCACATATGTCTGCAAGTGCAGTTGTGTTCCCTGCAATTTTCCCTTAGTCAGTGGCATGTAAAACCGTTTTCTTTAAAGGTACTTGCATCAAAATATGTTCTGTGGGCTTTTTATAGTAGTTCTTGGTGCCGCTCAGAGCTTCTGTGCTTATTGACGTGGGGGAAACTAGAGCTACTTCCATCTCCAGACCAGTAGCTCCAGGGTTTCCTCTGCGCCTTGTCTCAATCGACGCAGTTCAGTATATGCCATTCATATACTAAATACCACAAATGGCAAATTCCACCAGACAGACATAAAAAATATTTGCTGCAACTATTCCAGATTTGCAAAGAAGCAAACATAGAGTAATCTTGGTGAATTGGACACAACTGCGGTTGGCGCAGCACAATTGCAAGTGCATTGCACCCTTGTGATCAACAATGATGCTAGAATGCTGGGGGAAAATGCTACTTTGTGGGGGGAAAACATGGCCATTACACCCAAAATTGCCCTTTGCTCACTGCACTTGCAGAGGTACATGTACCCTCATGTCTCTTTGGGAGATGAGAAAATATTATGAGAAATACTGTATTATTGTTGTATTCTGCATTTGCAGTATTTGCTGTGTTGTAACAAAAGGGAAAAACCATAACTACTGACTTCTGAACATTTTTTTTTTTGGGAAGGGGGGGGTTTGATTTGAGCTAGAATCTGGAAAACAGCAGACAGACTTATATGTGCCAAGAAACATACAGACAACAGGATATAACATTTCCTGAATTCAAGTCAATTCCATTTTTGGATGCTACTCTCTTTCCCTGGACTATGCACTTTGTTTTCCAGCAAAACCACTTTATTTTCATGATCTTGACTTTAACTACTGATATTTTGTACAGTATCTTTGTGGTCCCTGCAGAGAGGGCAGAGGAACAATAAAGAGATTGGTGTGCTGCAGCTGCTTCCACTTTCCCCGTCTCCCCAACATAATGAGCCCATTATAAGTCAACAACATATTACGAAGATTACGGTATATGAAATTATCAATAATGGACATAATGGAGAGACAAAAATAGCTTGCATTTGATGTAAGCAGGAATATTAGTTTTATAAAGTGGTTTATATCCTCATTTCAAATGAACTTTTAACCCTCTGTGTACCAGAAAACATACTGTATAATATAGGAGTGCAAAAAGTACACAAAAAGAGGGTATTTTGCCAGGTAATTTTACCAAATGGCGCCTTGTTTTGCAAACGAGCTTTTACGTTTTGAGGTTGCTTTTTGATCTTTTCGCACTTTGTGTTTCCTGGCAACACATAATACAGCAAGATCATGCGTTCCCTGGCCCTAATGGGTTGAAAATGCTTATAAAAAGGCTAGATTTTATTTTAGTAGATAGGGAAAAAGATTTTTATGATTGTACACAAGGTAAAAAATGTGTTTTTTGCCATTATGTATTAATAAAAGTAAGGTTCAAAGAGGAGGACTGTGAATGCATTGCAGCTCTGAATGACTCAAGTTAGAGATCATAGAGGTCTGGATAATGTATGGACTATGAGCCTGCGCCTCATAAATATAAAATGCCACTGAGGATGGGTCAGGTTGCAAAGTACAAAAAACACGTTGCACCCTGCCCAGCACAAATAAATAAGCCCTTATATAACTGGTGCCTGCTCCAGAAAAAAGATCTTGTATTTGGTCTAGGTTTCTTACATTCAGGTTTAGATGTTTCTGAACTTCTCTTGCCCACATGATGCTGTTAGGCTGCATTAACTGATTTGGTAATTGTTTTTTTGTGCATTACAGTCAGACCCACATCGATTTCTTGCTTGTTCTTCAGCCCAGTTACTGAGACTGGATTGTTTATTTATAAAAAGGGGGCACTGGTTTATGAGATGCCACAGAAACAAAAAAAAAAAGATTGAATTAGGTAAGTAATAGCATGTTATGGAAATGCCAGCTATTTGTTAAGTTTGTTGCATCTTCCATTAACACCTGTCTAGTGCCTAGTATTCCCAGATAGTTACATAGTTAAGTAGGGTTGAAAAAAGGCCAAAGTCCATCAAATTCAACCCCTTCAAATGAAAACCCAGCATCCATGCACCCCTCCCTACTTTCACATAAATTCTATATACCCATACCTATACTAACTATAGAGATTAGTATCACAATAGCCTTTGATATTATGTTTGTCCAAGAAATCATCCAAGCCATTCTTAAAGGCATTAACTGAATCAGCCATCACAACATCACCCAGCAGTGCATTCCACAACCTCACTGTCCTGACTGTGAAGAACCCCCTACGTTGCTTCAAATGAAAGTTCTTTTCTTCTAGTCTAAAGGGGAGGCCTCTGGTACGGTGATCCACTTTATGGGTAAAAAGGTCTCCTGCCATTTGTCTATAATGTCCTCTAATGTACTTGTAAAGTGTAATCATGTTCCCTCGCAAGCTCCTTTTTTCCAGAGAAAACAACCCCAACCTTGACAGTCTACCCTCATAATTTAAGTCTTCCATCCCTCTAACCAATTTAGTTGCACTTAGTCTCTGCACTCTCTCCAGCTCATTTATATCCCTCTTAAGGACTGGAGTCCAAAACTGCACTGCATACTCCAGATGAGGCCTTACCAGGGACCCATAAAGAGGCATAATTATGTTTTCATCCCTAGAGTTTGTGCCCTTTTTTATGCAAGACAGAACTTTATTTGCTTTAGTAGCCAAAGAAGGGCACTGACTGGATTTAGACAACTGCAATTAAAAAATCCTCTGTATGTCACCACAGGACTAAATATCCTGAGCATCACACTGTTTTCAAAATCATCTTATTTATAGTGAGATTGTTTCTGTAATTTCTAAGCCCATCTCATAACAGACCAATGGAAGTAGGTTGCTGCTCGCCTTCCCCTGTAGAACCACTTCTTAGTGAACTGTGCCAGAAATATGGGGCAGCTGTATCACCAAATATACAGTCAGGTATTATGAAAATGTAAGCATCATCCGTAGTCTTACACGAACAATGTAGAAAAATTCTACAGCATCATCCGTAGGACATTAAGTCATGAGAGTGACATATAGATGACTCTTTAAAATTGTATCCATTTGAATCCTATTGTTAAACAGTGGAAATTATGCAATGGCAAATTGCTGCAAAGAGCACAATTTCAGTACCAGACAAGACAAATAAGATAATATGCTTATATTGCACAGATACGGAGGCTGTAAACATAGCGTTCAGGTTTGTATGAGATTTGATAACACATAGTAGTAGAATTTCTTATAAATTGCAGTGGGATAGAATCTAGGGTCATAGGTGTAATCTCTTTTCATAGGAAACTGTGAATATTGCTTCTAGGGTAGTTATTACACAGCATAACATCTTCAGAAAACAAAATTGAGATCTAGTAATCCCAACATAATTGTTAAAGATATTTCTAATATACTCAGTGTTTGCAGCCCATCTACTCCTAGCCCCCCCTATGGAAACAAACAAGTAAAGGACCTCCTAGATCCCACTTCTGTTTTTATTGTAATAATAGCTACTAAATATAACATTAATGGGGAAACTGGCATTTCCTCCTTGTTCATTTTTCCTGTTATTTCTATTTCACCCTTATTCCTTATATCTACTGTTTGTCTAGGGATGGCTTTTGCCATCAAATATATCCCTATGGATCCCTGCCTCTGACATTCCCCCATGTCCATCACCTTGTTTTATCCCTAGTCTATTCCCACACTCTCCACACAACTGAATTATGTGGCCAGGTAGAGCAGAATTGTAGCAATAGCTCCAGAGCTTACTGATAAACCATAAAATGGTATCATTTATTTTGGTGTACCTATACCTGAATGTTTCTAGCTTGGTCCTACTCCCACCTGCTTACCTGCTTTCCTGCTTTCCTCCTTACTTCATCTGTTCCTTGCATACATTATTATAACTAATATGCTGGTTGGCATTTTATTATAACTTCTCTAAAACCTAACATAGTCATGCTTAATCTGCATACCTCCATGAGAGTGACTTTATCGATACAGCAGTAATATATATTCTAACTACAAGCTAAAAAAAAATATTTATATACATATATACCATAATATGAGAGGCTTGTGTCTTGGTGATATGTTTAACACATACATTTCTTTAGAACTTGTGACTCTAATAACATGTTGGATTGTGTAAAACAGGAACAAATGAGCTGCAATTCAGCAGCATTGGATTAATAAAAATTATGATACAAGAAGGCCTTTTTCTTCAAAAGATTTTCTGTAATCGCTTCAGCTTTCTGATTATGCTATAAGCTGTTATTGTGGACCTGAAGGGGGAGGACACAGAACATGGGCACGCTAAGTCTGTGAGCACTCCCACACCAATATTCCTTTCTCCCTTTATATTATATATCAGGACTATTGACAGAATGCTAACAATACCCTCCATTCAGCAAAAGAACAGTATAAGCCTTAGATAACAGACAATCTCAAATAATATGTTCACAATGGAAATTGCTTTTCTCCTCTTTATAATTAATATAACTAAAACTCAGCTGAAAGTTTTAGACAAAAAGCCATAGAAGACAAGGAGCTTTATCATCACAATGACCCGTTGGGGCACAGGTTATAAACAACATTTAATTTAAAAGAAGTCATTAGGCTCTATTCTGAATGAGGTCCTACTTAATCCTAACCAATTCATTTTTGGGTGTTATTACAAATACCATGTGCTTGTTCTGTAAGTATACCCTAAACACATCCATCTATTATCCACAACAGAAGGCTGCTTTAATGTTGTCTTTCATTACTACAATATAAGTCCAGAAATAAACAATTGTGAATCAGGGTGAGCAGAGTGGCATACCACCATATTAATGAACAAATAGTGCAAATAGTCCAGATAAGTAAAATTAACATTAAAATCCTGACTTTCTGGACTCTTACTGATGGCAACATGTTGAAAGTGGGCAATTCAGTTTAAAAATTAGGGCGAGTTGACATGTCTGCAAAGCAAAGTTATTCCTTCCTATACAATCTTTTTAACCAAGCAGGAATGGTATTTTTTAATATGGCTACAGAAAGCATGTTACTGAGTAGTGGCCCTTGCTTTGTCTTTTAGCTTCAAATCTATATATTTGGCATACCTTTCTTTCACCTAAAGCCTGGTATAATATATATAGTGCTGTATTATTGCAAATATTATTGGTAAGTTCCCTTGCCCTTCCTATTGATACCACTAAGCCTAGATGAAGCACAGGAGCCTCCGTTCAGGCAGGAAAGTCAATTTGCATAAACATTGTAAATTACAAACTGAATGATTGCTTCAAGAAAGCAATATGGTCACAAAACATTGTGTATTTATTTATTTTGACTGTATTTGTATAGGTGTTGCATTGCTACTACATTTGTTGTTTGGCCTTCCCAATGTCTGACACACCCTTAGGGTCCCTGTTGTTGTCATGAATAATTGCAGGTGGCAGAATGACATATAGCGGTTCATAGGTGTTGGAACCTGGGGGGGCAAGGGTCTATGGCCCCCCATAATCCCCCCCCCCCTGTATGTGTAACATGCAGGCACCATTAGTTCCTTGCCATAGATACCTGTATATCAGTGATGTGTTAGAGAGACAGTTACCTATATATATATATATATATATATATATATATATATATATATATATATATATATATATATATATATATATACTGTATATATATATAAAGAGAGAGAGAGTTACTGATATACCAAGAAAAGGGATATTTTAAAGGGAAGCACACTGTATGCAAAATAAATATATGGTAGACAAGGTAGGAGCAGGCCAAGCACACAAGGAAATGCAGGCTAAATTTAAGAAGTCGTAAATATATTTGTGTCCTGAAGCTGAATGCATATTTGCATATCCTCCAACTAGTTCTACCTTCTATATAACATTTGCTCTATTTTTATTACTGCAGTTTCCCATCTTCCTTAATAATTTCCTGAAAGCTAAATGGTTATTTCTGCAACCTTAAAATAACATATTGATTGTGCTTTATACAAGAGGAAAAGTGTGACTGTTGGCAGTGTCAGACCATTTTGGGAAAATTACCTCTTACTTGATTACCATTTTGGAGAACTATAACTCACACCAATTTTGCCTTGCTCATTCGTTGTCCTGAGACTGGGGGAATCCCCTAATACAAAGTAGGATATCTTTGGGAAAATTCCTATTATTGTGATTTTAAACAAGTGACCACTCACCTAAATTACTTTGAGAATAATATTTTATGTATTTATACTGCTACATGTTCAGTCCCTGGCCAGCCAGGTTTTAATGAATTATTTTTAATGTAAAGGAAAATAAAACTCGAAGACTCCTGATTAACTTGGTCTTTAACTACACCTTTATTTATAAATAAATAGTGATGGGCGAATTTATTCGGCAGGCGCGAATTTGGGTTGAATTCCCGCAAAAAAGTCGTGAAACTGCAGCAAAAATTCGCTGGCGTCGGCATAAAAAAACGGATGCTGGCGCTGTTTCGCTAAACCACAAATTCGCCCATCGCTGTTTATGAATAAATCAATTGTGTATTTTAATGTTGTGCTTTCAGTGCTACACCAGGCTGGTGTTTATGGCAACACTGAGCAAACCATCATTTGATATTGGGATAAATATCAAATGATTATTTATCCCAATATCAAATGATGGGAGGCCTGAGGTGTTTAGATTTATTCCAATGGGATGTTATCCATGAGAGCTAGCATAGTTTTCATTGTTGCTACACACAAGGACATTATGCAAACATCAGAAGAGAATCAATTCAAAATATAAAGAAGATTGTGAGAGGTCACTTATACACAGCCAACTAAAGTCAGATAAACAACGACTGATCTCAAAGAAGACACAAACAAAAATCTATTGCTGCTACCTCATGCACAAAGAGGTTATACACAGCTCTATCTTACAGCAAACATGGACATTATGGAAAATAATCAGCAAGTGCTAAATGGATTGATGAGCTTAATTGGGCTAAATTGAAATCTTCTGGTTTGTTCTTCTGAGCAATAGCCCGGAGAATAAGCAAAAGGTTGGATTACATGAAAGAGTCTTCACAAAGATTAATGACGGTGCTTTGCTGAGAAATATCAAAGTGTTCCAATGTTATTATTCGGGACAAACAAAACAGGAAACTGGTTTATTTTTTTCCTCTTATCTACACAGGCCTGCATTAGTAAAACATTGGGTGAAAATAATATTAATATATATTCTTCCCATGAATATGTCCCATTCACTAATGGAAATAGTGTTTGATGCAGGGCATAGAAGTCTATATATATAACATACACCTTTAAATATTCTAACTCTATTGCTTGCACTATTCGCTTTCCACATGCTAAATACTTGGTTTCAGCTGTAGTTCTACCCCACTGGAAAATTACCCATTAGGAACAACAGTCTTATCTGTTTCCCTCTAAAGCAGTGACATGTTGCTCACCAGTCCCTTGCACGTTGCTCCCAGTGACCTCAAAGCTGTTATGTTTTGGGTAGCCGAGGATGTGTAGCGTATAACTCAGTCTCAAGCAGCCATTACACAACAGTAACTTTCAATTTTAAGCTGTCCAGGAAGTATGCACAGTATAAGTCTTGAGCACAGTGACATCTACAGACCATTTGTATTAACACTATAAAAGCAGGTGTTTATTTTTGGTTTGGAAGCAAGTTTTGGTTGCATGAAAAAAAAGGTGTACTGCCAAACAGAGTCTCCTGTAGTCCAGGAACTACCAAATGGCCAACTCAAGTCCTTATATGGCATCCACAGGAAATGTTTTCATGCTTGTGTTGTTCCCCAACTCTTTTTACATTTGAACGTTGCTCACATGTGATCACCTGTGAAAAGGGTCAGAGAGTGTTCAGGAGTGGAGCCTATTTTGCTATGTACTGGACCTTGCCTGAACTGTATGGCAGCGTCTGTCAACAAGGCTACCGTTTTATACAATATGTTCACTATTCTGCTTCAGTTATCATTTAAATAATTTAAAGTAGGAAGAAATTTCATCTGTCTTCTAAATAATTCCCATGGAAGAAAAAAAACGCCAGCATGTCAATTAGGTTTAGTTATCGTTTGTATTGTATAAGGAGGAATTTATATGATACAATGGACCTCATTTATAAACACTGGACAAACTTGCACCTGGATCATTAACCAATATCAACTAATCAGATCTTTGCTTTCATTGTTTAAAATTGGCTAAAAAAAGCCAGTTACTGGTTGGCTACCTTGGGTTACTGCAGACAGGCAATTTTACCCAGTATTTATAATTGAGCCCCAGTGACTTTTCTTCTAGCATGTATTTATTAATATGGGAGCATATACTTTTATTTGACACTTATTGCAATGGATAAGTATGTTGTTGTATAAGATTCTTTATGTAAGAATTTTCTGTATAGCATCCCCTTATTATCCAGGCAAGGCACATACATAGAAACACTAAAGCTCAGGCTTCCCGGATAAAGGGAAATCCGCACCACTAGCAGACATGCCTACTGCACTAAAGAACCAATACAAGAAAGCAGAGTTTGAAAATGAGGAAGAGTCTGGGGGTTTCCTCAGTCCCCGTACCTAATCGTTCCTTTCATTTGAATCTATACTAGAGTGCAGGTGTGATGGTGGTGGACCCTAACCAGAACATTTTAAATCATTAAGATGAGATGTGAGATACATACTTGCTCAGGAGAAAATAATCAGATGTGAAATACAGTATTTCGGAAGAATGTTGTAGATTTGTTTTCTGCTTTGAGAAAATCTAAGTGTCATACAACTATGTTAAATAACACAACGATTATTCTAGCCCCGTGGAAACCCAAGCAGTAATAGACTTCTCCAATAACATTGAGCGAACCCCTGAGCTATCAATGGACTTGAAAGGATTTCCAGCATTGAAAAAATAAATAATATTCTATATACTGCTCAGAGGTTCATTATGTAAACCTACTGAATACACAATAAATGTATGAAATCTTCCTTATGATAAGCCTTAGTAGCAGGTAAAAAACAAAACTCCAGGTGAGGGCAGGTAGATCATGATTTAATATACCAATAAACCTTGAGCTGGTGACTAGTAAATCATAGTGACTTTGTATGGAAGGAGCACACCTATGGCCAATGCCTTTTCAATTCATTTATTGCAGCAGAAAAAACAGCATAGATCATAGTAGCACATTATTGGCCATGAAAAGCTATCTTAGTTTTCCTATATTGGATCCCGCAATTCAAGTTAAAAATATTTGTGTCAACATCAGCAATGAAGAATAAACCAGGTCTGCCTCACCATTCATTATTAAAAATTGATTATGTACAGAGAATGATGATTTTATAATTTATCTCAGTTGTACTAACCAACACAGATTACGGCTGAACCCTTGGTTCCACTGACAGTCCTGCATTAAATATCACTTATTTGTCATATACAGCATTGTACATTATTATTTGGCAGCTCTCTACTTATCAGTGTCCATAAGCAGAAAGAAAGAAACTCACCTTAAAGGGCATGTAAAGGCAAAAAATAAGATCCCATTTTTACTTTCTTTAATGAAAAAGAAACCTATCTCCAATATACTTTAATTAAAAAATGTGTACCGTTTTTATAAGAAACCTGACTGTATGCAATGAAATTCTCCCTTCATTTACTGCTGTGGATAGGAATTGTCAGACGGTCCCTAACTGCTGAGCAGGGAAACAATCATACTTATGAACAGCAGGGGGAGCCCCCGCCTTACTTCCCAGCCATGCAGAACTCAAGCAGCTTTGTTTATGATGATCCCTAAGCAGCCCAGACCACACTGAGCATGTGCACAGTCTTAGTCTTGCAAAGATGTTTAACAAAGTTACAAGATGGTGACCCCCTGTAGCCAACTTTGAAAGCATAAATTATTTGTTTGATTAGGCTTGTGGTGCAGTAAGTTCATGTTTATATTTAGTATACAAAATAAAGCATTTTTAGCCTTATTCTATTTTAGACTTGACATGGCCTTTAAGGCAGAATCTTCTATGCAACAGGCAAAGTGCAAAAAAAAAAACAGACTTTATAATACAGACATAAATGTACCATTGTGACTTTTCCATGTTTCTCTCTCATCTATGAACTGCTTTGTTGTCTGGTAACATGTAGCAGAGACAAATTCAAGGATCCATCAAGAAAAGAGTCAAATAATACAACAAAAACAAAATGTCCTATTGACTGTTTAGTCTAGGGCATTTATATTTAATGAATTCAAAGGAGATCCCCCCCCCAAACCCTTATGGTAATGGCACTCTATAAGATTTGTTACCCACAGGTAAATCTTCACTAATGTGGGCAAAAAATATCCTGAAATGGACTTGCCATTGAATAACATTGCTTAAAAGATAAAACAAGAAATATTATTATACTGAGAACAGGAATATTCCCTGTGTTTAGATGGTTCTGATAGATGAGCAACACATGTTTTGGGAACGGTGCCATAGAAATCAAAAGCATTGTTATATTTAGCACAAGCACGGCAGCAAACTGCTTCACTGGAAAATGGAATATGCAGCAATTCTGTTTTACTGTTAGTCTGAAAAAGGGACATCTGGAGTACACTAAACCAGTAATCCCATCCAGTGGCTCGCGAGCAACATGTTGCTCACCAACCCCTTGGATGTTGCTCCCCGTAGTTTTAAAGTAGTTCTTATTTTGAATTGCTGATTGCATAAAAACCCGGTAGCCTCCTATGAGGCTTCCAGTCCACATCGGAGCTGTCCGATATCCAATCAGAGACCTTATTTGGCTCTCCCTGGAACATTTTGCATGCTTAAGTGGCTCTCCAACTTTTTTTTACTTTTGAATGTGGCTCACGAGTAAAAAAGGTTGGGGACGCCTGCACTGAATCAACCCAGGAGTTGGCCACCACTGTTCTTACATAATGCTGTTTTTGCCCAAAGCAGAACATAGAGGTAACCATGTAACCATAATGAGAACCTAAGTTTGTCTTGGTGCATAGAATCACTTAATAGGCTATGCAAGGTAAAGGAAAAAACAGACTCTATTCAGGGAAGGATTAGTCAGTGCTTTCCTTTCACACAAACCTAACATTCTACATAGACCTGCAATCATAAATGTATTTGCCAGTTTTGGCATTTTAGGAATACATTAAATGCATCTTTCATAATTTCTTCATTACTGCATCCATCCAAATTTTGACAAAATTGAAATGTAACAAATATTTTATTAGCAATGGCGTGCTGCATGTAACAATGGAGTGGGGGCAAAAGATTTAACACAGACAAGTCCTGGTCAATTCCTGTGTCATGGGTGTGCCGAGCAGCACTTGGTCATATCACAAAAAATAATGTAAATATAAAGTTACTCCGGAAATGTGGGTGAGAGATCCTGTATCCAGAATTATCATTAGCTTGTTTCTCAGGAAGGAATATTTAAGCTATTTAGGAGACTTTCACAGAAAGGAAATAACAGTATTGTGTAAGTATATTAGGGGCTTCTGTTACTGTAAATGACCTTATTCTTTAACTTTATGAAAGCAAAATGTGAATATCATTTGGGATACAATTAGTTCACAGACAGGATCATATATTTATGACTTCTATTTTACCGCTGGCCCTTTGGGGACCCATTACTAAGGAGGTTTAGTTGAATATCCTACGCAGGTCTGTGATTTCTATAGCTCACTCTCACCAAATTTCACGGAACCATAACTATTGTTTATTAAGTTGAACATTCCCAGCAGGCTTTTGAATTATTACCTACAGACTTTAATACCGAGACGGAAGAAGACATATATATTGTAGAGAAGCACTGGGAAACAGGTTGATGCCGTGTATGTTTCCCATAGATTCCTGTCATATGTGTGGTAATCTCAGCAAATGTCACTTTTGCAATGGAGAAAAATAAAATGTTTTAATTACTATTGACTTTTTTTTTTGTTACTTAAGTAAAAGCTGGCTTATGAAGTCCTGGAGTCAATGGACAAAGGTGGGTGAATCCTCCAGTCTAGTAGGCCGCTCCAGGTGAATTGGGTTCCCATACAGGTAGTTGCATGGAGATTAGGCTGCAGCTGCACAGGGGTTGGCTCCCTACAAAAAGGAGCTGGGTTTTTCAGAGAGAGGGAGAACCTTTGGGAGAGCAGGGGCTGCTGTTCCGTGTGCTATCTGCCATGTAAGTGTGGAAAAACTCATTTTGTATTTTGTGCATGTTACTTTGTAAGGGATTGGGGCACAAAGCCCTTGTCCTGGGTTTGGCAGGGAAGTACCTGTGTATTAGTTATAGTCGGACAGGCTTAAGTTTTTTTGTTTGTTTTCTGTATCTTGTCTCACTGAAAAGCTTACAATAAACTGGCCACAGACCAGTTGTGCTGAACCGAACTGTCTGTGCCTCTGTTTTGGAGTGTCTGGAAAGATACACAAAGGTCTATTCAGTGAGACCACGGTCCAACTACCTGTAATCGCTACTATATATATATATCTATATATATATATACATATTATAGGTTATTCGACATTAGCTAGCCAATTTGTCACTTTTTAAAGCAGAGAAATGAGGTATAGTGATGGGCGAATTTATTCGCCAGGCACGAATTTGCGCAATTCGCCACCAGCGAATAAATTCGCAAAACACCCGCGAAAATTCGCAGGCGAAAATTTGCCGGCATTGAAAAAAAAAAAATTGCGGGCGTCTAAAAAAACACCCGACAAAAACGGGCGTTGGCGTCAAAAACGGACGCCGGCGTCAAAAACGGACACCGGCGTCAAAAACGAGACGCCGGCGCCATTTCGCTAATTTTTCGCCGTTTGCGAATTTTACGGGAAATTTGCGAAATTCGCCCATCACTAATGAGGGATGTAGGAGATTTCTAGATAAAGACAGGGACTGGAGTTTCATATTTATTGATTTACACATGCAATTTCGGTTGATTGTTAACATACTATTATTTGATGACTGTATTAGCTAATTATAATCATTTCTACAACAATTAACAGATGGTGATTCACAAGCTCCTTGTTACTACTAAATGATGAGATCCATTTCTGGCATTAGCTCCAAACACTCATGGGTAATTCTAGCAGCCATTTGTATGGCTGATCACACTGAAGCTCATTTCTGTTGCCTGCCTGACAAACATAATCGTACCCTGGGGGGCACTCAAAGCGCCACTTGCTACTTAATAACCATGTGCTGAAGAAAGGGGCTTAGGAAACTGAGTAAATGATTGGAAACTGAAAAATAATGAATCGCCTACTTAAATATTTATAATGGTATTTTTATAGTTTCATTTGTTTGCACTAATTAAAGCTTTAGCGAAAAATAGTAAAAGTCAAACCCCTGGTTAATAACAATGTTTATTCAGTGGACGCTATTAATCTATTTTAAAATCTATTGATGTCATATTTTCATTTGAGTGGGTGGTTTACTGTTATGTGCTGTTGCCCTGTAGCGCTCGGGTCATGAGTTTGATTCTACCCAAGGAGCCATCTGCAAACAGTTTATATGTTCTGAATGGGTTTCCTCTAGGTTTTCTCCAACATACAGGCTGATGGTGAAACTGATATAAAAAAAGGCAAAATAGGGTCACAAGTGGATAATTTTGACACCTTCCTACCAGTAAGCCAGGGAAAGAGAAAAAAACATATATCCACTTGCAGTAAAATGTGTATGTCTTGTGTAGTTAAAGGGATACTGTCATGGGAAAAAAATGTTTTTTTCAAAATTAATCAGTTAATAGTGCTGCTCCAGCAGAATTCTGTGCTGAAATCCATTTCTCAAAAGAGCAAACAGATTTTTTATATTCAATTTTAAAATCTGACATGGGGCTAGATATTTTGTCAATTTCCCAGCTGCCCCCAGTCATGTGACTTGTGCCTGCACTTTAGGAGAGAAATGCTTTCTGACAGGCTGCTGTTTTTTGTTCTCAATGTAACTGAATGTGTCTCAGTGGGACATGGGTTTTTACTATTGAGTGCTGTTATTAAATCTATCAGGCAGTTGTTATCTTGTGTTAGGAAGCTGCTATCTGGTTACCTTCCCCTTGTTCTTTTGTTTGGCTGCTGGGGGAAAAATGGAGGGGGTGATATCACTCCAACTTGCAGTTGTCAAGACCGCCGGGAGCGCGAGGAGTCGCGTCCGCTCCCGGCGGCGAAGAATTCAAGATGGCGGCGCCCAGTCAACCCACGTGGGTTCCGACGCCGGCGACGTGACGTCAGCGCGGCGCGACGGTCGCAGGCACGCTGACGCTGGCGCAAGGGCGCCAAATTCAAACATAAAAGGACGCCTGAGACGCCAAGATGGCGCCCGAAAATAGGATTCTGTTCCCTGAGAGTTTCCTGGGTTCCCTTGCTGTTTTCCCTACTTATATCTGCCTGATTCCTTGCTGTGACCCTTTGCCTGGACCTGGACTTCGCTGATACTCTGCCTGCTATTGACCCCCTGCCTGGACTTTGGACTTTGATTATATTCTGCCTGCCTTGTGACCTGTTGCCTGAACCCGATTACCCTTTCTGTTTAATCCCTGGATACCACGATCCTGATCCCTCCTGAGGGGCTTCCTCCTAGATCCGGACTACTCCCCAGAGGGGGCTCCCGGCTCCCTGACATTATTTTCGGGCCATGGATCCTTCTGAGGAAGCCACACCTCATGTCGGACGAGCGCTCCGCGGACTGGCATCCCGCATGGAGGACTACGAAAACCAGCAGGTTCGCATTGGGCAAGCACTCGATGTCCTGCTAGCTCAAGTGCCTTCTGAGCCTTCCACTGCTCCACCTACTGGAGATCCCCCCATGGCGGCAGCCCCTACGAACGCAAGCTACCCGACGGGTGAGCCTCGCATTCCACCTCCCCCTCGCTTCAGTGGGGACCCACAAGCCTGCAGGGGGTTTGCCACGCAATGCCAAATTCAATTTGAGTTCCAACCCACACAGTTTCCAAGTGAGCGTTCCAAGGTGGGGTATGTGATGTCTCGATTGGAAGGCAAGCCACTAGAGTGGGCAACGTCTCTTTGGGAGAAGAATTCCCCGCTGACTTTTGATGTTAAAGACTTTCTCCAAGCTTTTCGTTTAATCTTTGATGCTCCAGGTCGGGTTACGAACGCCCCTGCCCGTCTCTTGCAGCTCCGGCAGGGAAGCCGCAGTGTCAATGACTATGCTATAGACTTCCGAACACTGATGGCGGAGACTTCCTGGTGTGATGACGCTTACAAGGCTGTATACTACCAAGGCCTATCCATCCGCATCAAAGATGATCTCGTCTCCAGAGAGACTCCTGACACCCTGGAAGGGCTGATCGCTCTATCCATTAAGGTGGACACTCGTCTCAGAGAGCACCAGGTGGAGAGAGAGCGCAGCAGACGATTTTCTCCCTTGTTGGCCCCTCGCTTTCAAAGGCCGATTCTGCAAACACCCGCTGTTCCTGTGACTCATGTGTCGACGTCCCCCTTGGAGGAACCTATGCAAGTAGGAAAGACTCGCCTCTCCGAGCAGGAAAGACTCCGAAGACGTATGGCAGGTCTCTGTTTATACTGTGGTGGGCATTCCCATTTTGCCAACGCCTGTCCTGCCAAAACCAAGAGTTTTGTACCCCGAGGTATGTCTCAGGTTTCTCATGTAGGGGGCATCACTCGAGGTCCTCTGGAGAAGTATCAAGAAAGTTCACGCAGACTTCTTCTTCCTTTGCAGATTCACCTGGCAAGTAGGTCTATCTTCGAAAGGGCCTTCCTCGACTCCGGAGCGGATGGCAATTTCATGGATGCCTTTTTTGCCGAACGCATGAAGATTCCCCTGCTTCCATTATCTTCACCCCTGCGAATTACCGCCATAGATGACAAACCCCTGGAGTTTGAATTCGTCACAAAGTTCACGGCGGAACTATCTGTACAAGTTGGGGCGCTGCATCAAGAAAAACTTTCATTTTTCATCATCCCCTGTCCTTCTACTCCAGTAATATTGGGTCTTCCGTGGTTACGTCTGCATAACCCCACCATAGACTGGTCCACTGGGCAGATCTCTCGTTGGAGTTTATTTTGCCTGCAACATTGCCTTCCGTCAAAACCCCTCGAGAAGGTGAATGTCTCCTCTGCGGAATTAAAGACTTTGCCCTCCACTTACAAGGGATTTTCCGATGTGTTTTGTAAAAAGTCGGCAGAGTTCCTTCCCCCACATCGCTCCTACGATTGTCCGGTTGAACTCCTGCCAGGAGCTATGCCCCCCAGAGGGCGCACCTACCCTCTCTCTCCTGCAGAGACTACCGCTATGAAGGAGTACATCCAAGAAAATCTCCAGCGGGGGTTTATCCGCCCTTCTACCTCTCCTGCAGGGGCTGGGTTCTTCTTTGTGGAGAAGAAGGACGGAGGCCTTCGGCCTTGTATAGACTATTGGGGTCTGAATAAGATCACCGTGAAAAACAGGTACCCCCTGCCCCTGATTGCCGAGCTCTTTGACCAGCTGAAAGGGGCAAAGATTTTCTCCAAGTTGGATCTCCGGGGGGCCTACAACCTCATTCGCATCCGGGAGGGTGACGAATGGAAGACGGCATTCAACACTCGGGATGGGCACTATGAATATCTCGTTATGCCCTTCGGCCTATGCAATGCCCCTGCCGTCTTCCAGGAGTTTGTTAATGATGTGTTCCGAGATCTCCTAGGAAGGTTCGTAGTCGTATACTTGGACGACATCCTGATCTTTTCCAAGGACCTTGAAAGTCATCGCTCCCAGGTGAAGGAGGTACTCTCTCGTCTGAGGAAGAACTCTCTCTTCGCCAAGTTGGAGAAGTGTGTCTTCGAGGTATCCAAGATCCCCTTCCTAGGATACATTATCTCTCCAGAGGGATTTGAGATGGACCCCGTGAAGGTGTCGGCCATCCAGGAGTGGCCTCTCCCACTGAGTACCAAGGCAATCCAGAGGTTCATCGGATTTGCTAATTATTATCGACAGTTCATCCGGGGGTTCTCTTCCCGCATTTCACCTATCCTGGCCCTCATCCGGAAAGGGGGTAAACCCAGCCTGTGGCCTCAATCCGCCATAGAAGCCTTTCAGTCCTTGAAAGAGGCCTTCACGTCCGCTCCTGTTCTCCGACATCCCAATCCTGCACTACCCTTCTGCATCGAAGTCGATGCTTCTGAAGTCGGAGCCGGAGCTATCCTGTCTCAGAGACACTCCACTGATGGAAAATTGCACCCCTGTGCGTTTTTCTCCAAGAAGTTCTCATCCGCAGAGCAGAACTATGATGTCGGAAATCGAGAACTCTTAGCAGTCAAGCTTGCCCTTGAAGAATGGCGTCACCTCCTGGAGGGCTCTGAAATTCCTGTCCAGATTTTCACTGATCACAAGAATCTGGAGTTTATACAGTCCCTCAAGAGGCTAAATCCCAGACAAGCCAGGTGGGCCCTTTTCTTTTCCCGTTTTAACTTTGTTTTGACTTATCGCCCAGGTTCCAAGAATCTGAAAGCCGATGCCTTGTCTCGTAGCTTCACTCCGGTGGATCGTGACCCTGAGAGGCAGGAGCCAATCATTCCACCAGTCAAGATCATTGCCTCTTTGTATCCCCAATTTGCCGACCAGATTCTGGCTGGGCAGTCCTCGGCTCCTCAAGATACTCCGATTGGCATGGCCTTCGTCCCTCCAGAACTTCGCCTGGCCATCCTGCAACAAACCCACTGCTCCAGACAAGCTGGACATCCTGGTCCGGCCAAGACCCTTGAACTCTTGAGGCGCCTAGTCTGGTGGCCTGATATCCGCAAGGATGTAAAGGACTTTGTGGCTGCTTGTAATGTCTGTGCCACTTCTAAGCCTAGCCATTCCCGCCCCAGCGGGTTGTTACAGCCTTTGCCGGTTCCCTCTCGTCCGTGGACGCACCTCTCTATGGACTTTATTGTCGAACTTCCTCCCTCCGGTGGGAATACTGTGATCTGGGTTGTCATTGACCGCTTCAGCAAAATGGCCCATTTCATCCCTTTGAAGAAGTTACCCTCTGCGGTGGAATTATCCCAACTCTTTATTAAGTACATCTTCCGCCTGCATGGTTTCCCGGTGGAGATCGTCTCCGACAGAGGCACCCAGTTTACCGCCAAGTTCTGGCGTTCTCTATGTAAAGACTTGGGAATAACACTTAAATTTTCATCTGCCTACCACCCGCAGACGAATGGGGCAGCTGAACGTGTGAACCAAGCCTTAGAACAGTTCCTGAGGAACCACGTGTCTCTTTGCCAGGACGATTGGTCTGACCTCCTCCCGTGGGCAGAGTTTGCTCATAATAATGCATGTCATTCCTCCACAGGAAGGTCTCCATTTATGGTGGTGTATGGACAGCACCCTCAAGCCTTTCCTCAGGACTTCGTGTTGTCGGACGTCCCGGCTGCAGATGATCTGACAGCCCATATGCTTGCTATTTGGGCTGCAACCAAGTCTAATCTGGAGAAGTGTGCTCTAGTCCACAAGACTTTCGCGGATCGCCGTAGAAGGCCCTCTCCTCCCTACAAGGTGGGTGATAATGTCTGGCTCTCTTCCAGGAATATTCGCTTGAAGGTGCCATCTCCCAAGTTGGGTCCGAAGTTCCTGGGTCCGTTCCCCATCTTGGAGATAATTAACCCCGTAGCCATCAGACTTCAACTCCCACCAGAGATGAGAATCCCCAACGTGTTCCACGTCTCCCTGGTGAAGCCCACCGTCTCCAACCGTTTCTCTGGTGTCCAATCTCCTCCTCCTGCTGTCTCTGTGGAGGGTCAACAAGAATTCGAGGTGGAGAGAATCCTTGATTCCAGAATCTCCAGAGGGTCCCTTCAGTACCTCATCCATTGGAAGGGCTTTGGCCCCGAAGAATGCTCTTGGGAGGGACATCGTGATGTGCATGCTCCTCGTTTGGTAAGAGACTTCCACTCCAAGTTTCCCCAGAAACCAAGTCCCGGTGGTCCTGAGGCCCCCCGTGAGGGGGGGGGTACTGTCAAGACCGCCGGGAGCGCGAGGAGTCGCGTCCGCTCCCGGCGGCGAAGAATTCAAGATGGCGGCGCCCAGTCAACCCACGTGGGTTCCGACGCCGGCGACGTGACGTCAGCGCGGCGCGACGGTCGCAGGCGCGCTGACGCTGGCGCAAGGGCGCCAAATTCAAACATAAAAGGACGCCTGAGACGCCAAGATGGCGCCCGAAAATAGGATTCTGTTCCCTGAGAGTTTCCTGGGTTCCCTTGCTGTTTTCCCTACTTATATCTGCCTGATTCCTTGCTGTGACCCTTTGCCTGGACCTGGACTTCGCTGATACTCTGCCTGCTATTGACCCCCTGCCTGGACTTTGGACTTTGATTATATTCTGCCTGCCTTGTGACCTGTTGCCTGAACCCGATTACCCTTTCTGTTTAATCCCTGGATACCACGATCCTGATCCCTCCTGAGGGGCTTCCTCCTAGATCCGGACTACTCCCCAGAGGGGGCTCCCGGCTCCCTGACAGCAGTACAGCAGTAAAGAGTCATTGGAGTTTATCAGAGCACAAGTCACATGACTTGGGGCATCTGGGAAATTGACAATATGTCTAGCCCCATGTCAGATTTCAAATTTGAATATAAAAAAATCTGTTTGCTTTTTTGAGAAATGGATTTCAGTGCAGAATTCTGCTGGAGCAGCACTATTAACTGGTTCATTTTGAAAAATTTTTTTTTCCCATGACAGTATCCCTTTAAGCTTGACACCAATTCACATCATACACTGATAAAACTAACCCTACTATGTGTGAATGTGAAAGGACTAATGTGAATGATGAACAAGCACTGTATAAGAATTAGGTTCTATATTTTTTTTAAAAAAATAAATAAATAAAATGGGTGTCTTTTGTTTATTTTCTGTTTGTTTTTTAAATTGATGTTGTTTTTACACTAGAAATATTTTTTGGGAACTGGATGCCCCGAGCAGCTTAATTATCATGTGAAAACCAACTGGTTTTAAAAAGGGGGGTACAGTGTCTCTAAAATTATAATCACATACCACTCAAAAGCATTTTTCCAAAGGAATGCACTCTTCCAGGTCAACATGTTCATGCACTGCACATCCTCTCCCATCCCCCCTATCAGTCACAACACAGGACACAACTGCTCTCAACACAGACATAAAAATATCCTGACCTGAAAAGAACTCCCCATGAAATGATGAGAAAAAACATAAGTGAAAAACAGGTGAGAGTGAAAGGAATGGGAACAAAGGCAACAGGAAATAAAGTTGCTTAGAAAGCAGCCAAAAGGAGAGGAGGACAAGAGAGCAGAGAAAGAGGGGTGAATGGAAAAACGAAAAAAAACAAATAAATAGTAATAACATCTAAAGTGAAGGAAGGTGATGAAGAAGATGCAGAACTGGAGGCACAAAACAATATATGAGACTTGATAAAATCCAGAACTGGACAGTAAAGGATACAGGTCAGTAGCCAAACCCCTTCAATGAATAGGTAAAAGATAAAAAGGGGGCACTGAGACTTGACAGAGACTTGATTGTCAACTTGACTTTCCAACACTTTACAAAGATCACCCATGAAATAATGTTTTGGACATCAATCTGTGAACAGTTTAATACAAAATCCAAAGAATGAATGATTCTAAACTAAAGGGCAAAAAAGGCTAATCAGCCATTATTATTTAATAATTTGCCCACTGCATGGGACATTGTGTGGATAGCTGCAGGTCTCTGTGCTCCTCTGCTCACCTAGACCATGTTATTTTCCATATTGCTTAATCAAAATTTGTTCCAGATCCTTTGGTTCCCTATTAGTGCTTGTTTACAGATTTCACCTTAGTCTCATTATATAACTCCTCCAACCAAGGTCCCAAACTAAATATAATGGTTTGAACCATTTGTCTCTGTGGGCAGTAGTGATGGGTGAATATGAACCGCTTCGCCAAAATTTCACAAAATGGAGAAAATGCATTGAAGTCTATGGGCGTCAATTTTTTTTTTGTTGCGCAATGCAGCAGGTCAATTTTTCTTTTTGCCGATTGGATTCTATGGGCAGCATTTTTGAGATGAAGCTTGGGAAAATTTTGCCATTCAGAATTTGTGATAGAAAAGAGTTACCCTTGCCATAAGGGCCTCTGGAGTAAAGAAAGACACACTTTTCCCCTGCAGATACAGTTCTATCATGCTGGAAGAGAAGAGAGATTTAATAAGCAGAGAATGTTCTCATCCATGGTTGAAGCCTTATCTCAGATTTATTTAGTTCTAATTAGTTTCTTTACATTTACATTTGTGAATGATACTCATACATGCTATCCATACAATGAATATCTTACATTTAGTGATCCTTTAAATGTGGCCGCTTCTGCTTTACTCAGAAAGAGTTATTTTAGATGTTTTTCTCTTTAATTGTATTTTACTCTATTTGCTTAATTACGTTTACCTTGGCAAATAAATGTTTCCTTAATGCATTTGTATGCTAATGTGTGCTTAATAACAACTTGTTAGCAGAGCTGCAATTTTCCTTGTCTTTATTTTCCCAACCAACCCAACGAGAATGAAATGTTTACAATGCAGGAAGGGTGTCTGTGCCCCATAAATAACCATTAGCAAAATAAAGATGCATGAAACCAATATTCTAAAATTAACTCTTCCTATCTCAGGTACATCCTTGCATAGTAGTTCAGGCTGAAAAAGTGATTCACATGCAAGTCAAGTTCAACCTTTTCAAGTCAAGTTCAATCTTTTCAAGTCAAGTTCAACCTTGTCAAGTTCAATCTTTTCAAGTCAAGTTCAACCTTGTCAAGTCAAGTTCAATCTTTTCAAGTCAAGTTCAATCTTTTCAAATCAAGTTCAATCTTTTCAAGTCAAGTTCAATCTTTTCAAGTCAAGTTCAACCTTTTGCACATATACTAGTGACTCCAGAGGAAGGTGAAAACCCCAATCCCCCAGTGAGTGGGTTAAACAAAAGAGAATTCTAACATTTTTGGCAGAAGGACTCTCTCTGTAAGATTTACTTTCACAGGGTCTATCAACAAATGCGGCCTCTACTCAGTGATGTCCTGTTCTGAAGCCTGGGGAACTGAAGATTCAAGAAGTGGATGAAAGGCACTTGAGGGACTAGGTATTGTGCCCATAACACATATGGAGATAATGCGGACATGCTGTTTACGCATGTAAAATTTTGCTTTAATGAACTTTAGTATTTTTAAGTGCTGCTTTTAAAGCATCCACCTTTAATCTTGCCTTGCTGAGTGTTGCCTGCTATAGATCAAAGAAGAAAATGGAAATGTAATATCTGTGGCACTCACAGCTTAGTACGTGACAGCGGGCATCATAGACTTTACAAAAGATATCTGACCATATCCATTTGTCCAAATAGTTCTGAACTATTCCTTTTCCTCATACTTAGGTCAAAGGTGTCAGCACAGAGGTGTTTCAAGTCAAAGCAATTTGTTTGACAAACTCCATGTCAGTACCAGGATAGTCCATTCCACCTGCTTCCATCAGAAGGACTCTCCAAAAAACTACACGCACCTACTGGTGTCTTTTTGTCCTTCTGCTTTTGCTCCCATTGGAAGCAAATTTTAACCTTGGCACATTATATTTGAGTCATCTGTTTTTATCTCCTGGATCAGGTAGGGCCATGGAGTGTACTGTTTGTTTTTACCTGTTTTATTACTTTTGGGTATCAAATCTTTTGAAGCTTAGTAGCTTAGAAGATCATAGTCCTCACTTACTTGGGCGAGGGGTTGATATTTAGTGCAGGGTTCTGCTATGTCAGTACACTTCATCTGAACCAATTATGCTCTAGTTGGGTGGATTAACAGTTCTTCTGACATTTGCTGGAATTTCCATATGGCCAATCCAGTCCTAGGGTCAGCTTACTTGATGGGTTCACATTTTTGTTTTTCTACAAATATGGTCTTAAATGTAGTATTAAGGCTTTTTGGTGTTTTGGAGCAAATGCCCAGGTTCAACAGTTTGCCTCCAGGTTACCTTTTTAAACACCACTTGGGTTTTTTATTTTTGGTCCTTGAAACCGTTATGGGTAGCTAGGTATATCTTTCTCAAAAGGTGGCTATATTTGCCGTCCACCAAGGATTCTTTTTTCTTTAGTTAGTAATTCTGGTTTCTATTGGGAATCATGTTTTCTGGTATTCTCCACTGTTAGTTGGATTACCCCACATACAGAATCTTGCACTGTGTGCTTCTCACCCTTGGTTATCAGAACAGATCTGATTGTCAGGCATCTGTTTCTACTTTCAGAAGGTATTAATGGTACATGTGTCATAACACTATCATAAGTGATTTGTAGGCCCTGAACTTTATGCAAGATTTTAAACTGGCCAAACTTACAAACAGGCTGTTTTGGGGTTCTCATTCCTATTAAGTGTTTTCTTACAGATACCTTTCAATCTGCACTAAAATCTAACATACCTGTGATTAAATACTTCCGGGTGAGTAGAGGATTGAGTATTTCACACTTTGATGCCACCATATGCAGGTGTTTCCTCAATTTCTCTAATGAGAGTGTGAAATAATAATGTTTATTGCACTCACTTTCCTGGGTGTCTCCCAGACATTATGTAAAAAATGTTGGATATAACTTTCCTATGATTGTTGTCACAGCCAGAATGGGATGGGCTCAGTTACTGGCAAAACGTCTGATTTGTTCTTTTACTACTTTATTTAATTTGAATGGTTAGTGGCAGGTCAGAAGATTTTGATGTACGATCGTTCGTCAGATACGAGGCTAAAATCTGCACGTCTATGGCCAGCTTTAAAGGAGACCTAAACCCCCTTTTAGCCAAAAGTTCCCACTGGCCCCCCTCCCTGTCTCCCCCTGCACTGTCTTACCCCTGAATTGTGTCCCCTCTAGAAAAACTGACCCCACATGCAGAGTCAACGCAGTGGAGCTCATGAGCGTCATCTCCAGCGCTTCGGTATTCTTTGTAAATCGAGGGCCACATTGGCGCATGCGCAGTTGGAGTAATCTTCTGGTTTGTGACAACTGTGTATGCACCGAAAGACTGAGCTGAGCCAACAATGCAGCTATGGGGTCTCTGACTCTGCTATTGTATACACTGAAGAAAATAACTGAATTTGCATATTTGTCTTTTCTGTGTCTGTTACAACCATACTGGTATAGTTAATTAAAAGAGCCACATATACTCAACCTGCATTTTGTTACTTTTAATATACTTAAAAAAAACTTTTTGGAGTTAGTCATGGCCTCTGCCACAATGCACAATTGCTGTTTTACAACATGTAGGGAAAATACTTCGAAATTCGACCATCGAATAGAATCCTTCGAATTTGAAGTCGGAGGATTTTATTCATTGTACGATTGTATTCCGATCATAGTACGATCATACTTCGAATAGTACGATTCGAACAATTTTATTGTATGATCGTACGATTTTCCTTCGATACCCAAAAACTTAGAAAATTGCTCTGGCAGGTCTCCATAGGCTAACATTGCACTTCTGTAGCTTTAAGTTGGCGAAGTATGAAGTCGAAGTTTTTTTTAAAGAGACAGTACTTCGATTATCGAATGGTCAAATATTCGAATGATTTTTACTTTGAATCGAAGTCGAAGTAAATTCAAAGTCGTAGTATCCTATTCGATGGTTGAAGTATCCAAAAAATTACTTTGAAATTTGAACTTTTTTAAATTCACTCAAGCTTAGTAAATCTGCCCCTTATTATAATGCCTATATTCTTTAAAGGGATCCTGTCATCGGTAAACAATTTTTTTTCAAAACGCATCAGTTAATAGTGATACTCCAGCAGAATTCTGCACTGAAATCCATTTCTCAAAAGAGCAAACAGATTTTTTTGTATTCAATTTTGAAATCTGACATGGGGCTAGACATTTTGTCAATTTCCCAGCTGCCCCTGGTCATGTGACTCGTGCCTGCACTTTAGGAGAGAAATGCTTTCTGGCAGGCTGCTGTTTTTCCTTCTCAATGTAACTGAATGTATCTCAGTGAGACATGGGTTTTTACTATTGAGTGTTGTTCTTAGATCTACCAGGCAGCTGTCAAGCTGGCCATAGATGTTGAGATTTTTAAAAGATCAGATCCTCATCGTGAGACCACGATTTTCTTGGAACGATCATACGATCGTACGAATTTACCATCAACTAAAAAGACCAATTTGCCAGGAAAACAAAGGGGAGCTGCCTGCTTGGTCCTGCAAACATAGATAGATTGCACTGGGACCGACAAAGATTTTTTGACCTGGCCGATCAATTTCCTGACAGATGGCCAAAAAATCGTAAGATGTACGATCGTTCGAATCCCACTAACCGCACGATCATTTCTAAGGATTGGTCGGACTTCCCTAAAATCGGTCTATCGGCAAGAAGAATCGGCGCGTCTATGGGGAGCTTTATCTTGTGTTAGGGAGCTGCTATCTGGTTACCTTCCCGTTGTTCTTTTGTTTGGCTGCTGGGGGGGAAAGGGAGCGGGTGATATCACTCCAACTTGCAGTACGGCAGTAAAGAGTGATTGAAGTTTATCAGAGCACAAGTCACATGACTTGTTGCAGCTGGGAAATTGACAATATGTCTAGCCCCATGTCAGATTTCAAAATTGAATATAAAAAAATCTGTTTGCTCTTTTGAGAAATGGATTTCAGTGCAGAATTCTGCTGGAGCAGCACTATTACCTGATTAATTTTTTTAAAAAAACATTTCCCATGATAGTATCCCTTTAAATGCAGCTTCTGCAGTAACAGTGACCTTTATAAAAAACCCACGTATAAAAGCTTTTTAGGATATTTTAAACATCAGGATTACAAATCAGCTTTGATCAGCTTATTAACATTTGGGTCTGTTCTTTTTAAGCCTAGAATACAATGCTGGATATATTATTAACAAAAGTCACTTATTATCTGTTAAACATAAACTTATAATTTGGTTCAAAGTGATGCCACCAGTTCTGATGTTTTACTGTAGGGCTTCTGTTACATTAATAATCCTACTGAAGATGTGTATAGGCTGTACCAGGCAAACAGGATATATAAAGTGCATTTAAGTGCAATACAGGTATGGCATCCATTATACAGGAACCTGATATCAAGAAAGCTCTGAATTATGGGAAGCTCATCTTCCATAGAGTCAATTTTAAGCAATAAAAGTAATTTTTATAATGATTTCCTTTTTCTCTGTAGTAATAAAACAGTACCTTGTACTTGATGGTAACAAAGCTGCATGAATCCTTATTGGTGGCGAAACAATCCCGTTAGGTTAATTAAATGTTATTTAGTAGATTTGGGGAATTATAGAAAATATTCCTTATCCGGAAAACCCCCAGTTCCCTAGATAATAGATCCCATACTGTAGAAAGTGCTTTCTAGTAGTGTTTGGTTGTTATATGGGATTATATCTGTAATGTATACATATGGATCATTTTATGAAGGCAATTAAATGTTTGACAAAATATATCTTGGCTAGTCTATAGCTTTTACAGTCTACTATAGGCTATTAAATGAATAGTGACCTAGTACTTTCTAAAATAGAAAATGAGTCCATCTCAGATGGTGGCCAGTGTTGGCTACACTTCAGTATCCTGTTTAAAAAAATAAATAAATAAAAAGTTTTGTAGCAGCAAGCCAGAAAAGGACTCCGGCAGACATGTTTAATTTACGATTATTTCTATTTTTTGCTCTTTCATTTTCATTACAAAGAAGTTCATATGACAGATGAATTGAAACATTTGTGTGAGAACATGACCTGTAAACATTCTCCTTATTGCACGGCTTTCTCACATTTGCCTAGTAATTGGGCCTGAACGAGAGCTAGTGGGTTTCTGGCAAGGGTTTGATGCTAAGAAATGTCTTCTAATATTTTATTTCCTTATCTGCTGAAGTAAAGCTTGATCCCGGCTATCAATTCCTCACCACTGTTGGAGTCTGAGACAGTCTGCAAACCCAGATAATTCCCACAAGATTCATCAACAGCGTCCTTTGAAGACTGGCTTTTGTGGCGTTGGGGCAGGCTGGGGCTCAGCTACGACCTTCTTTGGAATGTTTTATTCTCATATTTTCATTATGTTCAGGGCCACCCAGTATATCTGCAGCAGTTTTACAGAAGGGCTCAGTTACTGGCAAAACACAAACGCAATAACATTTAAGTGATTGGACCATTTATTCCGGTCATGGTTTCAAGCTTTTGAAATAAACTCAGCCTATCAGAAAACTATGTAGGCTGGCGAATAAATGCTGTAGTAAACGCTTTATATAATTACAGCTAAACTGTACTGGAAAGTTCAGTACTCAGGGGCATTGCAATCAAGGCCTCCTGCTTTAACAAGGTCAATGTCAAGGTCTGTTGAGTCATTTTGGAATAAAAAGGTGTTTCCTATTCAACTGAGTTGGAGGTGGTCCGTGCAGATTAAAGCACTTCTTGACCCTCTGAAATAAGATGCTGGAGAAAAACCATTTGTTGCCAAGGTTAAGGCACCAGCATCTACTATTGCTTCAGTATCACCCCACCCCCATTATTTCTTCAAAAACTGCTGGATACAGGGAGCTGCAGAACTTCAACAACTGGAGAGCCTTCTTTAATTGGTCAACACTTATCTCTGCTGAAACTGTAATTAAGAAGGCAGCAATTGTGTCTATACGCATGAGGCTTCCTGCCATTAAGCTTACTTAAGCGTAATTGCAGTAAGTCTCAAAAAGAGGGCCATAGCTATACAAGTAATGGATCACAGGTTCTTAATCAAGTCCTCAGTCCTAACCGGCTCATCTGGTTTCTGGATCTGCACACACACACACCAGCATGAGGTGAGGACAGACAGTAAATGGGAATAGTGATTGTGCCGCTGGGGTGATGGGGAGTAGAATTCTGTACATGCAATGTATATATGTGCGTTTAACTTGTATGTAAAGCTTAGTGCTCCTTTGGGAACATAATTCAAGATCCAATTTCTGCTTATGATTTCTTCTCTGATATCAGTCAGCCATTCTAATGCTGCTTTGAAGTGGTGTAAACATTATTTTACTTGATGATGGAAAATTTATACTGTAACTTTATAGTTATAGCTGCCATGTAGCGTCCTGAAATCAGCCAACCTGTTACCTTTCTTTTAGTCCTATTAACTGATGCAGTGATAATTATCTATATAATATATAAATATTTTTAGAATGTTTTTGCACCATTGTTAACATATCAAATACATTAATATTACAGCAGTAAACGGCACCAAGCCAGAAATCTATATGAACATTGCTGCTACTACTCATACTGGGCCTCCTAAAGTTTGGGTTGTGGTGGGACCTGTTGTGATGATAGGTTATAGTAAAGTATATTATCCAAGGCTAGTGTGATCTTAATATCTACCAATAGTTTAGTACAGGTATTGGTATATACAGTTTATGTGAGTGTATAGATAGGTCTGTATAAGCACCGTACTTGATATTTACACTATTGAACATATGCTGTCCCTTGTAAGAGAAATGGCAACATATAATTTCTTTATTCTTTCAGAGCATAAGTTCGGGTGCCTTTCACAAAACGAAGCGCTCCGAGGGCCATCCCACCGGCAATTTAGATTCTAGCCGACGGCAAGTCTTTTTGGGGAGATTAGTCACCCGAAGAATAGACGATTTGTCAGCAGGCAACTAAATCTCGCGAATCTTCGTCTGTGTCTCTGCCCTTAAAAGAGCAGGGCGTAAGGGCAAAATAAGAGATGTAACACTGAGCAGACTGAGAAAAGCAAGGCTAGATAAGGGTAGGCTGTTCAAGAGAAGTGTGTCCGATATTGTTTAAAGCAGTGGCTCAGGAGCAACATGTTGATCACCAACTCATTGGATGTTGCTCCTAGTGGCTTAAAAGCATGTGCTTATTTTTCATTTCCCAGCTTGGAGTCAAACAGAGCCCCCTGTAGGCTGCTAGTTCACATAGGGTCTACCAAATAGCCAATCAGAGTCTTTATTTGGCACCACCAGAACACTTTTCAGTCGTGTGTCAGTTAAATTTGGCTCTCGGGTAAAAAAGGTTGGGGACCCCTGGTCTATACCCTAAAAGGCTAAAACATTGGAGAAGGTCTGCTGGAAAAAGAAATGGAATCCAAAAAAAGGGTGCAGTTCTAGATAACGATTGAGGAGCTCAGGAGTGGATTGTTAGAAGAGCATAAGGAGTGGTTTGGTGAGTACTTAGAGATAAATTCATCAGGGTAATTTTTGTCTGAATGTTAGCATGGCAGGATAGAAAGGTGCATGTGAAGGACTAGCTTACCTCCCAACTGTCCCGTCTCGATTTTGAAAGCTCTACCCACAGTCCTGGATTGTTACTGAAATGTCCAGACTTTCTCTTTGATCTTCTGCACTAAACAGCCAGAAAAAGATACAAAGTTTCCAAAATTGAATTGGCTTTTGGCAGAGAGCCCAGAATATGTGGCAGGTGCTCTCAGATACTGTTGCAACGATTTAAGATAAGCAAAGAAACAATAGTAACAATTTAAGATAAGCAGTTCTCTTGGGGAAACTGTGACTTGCAGTTTAAAGAGCAAGTTACCTTCATTAGCAAAACTGTAACAACACATAAAAACCACAGAAATGTGTTCAAACTTTAATAACCTGCCAAATTTTGTTAAATAAACATGGTAATTAGGGGGTGTGGCCACAAAAAATGCCATGGTCAAGAAATTGTCGATGCTCTCTGCATGGCAAATACTTTTATCCCTCTTTCTATTTCCAAAATGTTGGGAGGTATTATGGAGTAGGCCAATCCATAAAGAGTCAATACTTAAAAAACGAGAGAATGCGTTTGAATTTTGCTGGCATCTAGTGTGAGGAAGGCTTGTAAAAAAGGGTCAGTATAGAGTTATTCATTAGGACAGAGACACACGCTCAGATTCGGGGAGATTAGTTGCCCATCGACAAATCTCTTCTTTGGGGCGACTAATCTCCCCAAACTGGCTCCCTCCGGCTAGAATGTAAATTGCCGGCGAGATGGCAATCGGTGTGCTTCGTTTTCCGAAGTCGCCCGAAGTTGCCTCACAAGGTAACTTCGAGCGTCTTTGGAAAATGAAGCGATCCAAGTGCCATCCCACCGATTTAGATTCTAGCCAGCTGGAGGCAGTTCGGGGAGATTAGTCGCCCAAAGAAGAGGAGATTTGTAACTGGGTGACTAATCTCCCCAAACCTGATCGTGTGTCTCTGTCCTTATTAGATATCACAAGTGAAAGAGAGAGCACTGGACCTGAGGAGAAGGGTTGATAGTGTATCCACTGCGTTCTATCTATTACTTTAGCTATTTACATTTGTGTTTAGTGGTTTATGAGATATTCGCTATGTTAGATAAATTATGTAAACTTCTTATATGACCATGCTAAGTAAGTCTAAACCAATTAATGTTTTGTGATTAAATCTGCCTTAAAATCACTGGGAAATCCAAATATAATGACTGACGAACCAAAAGAGATCCTGGGTGAGTAGAGGACAGATAACTTGTAAAGATTGTGCTGGAAGCCATATGGAACTGCTGGGGGGAGGTTTAATGAATGATATTTGATGTGTTTGTATTGTGTCTTGACTGCAAGATAGAAACACTGTGTATATGTCATGGAGCAGTGAAGTGTTTGGAGCGGATACACTTATTGTGTTGTGGGTGAGGATTCAGGATATATGCAGGAATGGCTCATTGTGTTGATTTCTATGAGTTGATAAAGAATGTGCCATAATTATCTCTGTGCATAAGTGCTGCCCTTACAGCAGGAAAAGGGAGGGAGCTGAATAGACATTACATTTCAGCAATCCTGAAATATTTTTTACTTTATCCATTTGAGCGTAAAATAAATATTCGGGGATGAAAGAAAGTTTACCTAAGTGAAAATTGTTTATAACTCTCAGCAATTTATCATAGAATTTTTTGCTAGCAACAATTCGCTAGCGTTACCGCCCGCTAGTGAAAAGTCACCAGCGTTCGGCACCCACGATGAAACCCCGTATTTTAATGAATTATTAAGGCGCATATGGGCCTGGCCAAGTGTAGCGATGGGTGCAAAGCGTTCGCTGGCGACAATTTGTCCTTTAATAAATCTGCCCCATTGGCTCTTCCATGTACCACTTTTTTCAGATGCCATTGGCCAGACTAAATGGGTCTGCTGGGCTTTTTCTGCCGTCATTTCTATTTTTATTTATATTAGTTCTAAGAAATGCCATATCACTATGTCCTAAGCTGCTATAAGAAATATTCAGATGCAGCCACATATGGGACACAAGTATGTTGGCACAATAACACAATGTTCTGATCATTTCCTTAGAGATTTCATTGGAGACACACGCTCAGTTTCTGGTGTTGCATATACATACATCGTTGTTTTTACCATGCTTTCTTGGAATTAAGACAATAGAGCAGAAATGTCTAGCAAATAAACCATTTTCTACAGTACTTTACTGAGAAGCAGATATGTTTTAAATAACATTTCTGATTTAAATAACAACAGTACTATTTGGAGCCTGATCCCTTGTAAATTATATCATTAAATATATAGTAGCTGAAAATAACTCGTATGCCTATCAAGTTCAGCTGTGTGCACAACTATATCCAGTCTAATTTAGCTGATGCAAAAAATACCCACACAAAACATTTCCCAATTTACCTCAAAGAGGAAAAACTATTTCTTGACACTAGGAATGCACCAAATCCACTATTTGGGATTAGGCCGATTCCCCGAATCATTTGCGAATACTGAAACTAATCTAAATCTTAATTTGTATATGCAAATTAGAGGCAGGAAGGGAAAAAGTGGGACTTTTTTGTTACTTTCCTGTTTTGTGACAAAAAGTCATGTGATTTCCCTCCCCCCTAATTTACATATGCAAATGAGGATTCGATTTGGCCAGGCATTTTTTTACTTCCCTGTTTTGTGGTGAAAATTCATCTGATTTCCCTTCACACCCCTAATTTACATATGCAAATTAGGATTCAGTTTCGGTTTGGCCAAATCCAAATCCTGCTGAAAAAGGCTGAATCCTCGCTGAATCCGGAACTGAATCCTGGATTTGGTGCACCCCTACTTGACACTACCCAGTGCCTGTGCAAGCAAGAAGAGAATTCCACTATAGTTTAGCTCTGGTTGTAAAGAACCCTGTACTTTGGTACCTTACAATAAAATTTCCTTTCAATGACTGTGTCTTTTGGAAAGATCTGCTGGTGAATGAGTCAATATAGTGTTTACTTTATGCTTCCTTTCTATATTTATTCATAGCAACCACACCCCACTTGGCATCTTCAGTTCAGTGTAAATATTCCAAACTTGGCCAACCTTTTCTTCCATATCGCTTTTATTCTATTTAATAATGTTCCCTTGGGGTAATGAAGATTAAAACTGCACTGTATAGTCTACATGGGGCCTTACCAGTGTAAAGAGTAAAAATGTTCCCCATCTCCTATGAATCTATAACCTCCCTTACCAATATTGATTGGTTCCAATACCCTTCCATCTTTACATGAAGAAAAAACAACACGAGATATTCCTTTATAAAGCAAGGGGCAGTGTATCAAAGGCCTTCGCCGATTTACTGCAACCCTACTGTCCAATTTCTTACCGAGCGCATGATAAAAAGCAAATTTGCTTGGTATGATCTGTCTTTGATAAAACTAAATCATCAAGAAACTTTCCCACTAAAGACTTCAGACTTACAGGATTTAAAATGCCAATTTCATGAAAACCACATACAGTATCAATTATATGCACTGACTGCAAGGGACACCGGTAAATAACTTTGCCTTGGCAGAATTTCCAGGGATCCCTTAGGCTAAGGCCAGACAATGCTGGTTCTCTACCTGTGGAGAAACTGCAATGTTATACATCTGGCGCTAGCCTTAGTGATCTGGATTACTTTTAACTGAATTTCTCCAAAAAGCCCATGGCCATTATTAACACCATTCAGTACCATTCTAGCACAAATGCAGGAGAAATAACGTGATGGAACTTGTGCATGATTTACACTATTGCAGTGGATGCAATTTATTGTGGGCCTGATGTCACACTGGGAGGGCACTACACACTTTGTACATTGAGCCCTTTTATTTTTCAGCATCCAGATGATAGATTAATACTGCCCTTAAAGATATAGAAAACTAAGAATAATAAGAATAAATGATAGGCAAGAGCATGCAATAGCAAACAAGGCAAAATCAAGCCCCATTTTGCAAATCAAACCCAGACAGATGTCTCATTTCCCCAGTATGAACCATATTTCTGCTTTAACAAATCACCTGGAAATGTATTTTTAGATGTGATATATTTAGATACAACTCTTGAAATATAGAGTTTGTTCCTGATTGCTGAAGACTTTCCACTCAATCAAAGACAAGTTTGTTTTTTTTTCTTTTGCATCAGTCTCTCCCACCAGGAATACAATGGCTGCAATGAGTGAAGTAGCTCAGGGAATGGGTTTCTTCTAATTCAAACCACCTGCAACATCTCGCTATTAGTTCATGTCAATCACCAGGCAAGTTCTGGTTTAAGTTAATAGAATATGACTTTATAATTATAATGCTTATTGTAGGATACTCTGCTAGATGTCACACTGATTAGTCTTTGCCTCATACAATTCAAATATTTAACATTCTATTTAAAGACATTTTCTTAGCAATTTCCTCCAGTAAATTCCACAGTAAACATCCTTTCGTGAATGTACATGTTGATTTCATCCATATATTTCTATGTAAGTGTAGTAAATTTGCAGGGCATGTCATTGTTAAAGGGATACTGTCATGGGAAAAAAAAAATTCAAAATGAATCAGTTAATAGTGCTGCTCCAGCAGAATTCTGCACTGAAATCCATTTCTCAAAGGAGCAAACAGATTTTTTTATATTAAATTTTGAAATCTGACATGGGGCTAGACATATTGTCAATTTCCCAGCTGCCCCAAGTCATGTGACTGGTGCTCTGATAAACTTCAATCACTCTTTACTGCTGTACTGCAAGTTGGAGTGATATCACCTCTTCCCTTTTTCCCCCCAGCAGCCAAACAAAAGAACAATGGGAAGGTAACCAGATAACAGCTCCCTAACACAAGATAACAGCTGCCTGGTAGATCTAAGAACAGCACTCAATAGTAAAAACCCATGTCCCACTGAGACACATTCAGTTACATTGAGAAGGAAAAACAGCAGCCTGCCAGAAAGCATTTCTCTCCTAAAGTGCAGGCACAAGTCACATGACTGGGGGCAGCTGGGAAATTGACAATATGTCTAGTCCCATGTCAGATTTCAAAATTGAATATAAAAAAATCTGTTTGCTCTTTTGAGAAATGGATTTCAGTGCAGAATTCTGCTGGAGTAGCACTATTAACTGATGCGTTTTGAAAAAAACATGTTTTCCAATGACAGGATCCCTTTAACAGACGATGTGTTTAATCCAATAATTCACAGGAGTGATTTATTATTTTGGTGCAGCCAACAGAAAAATACCTCCCCATGTAGCGCCCAAAATGTGTTCAATTTATCGGTGCATCCCTAGTTGCTAGGCATCACCCCCATAGCAACCATGGTCTCCAGATAGATCCCACATTCACTGTCCTTAATGATATATACCAGCATACTGGTATGCTTGATACAGTAAATAACATCGGAACTATCACATGTGAAACAACCCCCGATGGATAATTTAGACCCTTCAGTCCTATTGGATTTGCCCTGAAATGTTAAATCCCTTGTATTAAATTAACACACAGAGCTAATCCCTCTTGCAAGAGACCCATTGTGCCGGTTTCCTTTCTACACGCTGTTCATTGGAGGGTGTCGATCCCTCAGGAGACATTGAGCATCGGGTTAGACACAGAATCGAGGGCCAGTGTGTACTGGTGATTAATCTGTTTGTTTGTGGCTTCTGGTTTCCCACTGAGGTTTACATCAAGCGTAGATGTCATTTTGATGGTCAGAACCACAAATAACCAAATCCTGACTCTACAAATGTTCTGTGCGATTGCTTCCAATCAAAACTGTGTGAATTTTGATGCTTTATGGGAAAAGGCTGCACTGTGGGTAACACAATGTAAATAAAGATCCTTCTGAACATATCTGTATTGCCAGGCAGCGGTGGAACAACAGTGCACTGTCGTTCTATCATGTGTGTGCACACATGCAACTGCCGCTCCTCAGTGAGGAGAGTGAATACCTTAGAACAGGGGTCCCCAACCTTTTTTTACTCAGGAGCCAAATTCTTTAAGCCAAGAATTTAAAAACAAGCATCTGCTTTGAGGCCACTGGGAGCAAAATCCAAGCACAGAGGTGTAGAGGTGTCCACAGGAAATTTTCCGGGGGGGGGGGGGGCATGAGTGAACGCTTTTTAGGACATTGTCAGGAGAAATCGTTATCCTGCATGCGTTGTCCTAAGCCAGAGGAATGCGACATAGCAAGCTTTTTTACTCACCCATCCTCAAAGCCAGACGTCACACCTCGCTTCTCAGCCGTCAGCTCTTGCTACTCACTCCTCTCTCCTCAGCCATCCGTCCTGGGTCCTCGTTCCTCACTCCTCCCTCCTCAGCCATCCGTCCTGGGTCCTCGATTTTCCCTCCTCAGCCGTCAGCTCTTGCTCCTCACTACTCAGGGTGCGCATATTCAGCCTTGCGCCCTGAATATAGTTACTTGTTCTTGATGCGGTTTTTTTTTTTTTTTTAACCTTCCAGTTTTTTTTCATGTGATGCCATTTCTTTTAGCCAATAGGTGTTCCTGAGGAGGAGGGAGGAGTAAGAGCTGATGGCTGATGAGGAAGGAGTAAGAGCTGATGGCTGAGGAGGGAGGAGTTAAGGTGGCCATAGACGCAAAGATCCTATTGCACGAATCGAGGATTCATACGATTTTCAGACCGTGTGTGGAGAGTCCCGTAATTTTTCGGCTGGCGGAGATTGGTCATTTGGTCAATCGGACAGGTTTGATTTTGTCCCGACCGATCCCGCCGGAGCCCATAGGGCCGAACATTCAGATTACCCCCGATATAGCCATGCCTGTTAGTGGCATATCGGGGAAAGATCGGCTCGTTTGGCGATGTCGCCAAACGAGCGGATCTTTTTGTCTATGGCCACCTTAAGAGCTGAGGAGGGAGGAGCGAGGACACAGGACAGAGGTGTGAGGTCTGCCTATGAGGATGGGTGAGTGAAAAAGCAGGCAAAGTTGCATTCCTCTGGCATAGGAGATTGCATACAGGACAGCGATTTTGCTAAGAATGTCCTAAAATGAGATCCCAGTGTCTCCCCCGCTCACTCCTCCTCCTTCCTCTCTCTGCTTCACACAATGAAGGCGCGTCCCTTATTTGCCCTTATGTTCGGACGCCCATGTCCAAGCAGTCGGATAGTAACATGTTGCTCACGAGCCACTGGTTGGAGATCACTTCCTTAGAACTACAGAGGGAACAGACCCTGCAGTCAGGGTCGCACTACAGTCACCATTAGTGGAATTGTGATGAAGAATAACTACAGCAACTTCATCACCAGTTCAAGTAGATCATTCCTTTATAACCAAATCTGCCTTTATTCAGAGTAAAGAATAAAACAGGAGTAAACTTTTCTTTTATTACATTCGAATAATTAAAATATATAAAATTATAACACAGTATCTCATTTATATGTACAGTATGTACATTTTAACATGGATCTGCAGGTGAAATATTTTCTTCAAGCTACCCTCTGTTTTAAGGTCAGTTTTCAGAAAATAGGCGCCTAATTGTCATTCACACCAAAGCATGAATGTTTACAAACAAGATAACACATGATAACATTATTTTCAGTTTCCATTATGTAAATAAGTCTGAATTAACCCCTAAAGTGCCAGCTGCCCATTGGGGGTTGATATTTGGTAGAGGTGATTGAATACGCAAGTCTAAAAACCCGTATGCAGCTAGTTATTAGTGATGGGCGAATTTGCGGCGAATTCACACTATTTGCCACCGGCAAAATAAATTCGTGAAACCACAGCGAAAATTCGCCGCAATCAACAAAAATGGATGCTGGTGTCAAAACGAGACGCCTGCGCCGTTTTGCGAATGTTTCGACATTTCGCGAATTTCGCTAATTTTACGGCGAATCGAAACGCCACAAATTCGCCCATCATTACTAGTTATCTGTAAATGCATCTAATGTTAGTTTTGTGTGGAACATGGCCACAACATAGGTGTAAACATATAACTAAATTAAGGGAGAGGTATTTGTTAGGTGATAGGGGGATGGTTAATTGTGCAACACTGTCTATCACGGATCTGTTGCTACATACTATGTATTTCTAGGACAAAATGGAGGGTACATTTTTTTACTCAGCAAGACAACAAACACAATGCAGCAATAATCTAGTCCCTTCCGCACTAGCTCCTGCAGTGGGCAATTTGCACCAGTGCAGTAATCCACAGCAACACCTACTGCCAAAGAATAATGTATAAGCCCTGAAAATTCCAGTGTGGCTACCTACCAAATGTCTTAACAGGATACTCCTGAACTGTGAATACAAATATAAGCCTGATGTGGTGATGGTTTGAGAGGTGTCCTAATGGGTTCTCATTTTTAGAGATGGACAACTGATTCTTTTTCTGCAAATGTTTCCATTTGAAAAATAGGAGCCGTGGTGTAGAATCTTTCCCTCCAGATTCAGTTCTGCACATCCTCAAAGGATAACACTGCAAGCCACTTTAAGAGCAATGGCTCACTTATTCACTGGCTCATATTCACAAGTGCAAAGGTCTGAAATAATTTGCCTGGGGAGGTTATAAAAAACAAACAAAAAACGTTAGTCTTCATGTTAACACAGTGCAAAGTCTATAATGTACTGTCCATACCCAGAACCACAAATGTGATGCCTGATTTGTGCACATTCAGGTGGACGTCATGCTAAGCTGAACTACGAGCTTCCTAAAAATATCCGCCAGCAGGAATTTTCCTTATATGTCCATAAGTTTTTTACTTAGCACCAGTTGAAGCTCTTCATTGTCACTGCCAATAGCAGCTGCCAGGGCCAGGAGGAAGTAGGTAGCAGCATCCTTGGCATCCTATCAACAGAATAAAAGACATTAGTACAAACAATAAATGCATACAGAATATTTAGGAGAGACACTTGAAGCTCAACAAACCATTCTCAGATCTGCTCTGTTAACTGAAGAGATGATCTGCTGATCCCTGCGATTATTGATAATGTAGAAATGTCAAGAGTCAACCACAGCAACACAAATACAAAATGCATGCACTTCAGAGCACGATGGAAAGCAACCAGCTCATCTATAGGGATGTAGCGAACTGCCGATTTGGTGTTCGCGAACGCCGTTCGCGAACACCGGCAAAAAATGCGAACGTTCGCGAACAGTTCGCGAACTTCGAACACCCGCTAAAATCGTTCGATTCGAACGTTCGAAGGATTTTTCATTCGAATCGAACGTTCGAAGGATTTTAATCGTTCGATCGAAGGATTTTCATTCGAATCGAACGTTCAAAGGATTTTAATCGTTCGAACGAATGGAAATCGTTCGAACGAATGGAAATCGTTCGAACGAATGGAAATCGTTCGAACGAATGGAAATCGTTCGAACGAATGGAAATCGTTCGATTTTAGCGAATGGTCGAATGGTCGAACGATTTGTATTCGAATCGAACGCGAACTCAAAATGCGAACGTTCCCAAACGTTCACGAACATTAGGCGGACGCGAACGGTCGAAGTTCGCGCGTCGCCGGCGAACAGTTCGCTACATCCCTACTCATCTAGTGAACTCTCTGCAAGGGAATGTAAACAGTGACACATCAGTAAGGCACGGAAATACTGTGTGGCTTATTATAAACCAATACTAAAAAGAGCAGCACCAATGAGCTTGGCTTAAACATTAGATGACAATTCCACGCATATTGTACTAACAGCAAAAGTGTATTGCTATTTGATGTTAAACCATAAACTTGGCTAAAACAGATACACAACACAATTAATAAAGCCGCACAGAAACTGAGCTTGCCTCATTTAGCAGGAATTATTTGTTCATTCTCTATATACGTGACCGGTACATTATTCTTCCACATCTTAGATATATTCAGGGTGTCACTGGGTGTCAGATGAACTGCAGAGATATTTTTTTTTAAAGGTACATTTTTATTGGTTTTAACAACATAAACAGACAAAAACAATACAATTTATGGTGCAGAGATCATTTGTAATCACTTAATAACCAACTGCCCGCTTGATCCAATTCCCTCAAAACTTCTCCGCAATACCAATCCTTGTCTAATCAAAGTCTTAACTCACCTATTTAATCTTTCACTCTCAACTGGACTGTTTCCTTCTCAACTAAAACATGCTCATCACCCCCATTCTGAAAAAACCCTCTCTTGATCCCTCCAATCTTGACAACCTCTGACCTATCTCTCTGCTACCTTTCATCTCTAAACTACTTGAGCGCCTAGTCTACAACCGACTAACCTCATTCCTCTCTGACAATAACCTGCTGGACCCCCTACAATCTGGTTTTAAGCCACAACACTCCACTGAAACTGCCCAGACTCGACTAACTAATGACCTTTTAACCGCTAAAGCCAACACTCATTTCTCACTACTAATACTGCTTGATCTCTCAGCCGCATTTGACACTGTAGATCACCCTCTCCTCCTCCAGTCCCTCCATTCGCTTGGCCTTCGTGACACAGCCCTGTCCTGGTTCTCTTCTTACATCACCAATCGTTCCTTCAGTGTCTCCTACAATGGAGTATCATCTTCTCCCCTACCTCTTTCTGTTGGAGTTCCTCAAGGCTCTGTCCTGAGACCATTACTATTCTCCCTCTATACTTCCTCCCTCTGCAAATTAATCAACTCGTATGGTTTCCGCTACCACCTCTATGCTGACGATACTCAGATCTATCTCTCATCTCCTGATCTCAATCCAGAACTCCTAACTTGCGTCTCCTCCTGTCTGTCCGCTATCTCTACCTGGATGTCGCAACGCTACCTTAAATTAAACCTCTCTAAAACTGAAATGGTTCTCTTTCCTCCAACTAACACCAGTAACATCCCGGAAGTATCCATCATAGTTAACAATTCCACTATCACCCCCTCTCCCCAGGCCCGGTGTCTTGGGGTTATCCTAGATTCTGCCCTGTCATTCACTCCTCATACCCAGTCACTTATTAAATCATGTCACTTCCACCTAAGGAACATATCCAAAATACGATCATTTATCACCCAAGATGCTGCCAAAATTCTTATTCACTCTCTCATCATATCACGTCTAGACTACTGTAACTCTCTTTTAATTGGCCTCCCCCTCCAGAGACTGTCACCTCTCCAGTCCATAATGAACACATTACATTTCTCTGGAAATTAGTCTTCAGCCATTTCTGTACTGTGACTGTACAAAAAATCTAGATTGAGAATATAGCATGTGCCATTTTAGGCACTAGAGAATGCAACTCGTCTTTTTTACCTTATAGAAATACGTTGTTGTTTCTCTCCTCTGAACTCCATGAAAGAAAACGTCTCCAGCCGCTTCATACAACCTCAGTATAGTGGCAATGTCCTGTGTTTTTTGGGATGCCTGTATAGCAGCCTATATGGAAAAGAACATTATTACTAGTCCAGGCTTTACCACTCCTCATGGCTAGATAATGTCAGTGCCAAAAAAGTAATTGTGAATAAGAATTCAGCTAGAAGAAAGCTATTCATAACAGCATAGCTTGTTTGTTCCACCATCATGTCTTTTGTATGTTTTATGTATTTATATATTTGGTTATATATTTGCTCTATAACAGGCATTACAAGCGCTGTGAACTGTAACTTGGCAACAACAGCTTTTTTATATGGTCCTTGACTTACGATTCAATTTTGTTTGGAGGAGGGGGCCATTATGGAGGCATAATAAATATGTATAAAACTTTGGAAACATGATTTAAAGGTGAAGGAAAGGTTAAAACTAAGTAAGCTTTTATCAGAAATGTCTATATAAATACACCAATAAACACTCAAAGCAATGCGGCTCTGATTCCTCTGTCAAAATAAACACAGCATTTCTTTCCTTCTATTGTGTACACATGGGCTTCTGTATCAGACTTCCTGCCTTCAGCTTAAACCTCCAGGGCTAGGCTTGAGCATGCTCAGTTTGCTCCTCTCTCCCTCCATTTCCCCCCTCCCTCCTCCCCTCCCTGCTGTTATCTGAACCCAGAGCTATGAGTGAGCAGGGAGAGACTCAGACAGGAAGTTACATCACACCAATCTAATATGGTGGCTGCTATCCTAAGCAAACCGAGAACTTCTAGAGCTGTTTATTCAGGTATGGTAAAGCATTCTACAGAATAAATAGTGTTCTAGCTTGCACTATTGTGGCTAATCTGTTGGCAATAAACTGCTTTGGTAGCTTTTCCTCTCCTTTAACACTATTAAAATGCTCAGACAAATGACTACAATTACTGTCCTAATAATTAATAAATCTAAATGAAGAACTGACTACTGTGCACGGAGGGTTCAGGTGCTCTTCCCTTAAAACCTACAACATAATAAAGCAGATAACATTTATACACAACAAAAATTGGGCAGACATAAATTCACACACCTCATTCCATGGCTGGTTAAAAGGTTTATAACAGTTTTAGCATTTTTCATGCTTCTTGTGTAGCACTTTGGCTTTAGTACGTGCCAGTCCTTTTTCTGTAAATAAGAATCGAACGATTTAATCGTACGATCGAACGATTTTACTTCGATCGTTCGATGGCCAAATTCGGTGAAAGATACTTTGACTTCGATATTCGAAGTATTTCAATTCGATGGTCGAATTTCGAAGTATTTTACACTTTGAAATTCGACCCTTGATAAATCTGATAAATCCGAATACCCTTAAAGGGGTTGTTCACCTTCCAAAACTATTTTTACTAAAGTTGTTCAGATTTTTCACCATAAACAAAGACACTGGTGCCTTCTTCCACTGTCGGAAGTGGTCGCTAAACAGTTTCCGGGTTCGCAAAAGCTATATTAAATTCGCACAAAGGCAAATTTGTTCACACAGAGGCAGAACTTTGTGCATTGCGAATATTTTTTCTGTTACCAACTTTTATGATATTCCCCCAGTAGAGATTAAGTAGAGATTACAACAAAACCCCCATTTTAATTTTTCAAGGCTGTAAAATCAGGGAAATGCATTATGCATTTTATATTAAAATAATGACTAAGGGCTCTTACACCTGGACATTAGCTTATGCATTTTTTTAAACACATGCTGAGCGTATATATTGCATTTAAACACATTTATATTTTTTTGACAGAGCTTAACATTTTTTTTCTGTTCCAAACGCAACCCTCCATTCTATTGATAGCTGTGTTATGCGCAAGAAAATGCAGCAGGCTGTCTTTTAAACAAATACACTTAAACGCAAACGGAGTATAACGCAACTCAGAACGCCTGGCAGTACAGTCTGGCAGAATATAATGGAATCAATTAGTGAATGCGTTTTCACGCTCAAACCTGCGTTTTAGCTCACATCAAACACATAAAAAAACGTCCGTGTGTAGGAACCCCACTTAAAACACAGTGCTGCTTGAATTTCCTATTTAATTGTGTTTACTTGGCTGTGTTCAGGGTCTGGTAGAGCTGACATTTTTTACTGTTCCTTTAATCTATTCCTCACAGAAATGAAGGAAATGCTAAAATGCGAAAATATTTGCCAAACAGTTTTGCAAATTGAATTGAATTTAAATTTTCCCACACAACAGCCTCACACATTGCCCACACAACGCAAACACCCGTCTCATTTGCGCGTCATTTGCAAAACTTTGTCTGCAATGCAAACTCGCAAGATCCAGCAAAATGGCCACAGCAGTGCAATATTTTAACGTTCAGGAAAAAACATGGGCAATAAAACCTTTTGCGAATTAATATGTGCTGCATGAACTTAATAAATGACCCACATTGAGAACAGACTCAGTCTAATTTGCTAGACTTGTATGAAGTGTAAGGTTTTCCCCTCACTGCGGTTACCTAAAAGATTATGTTGTAGGTGCTGTAAATCTAAAAAGTTAAAGAAATGCTGAGTGAAATACGATTGTTATAATCTTATCTCTAAGAGGTTATCAATGCAAATTTTGCTGCTAATGCTTTGCAGGGTCCATTTCTTTTGGCCATTCCACTAGTGTGGTCAAGCCCCAGCCCCTTTCCATTACAGTTGATCACAACTTCTCATTATTTGTTAATGGCACATGGAGCATTCTGGCCTCTGCTGCTATGCAGCGCTTCACATCATGGTGAGAGCTGACAGGTAAACAGGGCTATTTTGACAACTGCTAATTCCCACAAGAAAACAGGAAGACAGTGATCAAAACCCTTTTTGTGAATTAGGGAATTAAGGAATTATGGCTTTGGCATTAGGAAATGATGACACATACAGAATAGTTGGAGGGAGGAAACTGAAAAAAAAGATGTCAATGATATCACCCCAAACGTATGCCAAAATAGATCTCCATAATGAACTCTTGAAAAGTAGCAATGCCCTATACCTTTAAAATTCTACAGAAATTTTGGATTGAAAGAGTGCTTTGTGCATACCTCACAACTGTCCCTTTTTCGGAGGGACAGTCCCTCTTTTGACAGCTCAACCGGCAGTCCCTCATTTGTACTGTAAAGTCCCTCTTTTCTCTGCACTGAATAGCCAGAAAAAGAAACAAAGTTTCTCACTTAATTGGCTTTTAGCAGAGAGCCCAGAATAGCTAACAGGTGCAAATAAGATACTTTGTAACGATTTTGAGACACAAAAACACAGTTTAGATAAGGAGAAATATTTTCAAACTTTCATAACCTGCCAAATTTTGTAAAACAAACACGGTAATTAGGAGGTGTGGCCACAGAAAGGGGTGTGGTCAAAAAATTGCTGCGCTACATGCGGGAAAAATTTTTTTGTCCCTCTTTTTACTTCCAAAATGTTGGGAGGTATGCTTTGTGGAGATACGAGTTAAAAGTGCTTTGACTACATACAACCAGCAAAAAGTTCAGAAATCGCTGATTAGAACTTTTTTACCAATAATTTTCTAAGACAAAGTGTCACGGTCGGCACCCAACACCAGAACAAACACCAGGCACCCTGGTCTCGGCTCGTGCTTCACCAGTAGTGTGACCGCCTTTGGGCCTCAGGAGGAGCCCTCGGCTTACTTGTATGCCACCTGGACTTAAACGAGAGGTGCAAGATGAGGGTTCTGTATAGGCAGAGGGGCACGACAGTAAAGCAAATCTTTGGACAGAAGATCGTAGTACAAGGCGTTTAGGCAAAAGAGTAGTCAGATCAGGCCGGGTCGAGGCAGGCAGGAAGTTATCAGGCAGGCAAGAGTCAAACCAGGAAGTCAATCAGAGGGTTAATCAGAGGAGGTAGTCGGTAATCAGGCAAGGGTCAGAATCCAGAAGTCAGAATAGTCAAATAGCCAGGCAGGGGTCAAAGACAGGAATCAAACAGGTTCAGAATATAGCACAAGGCTCAGAAGCCCCAGGAAACAATATCCTATCACGGGCAATGCATAAAGTAAAACTGTACCTTTAAATATATTTGAAATTCGCGCCTTTGCGCGCTGACGTCATACGTCAGCACGCCTGCGCCTTTAAGACACAACCAGACGCGGCGCGCACCCTAGGCGCCGAAGAACCCTGCGGGCGTCCCCGCTTGGAGTGCGGCGGGCGTCCCCGCTGACCCCCAACACCCCTACCGGGGTAAGTTATTACACAAAGGTAATATAAAGTGATTTAGTGACACCTTGGAGATAAGCATTTGAAATGCAGCACTATCTGCAAATGTCAAGAAAAGACACACAATTGTAAATATCATATAATTAAGACATTTTCTGATGATCCAAGAGAATAAAAGTTGCAACTTCTACTGTAACCATTCATTATACTAATAAAAGCTAGGAGAAAGGTAAGAGAAAATGACTAATTCAGCCACCCACCAATCTCCCTTTGTCTACAGGGATGAACACGAACCAATACAGATGTATTATCTAACAAGAACACGTTCCCTGTTTTCTTCCTACAGTTATGATTTTAATGCCATCTGTGTTTAATACAGTGTTCAGAAGAGCAGTCAATCAACTTTTGTTCTGTTAAAACAGGAGGCATTTTCATTGCAGAAACAAAATATGATTAGAAAAAATACATAAATGTGGTGGGAGTTGTGCATTTCAATGAAATTGTGAAGAAAATCAAAATAAGCTGTTCAAGGCATGAACAGGGAGTTCCCACTAGGGATACAGGTTTGGCTTTAGTGTTTGTATGCTGCAAATGTAATTATATTTTCAAAAAGTTGTTGTAGTTCCATGGACATGGGCAGACAATACTGAAACAGGGCCACAGTTGATTCCATACTGTCACTAGAGATAAGCAAACTGTTTGTGTTTAGCTTTAAAGGGCATGTAAAGTCTTAAATAGAATAAGGCTAGAAATGCTGTATTTTGTATACTAAATATAAACATGAACTAACTGCACCACAAGCCTAATCAAACAAATAATTTATGCTTTCAAAGTTGGCTACAAGGGGTCACCATCTTGTAACTTTGTTAAACATCTTTGCAAGACTAAGACTGTGCACATGCTCAGTGTGGTCTGGGCTGCTTTTTTCAACCTAACTTACTATGTTACTATGTATATGACTCAGCAGGGGAATCTTTCATATATATATATGCCCATAGGTTCCATGCCATCTGCAAAACATTAACAACTATCACATATAATCCATGTTACAGGTTTGAAAAACAAGTTTTAAGTTGGCAAACTATTATTTATCTTGTGGCAAAACTGATAAAAATATTAGTCAAAACTTCATGTTTTATATATTTATTTCACAAACAGATTTTGTTTCATTTGTGCTATATAAAGTGTTAATTGAGACACTCTCTCAGCCTACATTTTAGGACCTGAAAAAAATCTGAATATTTTCCCACCAAAAACACCAGTGAGAATCATATTGTTCCATTCATTTTCATTGAGGCTAAAAATACTTTAAAGTTTTAATGAACCTGGAAAATAATTATATGATTAAAGCTGTTAAGGACAATTCCTATTGAATTCTACTGAACCTTGCCAGCTTTTAATTGCTGGAGGTTTTTTGGCATCTTTTTGTCGTTATATTTCTTTCATTAATTCCAACCATTTGAGGTTTGAAAAAAGAGTTGTATTTTGCTGCTAAGACATATTTTAGGTGATTATGGATATATCAGATAGGATATCTGGGGATATTTAGGAAGTGCAAGGCTGCACATTCTACAATATATCTATATAATACACAAAAGCCATGAATATCCTGTAAATTATATCCTTATAAACGGTGAGTTCTGATGTCATCAGTTATAAACGGTGAGTTCTGATGTCATTTCTGTCACATGACTCATTGAAATTTGTGTATTATAATAAATAAAGTACCCCCAGTTGCAAAATATGAGGATATTAGAAGTTACCTCGGAGTTCCATGACCTGTATAAAAACACTCGGCCTTCGGCCTCGTGTTTTTATATGGTCATGAAACTCCTCGGTAACTTATAATATCCTTATATTTTACAAAAGGGGGTACTTTATTCACTATATAATACACAAAAGCCATGAATATCCTGTAAATTATATCCTTATAAACGGTGAGTTCTGATGTCATCAGTTATAAACGGTGAGTTCTGATGTCATTTCTGTCACATGACTCATTGAAATTTGTGTATTATAATAAATAAAGTACCCCCAGTTGTAAAATATGAGGATATTAGAAGTTACCTCGGAGTTCCATGACCTGTATAAAAACATTTCGGCCTCGTGTTTTTATATGGTCATGAAACTCCTCGGTAACTTATAATATCCCTATATTTTACAAAAGGGGGTACTTTATTCACTATATAATCTACAGTCTGGTCCTTTCCCTATGGGACCAGACTGTAAATTATATCCTTATAAACGGCGCGTTCTGACGTCAGAACGCACCGTTTTCTTTGAGTCAGAACTTCCGTCTCCCTACAGCTCTACCTCCGCTCTTTCCCCCCTCCCATCTGACTGCCAGGATTATATGTTTACTTACGCAGCACGGAGCGCTCCTCCTTTCACGAGAGCCAAACCTCTAAACCCAGCCAGGGGAGCAGCACTGTCAGCCGGAGACATCTAAGGAGGTGCGGTTTTGACCTTATATGGCGTTAATCACCCTCCCCCTCCTGTTAGGAGCAGCGCTGCTTGTTTAGTGCCGAGTGACTGCTGCAGCCTAACACAGTGCTCGGGCTGCCAAGTAGCCCTGCTGCTGTTGTTGCTGCTTCTAATGCATGGAGGGGGGTATACTGTATATATATATCAGCAGCCAATGGACTTAGATTTATTTGGCTGAATGCAAATAGTAAACAAATGGCAACGCAGGCAGGGAAGGCTCTCTAAGAGCAGCAGCAGAAAGGATTGTACTCCAAAAGAAAAGTAAGTGTGGGAATGATCAGCGCTGAGGTTATTCCTGGGCACAGGAGGGATAGGCTGGGATTGAGGGGGTCTCACAGAAGCAAACAAAACTCAGCCCTCTATCCCCTAAGAATGGAAACTTTCTCACTCCTTGGATACTGCCCCTTATTGCTTTGGTCTCATTTCTCGCTCCCCCCTGCATATCCACGTCTGTTCCTTTATCCTATGATGCATTACTGCTCTCCCTTTCCTCTTCATATTATCTCTCTCACACCCCCTGTCTCAAATTTCACTACCTGCCTCTCCATTTTTCACTCTGTCTAGGAACCCTCTCCAATCTCCCTCCCCTCACATGGTCTCACTCTGTTCTTGCCCCCCCCCCCTCCTTTCCACCGTCCCTCCCAGTTTTTGCATAACCTCTCTCTCTCCCACCTTCAATCTCCCTCCTTCCCTGGCCTTTCTCCTATGTCTATGATGTTACCCATGGCAGGCAAGAAGGCAAGGGTAGAACAAAATTAGGAATTCAACTACAGGTACTGTAGAACAGCAAGTGGGACAGAAGCAAAACAGGCTAATTTTGTAGTTCATAAAGCAAAGCCAGACATCTTTAGGAATCAAGACACTGCACCTAGAAAATGTAGATTATAATACATAATGTACCCCCTGCTATAATTTATAAAGATATTAAAAGTCACCTCGGAGTTATGTGACCTGTATAAAAGCACTCGGCCTGCGGCCTCGTGCTTTTATATGGTCACATAACTCCTCGGTAACATAATATCTTTATAAATTACAGTAGGGGGTACATTATCCACTATATACACATATGAACAGTATATGAGAAGGCCGTAGATTGAGAATCGTATAAATGACCACATGCACATGTGCCTCTCTTTATGAGCAAATGGACTCTATGTTATGTACTCACCTAGTCTGTACACTGAGCTGATATCTGTCAGAGGCTGTTAAGTAGATCCATGCAGTCTTTCTGGGTGTCATCATCAAGGACCTCTCCTCCACACTTAGCAACAGCAAGTCCTTATCTCTGGGAACAAAAAAGATAAAGATGAAGTTGCATTTGTACCAAAGATACATGTGGACTTGCTAAGTCACATGGGTAGATTGAATACCCCCAATGCCTTGTTTACATTTTACGTTTTTTTTTTTCCATTTAACAAACCCAGGACTACTTTCTAGCCAGCTGGAAGGCGGTTAGGGGAGATTAGTCGCCCCGAGGAAGAGGGGATTTGACGACGGGGAACTAATCTCTTCGAATCTGACCGTGTGTGTCTCTGTCCTAAGTGGGGTTATTTATCAATAAGGCGGAAGGCGGTTAGGGGAGATTAGTCGCCCCGAGGAAGAGGGGATTTGACGACGGGGAACTAATCTCTTCGAATCTGACCGTGTGTGTCTCTGTCCTAAGTGGGGTTATTTATTAAGGCAAGATTTTTTCTTCCGTTTTGACGCCGAAAACCTGAAAAAAGTAGCTGTAAAAAAAGACAATTTTTTTTTGTGATTTATTATGCCCCGAATCTGTTCCAAATCTGAATACGAAAATACTCCACCTAAAACCCGGCGAATTGATTTAAAAGTCGATGGCAGATGTCAGTCGGGGTTTGACACTGTTTTTTCTGGGAAAAATGTGGTTTTCAGACAGGAAACACAAAAAATACAGGTTGTTTTTTTTGCGCGATAATCGGAATAAGTCCTGTTTTTTTCCCCGATCCAATTTTCTAGAGTTTTTTTTTATTATTGATGAATAAGGGCAAATCGTGGATTTTAGTTTGGTCAGACTTTTTTTAATTAAAAAATCAGAAACATTCAGATATTTAGTCTACTTAAAAATAATTTATTAACAATAATTAAACCCGATAGGATTGTTTTAATTCCAACAACGTTTAATTATAACTTTGTTAGGATCAAGTACAAAGTATTTTTTATTAATACAGAGAAAAAGGAAATCACAATACAAAGTTCTAATTATTATTTTAAAATGGAGTCTATGGGAGATGGCTTTCCCCTTATTTGGAGCTTTCTGGTTAACGGGTTTTTGTATAACATATCTCATACCTGTACAACGGTAATGTTCCTGATCATGCTGGTGCAATTCAGCCAATTATCATTCACAGGCAGCAAAACATTCCACCTGCTATTACTCTAACAGCTGCCAAACTATCATTCATAAATTCAGTTTAGACTCCCCTGAAATTCAGTTTTAAATTTAACTATTTAAACTTTAAACTGATCACTCTTTGCCGCTTTATCTATTCCCTTTAGTGCAGAAATTTTTGAACATTTATTTATATAAAAGGGTTGAAAATAGGATTAAAGCTTTACAAAGATTTAGGGGCCGATTCACTAACTTCGAGTGAAGGATTCGAAGTTAAAAAACTTCGAATTTCGAAGTGTTTTTTGGGCTACTTCGACCATCAAATGGGCTACTTCGACCTTCGACTACGACTTCGAATCGAAGTAAAAATCGTTCGACTATTTCGATAGTCGAAGTACTGTCTCTTTAAGAAAAAACTTCGACCCCCTAGTTCGCCATCTAAAAGCTACCGAAGTCAATGTTAGCCTATGGGCAAGGTCCATATAGGCTTTCCTAAGTTTTTTTGGTCGAAGGATAATCCTTCAATCGTTGGATTAAAATCCATTTAGATTCGAAGGATTTAATCGTTCGATCGAAGGATTATTCCTTTGATCGTTTGATCGAACTATTTGAGCTAAAATCTTTCGACTTCGATATTCGAAGTCGAAGGATTTTAATTCCCAGTCGAATATCGAGGGTTAATTAACCCTCGATATTCGACCCATGGTGAATCGGCCCCCAAATCTTATTTTGTCTTTCGGGAAACAAGCCCTGCAAAAAAGAAGGGTTTGTCTGAGCTTTAAGAGCATGGCCGCCATCAGGGGGGGACAGGGGGGACAAGTGTCCCGGGCATGAAGGGGGGCCTGGCAGTGCTGCAGTTTTGAAGAAAGCCAGGCCCCCCTTGAGAGCGACGAAGACGTGCGTGTGGCCATCCCGAACAGCCAAAATGCAGAAGTGCAGAGAACAACAGAAGCTGAACTCCCGAAGCGGCGAAAAGACCCGAAGTCATGAAAATAGCTGAAATTGAAGTTCTGAAGCGGCGAAAAGACCCAAAGTCATGAAAATAGCTGAAATTGAAGTTCTGAAGCGGCGAAAAGACCCAAAGTCATGAAAATAGCTGAAATTGAAGTTCTGAAGCGGCGAAAAGACCCGAAGTCATGAAAATAGCTGAAATTGAAGTTCTGAAGCGGCGAAAAGACCCAAAGTCACGAAAGGAGGAAAGATAAAGTGCTGAAGCCACGAGTTCAATTCTACTGAACACCAATGTGGAGTTTTTTTTTAATCTCCTGGCCACCAATGTATTATTTTAATATTCTATAGGCCCCGCCACCAATGTTTTTTTTAAAAAAACATTTTTTGGGCCCCCAATTTTTTTTTAACTTGTAAGGGGAGCCCTACCACCAATTTTTTTTTTTTTTTTTTTTTTAAATTTGGGGCCCCAATTCTTTTAAGCTTGTAAGGGGGGCCTGGCGCCAATGTTTTTTTAAAAAATATTTTTTGGGGCCCCAATTTTTTTAAACTTTAAAGGGGAACCGTGGCACCAATGTTTATTTTTTAATAAGGGGGCCCTGACCATTGATAGCTTTTTATAACTAGTGTGGGGGGGTTACTTTTTAAGCGCTGATGTCTGTGTGGTCTTTGGGCGGGATGGAGAGGGTGGGATCTGGGGTGGGGCTTGGGCGCTAGTGTGGGCGGGCCCCAAAAATGTTGTTGTGATTTCTAATGGCGGCCCTGTTTAAGAGTGCTGAAGACTGAACAGCAGTAAATTTTAATTTCAGATCGGACACAGACCATTTTAACTATACACTATTTTTCTAGCACTGTATCTTGTTCATTTGGAATGGTAAAGGCTATTATTATAAAGCTTTTAACATTACCTTTATCATGCCACAGCTCATAAATCCAATATGCTTTCAGATGCAAACTGAGATAATCTCTTTAAAGTTCTCATTTTATCTAAATAATCAAGAGGGCTCAACGATCACATTTTCATATACTATGTTATTTTATGGCCTGCGTAACCAAGGTATTTAAGTAAAGATCCAAGCCACAGTTTGTATAGACGTACTTTGCACTAGTTATTAATGGCATGCCATTACGGCTGTTTATTCAAAAAAATACTTTTTGAAAAGATCAAAGTGAAAAAAAAGTGTTAGTGTTTTGTAGATACTAGTAACAGTGACCAATGAATGTGTAAAGGTGCCCCTGCCTGGGTCAATGTTTCTGGACTACGAAGGCAGCCCCAATACGGAGCCAAACAGATTGCTGGTCTAAACAAGTCTTTTCTCACAGACATGTGTCACTTTATAACTGTATATATTTATAGCTATTGTTCCCTAATCATTACTATTAATATACAGGTATATGGGATCCATTATCTGGAAAACTGTTATCCAAAAAGTTTCAAATTACGAGAAGGGGAAGGCCATCTCCATTTATATCAAATAATTAGAATTTTTATATTTAAATAAAGTTACTGTAATAATGAAACAGTACCTTGTACTTGATCCCAACTAAGAGATGATTAATTTTGTTGAAATCTAAACAATTCTATTGTTTGCCTCTAATAAGGATTAATTGCATCTTAGTTGGGATCAAGTACAGAAATAAAATCATTTTAAAAATCTTAATTATTTGATTAAAATGGAGTCTATTGGAGACGGCATTCCTATAATTCTGAGCTTTCTGGATAACGGATCCCATACCTATATAAATAAAGATATACAAAAAAAAAAACAATCATTGGGGCTCTTTCAGGGTCATTGCATATATAAAGGCAACCATGGGCTTGTGTCTAAGGGCGGCAGCAAACCCCCACCCCCCTCCCGTTTGTTGCCCACCCTCCCTCCTCCCCCTTGGCCTACCCGTCCCGCAGGGAGTTCACCGACGACATCTTCTTCCACGCGATCTTCTTCCTGCTGTGAATGGCGCATGCGCAGTAGGAGCATTTCGCCGGTACGATCTACTGCGCATGCGCGTGACTTTTGGTGCATGCGCAGTAGATCCGTACCGGCAAAATGATCCTACTGCGCATGCGCCAAAACGCCGTTCACAGCAGGAAGAAGATCACGTGGAAGAAGATGTCGTCGGTGAACTCCCTGGACTGGACCTGCGCAGAAGGGTAAGTGACAAGTTAGGGGCATTTGCCCAGCGGGACGGGTAGGCCAGGGGGGAGGAGGGAGGGTGGGCAACAAACAGGAGAGGGGGGTGGTGGGATTGCGCCAACTAGGTTTCCTTCCCCTTTAAGGCGGTGGTCAACCGATTCCTAAAAAGAAAAAAAATTAAAAATTATCCCACAGTTGTGGGAAACTTCATGTTAAAACTGACAACGCAGCTGGGGGGGACAACCTCCACCAGCACTAGTATATTTCTCCGTGCTCTGCAATACAAGGCATACTTCCCAACATTTTGGAAATAAAAAGAGAGACAAAAAATTCTTTTGCATGTAGTGCAGTAATTTTTTTGACCACACCCATTTTGTGGCCACACTCCCTAATTACCATGTTCATTTTACAAAGTTTGGCAGGTTATAAAAATATGAAAATATTTCTCATTATCTAAACTGTTAAAATTACTTATTTTCTTATCTCAAAATTGTTATAAAGCATCTTAATTGCACCTGTTAGCTGTACTGGCCTCTCTGCCAAAAGCCAATTAAGTTAGAAATTGTGTTTATTTTGTTCAGTGCAGAGAAAAGAGGGACTTTCCAGTACAAATGAGGACCTGAGGTTGAGCTGTCAAAAGAGGGACTGTCCTTCTGAAAAAGGGACAGTTGGGAGGTATGACAAGGGAGTTTTCAGTAACATACAAATTACATCTAAATATTGACTAATATAGGAGATAAAAAAGGCAGCAATATTAATACAGTAATTCATATATTAACTGGGAAGATTGGGTTGTCTGGCTCAGTCACACTTAACCAGTTAGTAACTGAACTGGGTATAACAGCTAAAGCAAGTTTAAAAATATATGCACCACATTCACTCTGTTGAATCCTCCAGAAACTATTTGCCAAAGACAACCTAAGGGCCCCTCTTCTTCATCATTAAATTTAACGACATGTGAATCCGGTAATTATTGCTAAAAACCAGCATCAGAACCATCCCTTAGTTTAGTGTCAATGATATATTTTAAAGTAAAAAAAAAGTGATTTTGGTGCAATCTATGTTTCATTTTGGGAACCATGTTTGTTTTTCAACAAGTACAATAAAGCAACAGTGACACCTTCTGGCTTCATTTAGAATTGATACACAGAGATTTTTACCGTGTTTCCTGAAATCACACATACGCTCTTATTGTTTTTATCAACATTTAGTGGCAGATTTATCAAAAGTCGAATTTAGGTGAATTTTTTTTTTTACTCTAATAAATTCGAATATACTACTCGAATTTTAACCTCTAATATTCGATCGAATAGTCCCGACACGAAAAATCAAATCCAATTTGAATAGAGTTTTCCCTCCGAAAAAAAACCCATCCGTTTTTTGTAAGCCAGCGCGTTTTCGCCGGCAAATGTGCGCCGAGATGCCGGCGCTGTTTCATGAATTTTTCGCCGTTTCGCGAATTTCTCAGGAAATTCGCTCATTTTTCGGCGAATTCGTTCATCACTAGAGAGAATGAAGAGAAACAGACGCTGAGAGAGGATTAGTGAATATAAACTTGATTATTTCAGAAACAATGCAGAATTTTAATTGATTGTATTTAGAGAGCTTCTTACTTCAGTACGAGGAAGCTTGTATTAAATTTTCATTTTTGCGATAGTTCCCCTTTAAACATGTGCTAAACAGAATGACATTTCTACCATGTTTCAAGGTGCGCCACTTTGCTAGAGGAAGTCAAAATCTACCCCTGGTAACTTTAAAAGACAAATTTTAGTTTTTAAACTATTGTACAGACGTACAATCTCTAAACTAAAGATACTCTTTTCCCCCAGTTCAGTCACTCGAGCTAAGCACAGAGAAGGGGTGGTCAAGTATCTAAAGTACTGGCTGAACAAGAAGCCTCAAGTAAATAGAGAGGGAGGCCAATAATATATTCACATACATCTATGAAAAACATTTACTGTACAGACTAGCCAGTTGCATTTCCATAGAATCCTACCCAGTGCTTCCCTTCAACTGTTACCATTCTGACTCTTTTCATTTTGGATCAGCCTAATCCAGTGCTTTGGGAATCTCCCCATCTTTTCATGAAGCCTCACTAACAATATAGGAAAGATGCTGGAAACACAGGGGACCCCCATTACCTAATGACAGATATGTTGTAAATTTCCAAATCTCTTCCACAGTTTTGAAAGTAATGAGGAAGAGGTCCTTGATGGCTTGGATAGAAACCAGTCAAGCAGACAGCTCCTGGGAAGGAGACAAGTGACTAAATAGCAGCAGCAGCAGACAGCTATTGTTTTGTACTGAAAGCAGAGTGGTAAACAGGTTTGTGTCAGGTGTTGCCTGAGTATTTCATTGACTCAAATGAAATATTTTGTTCGTTATTTTGCAGGTGCTCAGTAATTGATTGATCATATACAATTGACATTAATATACAGTTATACGTGTATTCGGCAGGGCAAGTGCAATAAAAAAGAGAGTCATTTCGATAAATATAAATAATACAGAACATTACTAACAGCTCAGGGCAACTGCTAAACACAAATGAGACTGACACTGAATGCATTCACAGCTACTTTGCCCTTATGGAGCATTGGTTATACGTAAACCAACCACAGTGTAGCAGCAGGATATCTGTTTGAAAAAGGATTGCTCTAGTGCAGTGATCCCCAACCAGTAGCTCGTGAGCAACATGTTGCTCTCCAACCCCTTGCTCTCAGGGGTTTGAATTCCAAACTTGAAGGCAAGTTTTAATTGCATAAAAACTAAGTATAGTGCTGTCAGGAAAGCCGCCACGTGGGTAGCGGCGCCGGCGCAATGACATCAGTGCGATGGCGTTGTCACGGACTCCGACGCATCGACGCTGACGCAATGACGTCATCAATGGCGCCAAATTTGAAAATAAAAGGGCGCCCTGGCCATCTAGACGCTGCCAAATTATAGGAATTGTTTGTTAGCATTCCTGGGTGCTTTATTATTGTTATTCTGGACTTGAACCCCTGCCTGGACTTTGACTCTAATCCCTTCTGCTTGCCTTTGAACCATTGCCTGGACTTTGACCTTGTATTTGCCTTAACCCTTGCCTGTACCTCGAACCTGAACTTTGACCCCTAAAGGCTTCCTCCTTGGTCCTGACTCTCCAGCTGGGAGCCGATAGGCCCCCTGACAAGTGCCAAGTAGAGCCTATTGTAGGCTGCCAGTCCACATGGGGCTACCAAATAGCCAATCACAACCCTTATTTGGCACACAAGGGACTTTTTCATGCTTGTGTTGTTTCCCAACTCTTTTTACATTTAAATGTGGCTCACAGGTAGGGTTGCCACCCGGCCGGTATTTTACCGGCCTAGCCGGTAAAATACCTGCCAAGACCGGGGACGATATTACAAATTTATCGGCAATGTAGCTGCCGGTAAATTTGTAATACCATTAAAAAGAGCCCTCGGCCTGCCCCCAATCCCCTTGAACGTACCTTTTCTTTGTGGTTCTTTTAGTGTCCGTGATGCGGCCCGCCGCCTTTGACGCGACCCCGCCCCCTTTGACGTCACGCCCCGCCCATTTTGACGTCATCAGGGAATAAACGGGGACATTTTGGGTTTGCCCAGACAACACTATTTGTGTTTTTTCCTCCCTGTGCGCCATAAGCCTGGCTGCACATTTTATAAATAATACTTCCTTTTTTTTACACTCCGCTTCTGTTCTTGCCTCAGTTGCACACTAAGTTCTATTCATATAACACAGAGATCCGTATCACTGGGATTAATGCTAATATACACCATTTATTGAGAAAAACCTGAACATTCAACCTTATGATTTGGTCCCCTTCATGGTTGACTTGAAGGTGAAGTTCCCTCCCAATGGAGGCCAAAATTTCCCCTTGGCTGTTCATGATAATTATTAATTTCAAACATAGTGGGGCTCATTTATAAACACTGGGCAAATCTGCTCATGGGCAGTAACCTATAGCAACCAATCAAATGCTTGCTTTCACTGTTCAACCTGCAGCTGCCTGTAAAAAGCCGGTCATTGATTGGTTGCTATGGGTTTCTGCCCAGGTGCATATGAGCCTGTGTGTTCCAGTGTTTATTAGCATTAATTCTGGTTTTACTGGACTCATTTTCTAGGTTACTTCTGGGCAATTTTCATAATGGGACATATATTAAAGATACTATAGACTTTGATTCCTTTGCACTGCTTTTTTGTTAAAGATTCAGAATCCTGCAGAAAGCAGTGGGTAGAGCTTTGAACCATTGTGGTCTAAAAATACTATTATTAGTTATATGAAGCATAATGTATCAGAGAACTAATAAGAGACACCGATTTTATCTGCTTCCCTGTGCAAAAAGAAGGGGCAGATTTATTAATGGTCGAAAATTCAAATTTTGTACTTTTTTTTTATCCAAACTCGATTCAAGTTTTTATTTGAATTTTGAGATTTATCATACTCTGGTCCTTTAAGAACTCTAATTCGACTATTTGCCACCTTAAATCTGTCGAATTGCTGTATAAGTCAATGGGAGAGGTCCAGGGATCAATTTGGTGATTTTTGCAGCCTTCCTGACATTCAAGCTTTTTTCGGAGAAAAAAACTCAGATCGATTTTTTTTATATTTAATTTTGGGTTTTTTAATTCAAATCGAATTCGAGTTTTCAGGTCGGTTAAATTCGTCCGAGTTGAGAAAATTCGATTTTCTTAATGCATTTCGATTGGCTGAATTTCGAGTTTATGGGAGTTTTAAATAACTCACATGAATTCGAAAATCGACCCTTGATAAATCTGCCCCTAAGTAAATACTTTGTTTCCCCAAAAATAAACTACTAACTACATTACATATTATCAGACACAAATCCAAACTGCAATAGATTTTTTCCCGGAATGTCAAACATTTGGCACCCTCAAGTGGGATACAACTTTCCTTCAAATAGCTCTAAAAAGATGATTCCTTTTACTGTGCACTTTCTACATGATGGTAACTAAGGTGCTTGAATCCATATTGGTGTCAAAATAATCCTATTATTATTTATTATTATTATTATTTAATGTTTAACAATTTTTTTAGCAGACTAAGGATATAGTAATTCAAATCACAGAAAAAAACTCATCTGGAAAACTCCAGGTCCCAAACATGCCAGAAAATATATCCTATATTAACAAGATTCTTCCCAGTGTAAATATTTTTTCTGAAATTGAGACTGATATCCCTATTCAAATACTAAGGGGCAGATTTACTAAGCTTGAGTGAATTTTCGAATTTAAAAAAGTTTGAATTTCAAATTTTTGGGTACTTCGACCATCAAATAAGATATATTCGACCATTCGACTTCGATTCGAACAATTCAAAGTAAAAATCGTTCGACTATTCGACCATTCGATAATCGAAGTACTGTCATTTTAAAAAAAACTTCAACTTCATACTTCATACCCAAATTAAAGCTACCGAGGTTATGGGGACCTTCCACAGCACTTTTCTACGTTTTTTTTGATCGAGTAGAAATCCTTCGATCGATCACTAAAAATCGTTCGAATCGTTCGAACTATTCAATCATTCGATCGAAACTTTTGCGCTAAAATCCTTCGAATTCGATATTCGAATTCGAAGGATTTTGCTTCGAGGGTCGAATTTGAGGGTTTTTTAACCCTCGAAATTCGACTCTTCATAAATCTGCCCCTAATTGTTATTTTAAATGATAAGACATAATTAAAGGGATACTGTCATGTGAAAAAACATTTTTTTCAAAATGAATCAGTTAATAGTGCTGCTCCAGCAGAATTCTGCACTGAAATCCGTTTTTCAAAAGAGCAAACAGATTTTTTTTATATTCAATTTTGAAATCTGACATGGGGCTAGATATATTGTAAATTTCCCAGCTGCCCCAAGTCATGTGACTTGTGCTCTGATAAACTTCAATCACTCTTTACTGCTGTACTGCAAGTTGGAGTGATATCACCCCCTCACTTTCACCCCCCAGCAGCCAAACAAAAGAACAATGGGAAGGTAACCAGATAACAGCTCCCTAACACAAGATAACAGCTGCCTGGTAGATCTAAGAACAATACTCAATAGTAAAAACCCATGTCCCAATGAGACACATTCAGTTACATTTAGAAGGAAAAACAGCAGCCTGCCAGAAAGCATTTCTCTCCTAAAGTGCAGGCACAAGTCACATGACATGGGGCAGCTGGGAAATTTACAAAATGTCTAGCTCCATGTCAGATTTCAAAATTAAATATAAAAAAATCTGTTTGCTCTTTTGAGAAATGGATTTCAGTGAAGAATTCTGCTGGAGCAGCACTATTAACTGATTCATTTTGAATTTTTTTTTTCCCATGACAGTATCCCTTTAAGGGAAGCTGTAGGTGATAAGGTTATGCTGTGTAAATATAATTACCCATTTATACATCACATACCTTTCTAATTAAAGAGAAACACAGCAAGCAGTTTTCAGTGGCCAGGCCATGAGCTTGTGCCAGTTATTATGGCATATTGCCTGGATCTTTTTAACCCACAATATTAAATATGCAATATTACTATCACAGACTGTGTGCCAATATTGGTCAGAAAGAAGGGGAAAACTTGGCTATTGACTTGGTATTATGGCACGTTCCTCCTAGCTCCTGACAAGTTGTTTAATTGCCTATGTTTTACACACAGTTCCAGCTACTAAAGAAAATTCCACTTGACACGTCCAAGCTGCCTTAGATAAGTCTTTTTGCATTGATTTCAACACTTCTAAATGCTCTATTGATCTTTTCATTTTATTTTTCAGTAAGTGGAGCTGATGCTCATGACCAGTGCAAGGCAATCAATGCTTATTTCCACCTTTAGCCAGGGTAAGTCTCTTGCTAATTATATACAGAATGTAATTGAGCAAATACTCGGCATGAATCTCACTGCCCTGCTGGAGAAATCATTGTGACTTATTTGTTAAAGAAATGGCTCCTTTTAAAACGGTAGCACAAGAGGCATTTTAAATAGTACAGTTCACTCAGAAAGCAGTGGTGGTTAATGCCCCCTTAATCGCCTCTTAATGATTTAAAACAACCTTTAAATGCAGCTCTTTCACCCCAAATTTGAAATTCGAAGAAAGAAGAAGACGGAAGTGGATCGCACACACAGTTTTGCACTCTTTGACCAAATAAACTGTTAAAGCACCTCTATACACAAAGCTCTGTGAGCGGTTCCTATTTTGCATCTTGTAATATGCACAAAGGCAACTTTGTTTGCTGGTGTATCCAGGAGCAATACACACACAGCTGATTGCACTTCATTCATTTTCAAACCTGTTGCACTTTGTCTGGGCTAAACAATATTTTGCTATTATATCTATAAAACTCTCCACAATGTCATTTAATGGAGTTGTGTTTTATACAGAAATAATCACCATGCAATTTTAAAAAGTAGCAAAGAGAGAGATTAAAATTTAAAAGAAAACAGGAATAATTCCTACCTTAAGGGGCATGTAAAGGAAAAAAATAAAACACCATTTTTACTTTCTTTAATGAAAGAGAAACCTATCTCCAATATACTTTAATTAAAAAATGTGTACCGTTTTTATAAGAAACCTGACTGTATGCAGTGAAATTCTCCCTTCATTTACTGCTGTGGATAGGAATTGTCAGATGGTCCCTAACTGCTGAGCAGGGAAACAATCATACTTATGAACAGCAGGGGGAGCCCCCGCCTTACTTCCCAGTCATGCAGAACTCAAGCAGCTTTGTTTATGACGATCCCTAAGCAGCCCAGACCACACTGAGCATGTGCAAAGTCTTAGGGGCACATTTACTTAGGGTCGAATATCGAGGGTTAATTAACCTTATATGGGGACCTTCCCCATAGGCTAACATTGATGTTCGGTAGGTTTTAGGTGGCGAAGTAGGGGGGAGAAGTTTTTTTTAAAGAGACAGTACTTCGACTATCGAATGGTTGAATAATTTTTAGTTTGACTCGTTTGATTCAAAGTCGTAGTCGAAGTAGTCAATTCGATGGTCGAAGTAGCCAAAAAAAACGTTCGAAATTCGAAGTATTTTTTCTTCTATTCCGTCACTCGAGCTAAGTTAATGTGCCCCTTAGTCTTGCAAAGATGTATAACAAAGTTACAAGATGATGACCCCCTGTAGCCAACTTTGAAAGCATAAATCATTTGTTTGATTAGGCTTGTGGTGCAGTAAGTTCATGTTTATATTTAGTATACAAAATACAGCATTTCTAGCCTTATTATATTTTAGACTTTACCTGCCCTTTAAAGAGCATTGAAATATCCTTGTTGTCATTTTCCAGGGCCCAAAGAGTCTTCCTTGCCACCTTCTGTAAAAGGACATTTGGACCCTGGGTCGAACATTGCAGGATGGAGAAAGACAAGGGGTTTCTGCCAAAACAGGAAGGGTTGAAGCAGGAGAGGAAACAAGCTGAATTTTCTTTGGTAGCTATTCACAATCCAACAGACAAAATACAGGGCTAACAATACACTGACCCCTTGAGCTTAAAGGGATTGCTCACCTTCCAAAAACTTTTTTCAGTTCAGTTGTTTTCAGATTGTTCACCAGAAATAAAGATTTTTTTTTTTAATTACTTTCCATTATTTATTTTTTACTATTTTTACAAAATCTAAATTTAAAGTTGAATGTTCGTATCTCTGGCAGTCCAGTAATGTAGGTACAGACTCTAAACTGTTACAATTCTTCAACATTTAGGGGGTTATTTACTAAACTCTGAATGCAAAAATCACAAAAAATTTGTGATTTTTTTTTTTATAAAATCTGACATTAAAAATCATGATTTTTTTGGAATTTAGTAAACCCTGAGGATGGAAAAGTCTGAATTTGAAATCTTGCATCTCTGACCTGTCGAGGTTGCATATGGTTTTTTTTTTTAATTTTCTTAATGTGCGCTGGGTTTTTTTTTGTACAATACCCCGAAGTTTTCATCGTTTTCTAAATTTCCAGGTGAAAATTCAGAAAATCGGATGAAAAAATCTGAAAACAACAAAAAACAACTAGTTGTTTGAAGGTGAACAACCATTTAAAAGGATACTGTCATGGGAAAACATGTTTTTTTTTCAAAATGCACCAGTTAATAGTGCTGCTCCAGCAGACTGCAATCTACGCTGCAATCAGTTTTTCAAAAGAGTAAACAGATTTTTTTATATTTCATTTTCAAATCTGACATTGGGCTAGACAAATTGTTAGTTTCCCAGGTGCCCTCAGTTATTTGACTTGTGCTCTGATAAACTTCAGTCACTCTTTACTGCTGTACTGCAAGTTGGAGTGATATCACCCCCCTCCCTTCCCCCCAGCAACAGAACAATGGTTAGGAAACCAGATAACAGCAAAAATCACAAAACTTAAACAAGATCTCCTAACCCATAGCAACTAATTAGTCAAGAAAATCTTCTGCTCTCATGGTAGAAAGCAAACCATTTGATTTGTGGTTGTTTTCAATGGAAAAAAAGAAAGGGACATGATTACACTTTACAAGTACATTAGAGGACATTATAGACAAATGGCAGGGGACCTTTTTACCCATAAAGTGGATCACCGTACCAGAGGCCACCCCTTTAGACTAGAAGAAAAGAACTTTCATTTGAAGCAACGTAGAGGGTTCTTCACAGTCAGGACAGTGAGGTTGTGGAATGCACTGCCGTTGATGTTGTGATGGCTGATTCAGTTAATGCCTTTAAGAATGGCTTGGATGATTTTTTGGACAGACATAATATCAAAGGCTATTGTGATACTAAACTCTATAGTTAGTATAGATATTGGTATATATAGTGGCTGGTGCGAGTGTGTGTATTATGGATGCTGGGTTTCATGTGGAGGGGTTGAACTTGATGGACTTGATGGACTGGTCTTTTTTCAACCCAATTTAACTATGATTAGTTGCTATGGATTACTAGACCTGGTGCTGACAATGCAGCTTTTATTATATTTGCGCCTTAAGTCACAGAACTCATAAGAAAAAATCTTGCATTGCCCTATTGACCCATTATGGCGATGCCCATTAAAACTTACAGTCCGTTAATACAATTGTTCAGTTTAATTTAGCCAAGGATAGAATCACAGGGAGGTCCAAGGACTGTGTCCACTGATTTGTAGATACAGAAAACAATGCAGTCATTTATCAACCACATTTAAACCTGCCTGAATACCTTTGTGAAAAATTATCATATTCATCCCAATTAAATTACAATTATGGCATTGAAAGATTTTTTTCATACATTCTCTCCTGTAACAACATACTACTAAGCTAATGCACTATGAACTATACTAAAACTACAAAACAGTAGAGACTTCAAAGTGCCACACTATTAAAACAGCAATGCAAAATCATTCACAATTACTTTAAACACACTTTAAGACTATTAAAGTTTCATAAAATTTAGCACGTGCTGAAAATAAGATTATTCAATATTTTTCTTAGCAGACTTATGGCTGCAACTTTATATAAATAGATATATTGAATCAGATGTTCCATCGCTACTTCAGTATAGAGGCTGGCAATTTTACAAGGTTATGGTTCTCAGACAAAACCTTAAAAGGGGTGGTTCACATTTAAAAGAACAGTTCACATTTGCCTTGAAGATTTTCATTCATCCAGGTCATGGTATATCTAATATAGGTAAATCTAAAAACAACTGGATTTGCTGAGTAATCAATGAAGACGTTTCACTACTCATCCGAGCAGCTTCTTCAGTTCAACTGACTGGTGTGGGAAGTTCTCGACATATAAACTCTTCCACTAATCTAATCACAATGGCACATTGTAACTCTTCAAAGAGGTGACATCTGAAGAAATTCACAGAGGTGTAGATTCTGTGTAGTTACTGTAATAGAATTATCCAATGTGTCATGCAACTCCTAGATACAGGTGTTACTTGTGAGAGTTGCATGAATGGATGTGTGAAGTGTTCTGAAACCACCGGGTACAGATGTTAGAACAGCATTGTATGTAGTAGACAGGTGGTGTCGAAGGCCCCCGCCTCTGTTTAGGGATGGTTTCTCCACCTTGACATGAATCGCCTCTTTCACGCCTCGTCCAAACCAGCGGTCTTCTTTACACAAGATTTGGACCTTGCTATCTTCAAAGGAGTGTCCCTTGTCTTTTAAGTGAAGAAAGACAGCTGAGTTTTGCCCTGTAGAGTTCTCCCTCCTGTGCTGAGCCATTCGCTTGGTGAGCAGTTGTTTTGTCTCCCCAATGTATAGATCTGTGCACTCCTCGCTACACTGGACTCCGTATACCACATTGCTTTGTTTTTCTTTTGGTGTTGGATCCTTTAGGTGTACCAGTTTTTGTCTCAGTGTGTTGCTAGGTTTGAAAAACACCGGGACTTGGTGTTTGTTGAAAATCCTCCTGAGTTTCTCTGAAACTCCAGCTACATATGGTATGACTATGTTTCGCCTACTATGTGTCTCCAGGCGGTTATTTCTATTGGTGTTCCTGTTGGGCTTGGTTGCTGCTGTTTTGACAAAGACCCAGTCTGGGTAGCCAGACGCTTTCAAAGCTCCCCTGAGATGTTTTTGCTCTATGTTTTTTGACTCTGTATCAGTTGCCACACATTCCGCCCTGTGGTGCAGAGTTCTTAAAGATACAAAAATAATTTTATTAGACACTTACATAATAGCAGGTCTCCCTACGCATTTCGACCACATGAGTGGTCTTCATCAGGGGCCAAATATTATACAATTACAAAAAGTATAAAAAGGCAGAACAATTGTAAGCAGTTGACAGTTTAAATACCTTTTAGAAACTTATATCTGTCCCATAACCGCATGTATTTCGGCGTGTGACGTCATTTCAGCCTAGTGTAGGCTAATGACTGGAAGTATGCGTCTATATTACCCAGTGGAATGCACTCGCGTTCCATTCAGATTTGGCGCATGCGCAAAGCAATGGATGCACCATTATTTATATTAGCCAGTGGAACGCACTAGCGTTCCACACAGATTCGGCTCATGCGCAAAGCATGCCCTTCATACTAGAACATTGCAAATGACCATATAAAGTGATTAAAGCATAATATATGCCGAAAAAAAGAGGAAATGGGACTCACTCCCTATGTCAATTACTTAGTATATCCCTCTAGACTCTTCTCTTATGTCAAATTGACCCATAGCATATTCAAAGGAGTACTAATCATTGACCAAAGACATGGGAGGTAATCACATATTGGTGAACAACTGATTAAACAAAAAAATTGTGTGTGTAATCCTGTATGTCCAACAAGACAAAAAAAATAAAAATAAAGAAAAAATATTATAGAAAAAATATTATATCACCAAAAGTAAAAAGAAAAAAAGAAAAACCACATATATTTCTATATATCAAAAAAATTGAAAAAACAATCTAACCCCACAGTTATGCATCATATGTGTCTCAAAAGACACAATCCAAAAATTGATGTACTAATCAAAAGAACAGACATACCTAGCCCAGGAAGTCCCAGAATTTGAAGACCCAAAATTTGAAGAGGCAATTCCATGTATGCAGAAGCCGAGCAAGGACCCAAAATATAATAATTATCTGCTCTGTATGAAACAGGACAAATTCAATAGATCATTCAAGCCAGAGGGAGTCACAGTGTTTAACCAAAAAATCCACTCTGCTTCCCTGCGAGTTTTCTATCCAAACCTCCGGTTGAATGAGTGATCTGAATTTTTTTTTTAAAGTTCTAGGGTGGGCAGACGAAGTGCCCTAAATCTTGCCAAGAAACCCCCATGTTGGCTTATAAAAGAGGAAGGAATCTTAGGGACATGCTAGTTAAGGCAAACAACAAAGCACATTATTCTACTCCTCATTTTCTACAGAATCCACAACCCAGCAATTATAAGTGTTACAATTGTTCCATTTGTAATTGTATGATTCAGGGCACTTCGTTTGCCCACCCTAGAACTTTACAAAGATTTCAAATCAAACATAGGATTACCTGCCAATCAACATATGTGGTATATGTATTGGTCTGTCCATGTGGCCTGTATTATATAGGCAAGACAATACAAAAGCTAAAAGACAAATTTATTAAACATAAAAGTTTGATCAGATTAGAGAAAGAATCTACACCTACAGAGGGACTATCGAGAGCATTCTGAGCAGCTGTATCACTGTCTGGGCTGGGAACTGCACTGTCATGGGGCGCAAGACCCTACAGAAGATAGTGAAGACAGCAGAGAAGATCATAGGTGTCTCTCTACCTTCCATCATGGACATTCATACCACTCGCTGCATCCGTAAAGCCACCAGCATTGTGGCTGATCCAACACACCCCTCACACTCACTGTTCACACTCCTGCCATCTGGAAAAAGGTACAGAAGCATTAGGGCCCTCACTACCAGACTGTGACAGTTTCTTCCCCAAGTCAAAAGGCTCCTGAATACTCAGGGACTGGACAGATCCCTTTCACACACCCACTCCATCTGACCTTACTATATACCACAATGTTACACAGCCACTATACGCCATTGTATAAATAAATAGCCATTGGATACAATTGTTCTCTATAAGCACATTTGCACTTTGTCATGTTCTTTATCATGGTCTTACTACTATCATATCACAATGCTACACCCATCATGTCTGACGTTTAGCATTATTTACTTAACATATTACATCTGCTGAGTGTGCACTGTCTTGTCCTGTCCCTGCACTATGCTGTCCTGTCTTGCAGGAGTTGCATATTTTTGCACTTGCACTTTTTGTCTGTTGTCCAGTACATCTATGTTGTGTGTAGCACCATTGTCCTAGAGGAACGTAGTTTCATCACACTGTGTACTGTACAAACGTATATGGATGAAATGACAAAAAACTCACTCTTGACTTGACTCGACATTTAAAGCACATACTGTAGAGTGGAAGTTCTCCAATTTGACCAGTAGATGGCACTATAATCACACAGCAAACTGCATCAAGTTGCATTTGGTTTGCTTTGGAATAAGGAACTAGGTAACATTTTTTGCACCGTGTTAGACAATTGAAAAAAGTTATAGAGTAGAATGTTTGGTATGAAGCAGAGTGGTGTAAATGTGATACCTTTATTGGCTAATAAAACATTTCAATTCCTTCTTCAAAGCCAATTACAAAGAAACTATGTAATCACCCCGGAAATTCAAATTTATCGGATTATCGAACGAAAACCAGCGTCAAACAGCCTGAAGCTATCAAAAATCCTAAAGGTAAAAACATGGTTCAGTTGTTAAAGGGATCATCTGCTCTTGACTTCTGCCTGATTTCCACAGCTGGAGTATTTTCGGATTCAGATTTTTTCAAATTTTTTTTTCCTCTAAGAATTTCCCCTTTAAAAACTTGACCAAAAAAATGTGAGGTATAATAAATTCTAATTACCAGATCTGTGCCTTTAATGCTCTGAATGGGTGAAGCTATAATCACTAATGTGTGCTCAGCTCACATTGACAGTAACATGACGTGATAGAACAATAGAACGCAGCAATGCCTATATAAAAGAATGTTGCGATCATTCAGGGCTGCAACGGTAATTTTGATAAAAAAAAAAAGTTTTTCATTCCCAAAAAACAAACCCAGTAGTTTCCTGGAACTCTTTAATTTAATGGAGCTGCTGTGAATGCAACCGGAATGCAATTTCTAGTAGTTATGAATTTTACATTCAGAATAAATTGCACTGTGTGGAGAACTGCTTTGTTGTAATATTGGTGTGTAGGCTCCATCTCAGGTCATTCTGCCTGGTCATGTGCTGTCAGAAAGAGCCAGCACTTTAGGATGGAACTGCTTTCTGGCAGGCTCCTACTCAATGTAACGGAATGTGTCTCAGTGGGACCTGGATTTTACTTGAGTGTTGTTCTTAGATCTACCAGGCAGCTGTTATCTTGTGTTAAGGAGCTGCTATCTAGTTACCTTCCCATTGTTCTGTTGTTAGGCTGCTGGGGGGGGGAAAGGGTTGAGGGGTGATATCACTCCAACTTGCAGTACAGCAGTAAAGAGTGACTGAAGTTTATCAGAGCACAAGTCACATGACTGGAGGCAGCTGGGAAACTGACAATATGTCTAGCCCCATGTCAGATTTCAAAATTAAATATAAAAAAGTGTGTTTGCTCTTTTAAGAATAGGATTTCAGTGCAGAATTCTGCTGGAGCGGCACTATTAACTGATGCATTTAAAACAACATTTTTTCCCATGACAGTATCCCTTTAAACATGGAATTAGGTGAGGGAATGGTTAAAGGACTCAACCAGTCTAAGTGGGTGGGAAATGTTTCCTAAAAGTCAGAGATAGACTATCATAGTTTCCATTCAACTTAAGAAAACATACATTTGTATATGATATTTCGGGCACCTTTCACCAAACTGAATGAGCTCATGTCATAAACAGGAAATATTTTCTTAGCCTTTAAATATCTTGTATCTGTTATTTGTGTTCATACTTTAGAAAGTGCTTATTTTGGCCTCCTTCCATTGGCTGATGGACCATGCCCAGTGACAGTCCCGGATTTGTGGTGAGGCCACAAAGGCCTAGGCCTAGGGTGGAAAAATTTGAGGGGAGGCATGCCGCCATACATACAAACATATATTTTCATATCAGAGAATAAACAAGCCCATAAAACAATATAGTTTGTGGGCTGAGCCTGAGACTGGTTTTATGGTTTATTGATTGGCCATTTTTGGTGTATCAACCGCTGCTCAATCCCCAGTATCCACCTTTATTTCTGCTACACACGGCAATGTTTGTCAGGCAGGGATATTGTTCTTCCATTGCATTATTTATTTCATAGATTTCCAGGCAGGAAAACTCAGATGGGAGAAAAGTTTTATTGGTTTTAAGCAGCTTAATTATAAACCAAGCAGCATGAATGTTATTTCTACCCAGTAAGTATTATTTTGTTTATGGCAGGTTTGTGCAACATAAGTGAAAATGAAGCTGGACACTAGGGGTTACTGGGGATCATGTATAAGAAGAAATGAGTATGTTTAGATGCTGATTGGGAATATTTGAAACTGTGTGAGGAAGTCATTCCATTTTCATTTGCATCTCTAATGTGAAATGGCAGCGGGGGTATGCGAGGGGGGGGGAGACTTTGCATTCCTTCCAACGGAAGAAGGAGGAATTTTATAGGCACGGCTTTTGTAAAGTGGTAAATTTAATGTATTTAAATGAGCACTGCACTTTAGACAATATTGCCTTTCATTGTGATTTGTGATCTTTGCAGGAGAGGCGAGCATCTGTTCCTCCGCTCTCTTGTCTTAATCGTTCTGCTAGAGGCTTTGCCTCTCCTCGCTCTCTTTCTCTATCCATCGATTTTCCAACAGATTTTTTCTTGGCAATTGAAGGGACATTATACTGACCCATTTAGGGTTTAGAAAACAATACGCGCTTCCTGTTGAATAAAATAAGGCCTGGTAGAGTGAGCCAGTATTGCTCCATTTGCGCAAGGCAATATGGCCTCTGGAGGGTGATTTCGAGTCTGTGAATAAGGAACAATTATGAATGTCTTGTAAATAAGGAGCAATCATGGCTGTCCTAAGTACCATGATTAAGAACCACAGGCAACTGGCACAGAGATTAATTTTGCAGCAACAGGTGACATGGCTCAGTGTCTTTATGAGATCTAAGGTTTTGCCAGCAGCATTTGTATTCTCTGCTCATGACTGCAATTAGGAAATGATCAGTCTGAGAAATGGGCCCATGGGATTAGGCAGTACTGAAATCATCGCAGCACTGCTGACAGGGGTGCTTCTGATGGTTATCCCCCTTGCTGTCCCTAACAGAGTCCTGCCTCATTCGTGGTGCTCAATTCATCTTCAGATGAAGCTCCTGGAGAAAACAGAAGCCAGCTGGGAAAATTATATATTATAATATATCCCGATATAACTTTAAAAACTCAACTGTCGGCTACCTGTTTTCAGCAGCTGGAGCACCATGGTCCAGATACACCCTTTGGGGGCTATGACCTACAGTATATATAAAAAATATAATAAAGACGCCTGGGTGGTTATTTTAACAGAAGAGTATACACGGCATCAGTCTGCTCAGACAATGAGCAACTTTGGTCTCCAGCTCACAAAATAATCACTATAGGGGCAAATTCCTTAAGCGGCAAAAATGCGGCAGCGACGTCTTCGCACCCATCGCCACACTTCGCCAGGCGTAAATTCGCTAGGACAACGCTAATTCACTAAAGTGAGAAGTTGCATCCAGGGCCTGAACACTGTCGAATTTTCGCTAGCGTTACTTCGGCAATCAAAGCGAAGATGCGATAGCATTGCCTAATTTGCATACGGCGGGAAATTATAAAGTTACATGGACGTATATGTTGCAGCAAATACATTACATCACTCAAGTCCAGGGAACCTTAATAAATAAAATAGAGTTGTTATAATGCCCTACACATGAGCCCAGTGTATGTTCCATATGTTAGGAAATGTAGGGGGGAACCCGGGTACCCAAAAAAAATTTTTACGGACCTTTGAAGGCTATCACTCAGAAAAGAGGAAAAGACGCCATCGTTTTTTGCACTAAAAATTGAGGAAGTCCTATGTACTCCATTGCACTTTGCCTGGTTTGAGCTGGCGAAGGCAAGTCTGGCGAATGAGGTAACGTTCAGTAAAATCCACGTCTTAGTGAATTTGCAGAGTTACGTCCATTCGCCAGAGCGAAAATTCGGCTGTCGTTAAAGTGCGAATCAACGATAGCGTCTATCTCCTTCGCTAGCGAAGGTACATCTGCGCCCGTAGGAAATTGGCGAAGTTCTGAAATGACGTCACAATGGCGAATTTTCGCTAGCATTAGTCACTTCACCCTTTAGGGAATCTGCCCCTATGGTGTTACAGAAGACCAGAGAAGGGTGACCAGATTAAAAATCGCAATAGAGGATCTCGCTTATCAAGTTACAGTAGAAACCTCATTTTTCGTTTTTCAGGGGACCAGGAAAAAATTATGGAAAATCAGGGAAAATTTAAAATCAGGGAAATGTGTTTCTTCAAGTACTGAAAGGATTTAAGCACAGGAGTCAGTTTAACTATGAGATAAAATATTGTGTTAATAACAAGGGTTAAGCTTTACAGTGTTAATGTTACACTATGGGGCATGTGCGAGACTCAGTCAGTCACATACACAACCTAAAGCAATAAGTGATTGGTGCAGGACTGTATAAGGGCCAGACTAATTGGAATAGTTAGTTAATCTGGTTAGTTTTTTAAACTTCTTTATTTAACAAATAACATTCATAGAGGAAAAAAAGAAGCTTTTGGGAACATAAGAACAAAGTTTTGATGTAAAATCTGGGGAAAAAATTACTTAAAATCAGGGAAATGCACTCGTTGAAATGCATTATAAATTGTTGATAAATAAAAATATAAACTTCATGTAAATTAATATCAATCATTTGTTTTCATTAAATTCCCTTTAAATGTAATAGCTTGCTAAAGCAAAACAAGGATTCAACCTTTTTTCTTGCAATTTGTGGATAAAGTGATTGGATGAGTAAACTCTCTCTCATTTAAATAACTGCCAATATGCTGATAACTGAAGCACACTGTGCAGAGCAGCCTGTATTACTAAATGTATCTACTAAAAAGCCAATCACATATATCTATATCAACAATATAAAGGAAACTCCACTTATTCATAGGGTATGTTTTCCCTTCAACACACATTTAGCATGGTGGATTTTCCAGGATCCGTTGCTGCTTTGATGAATACTGCTGGGATTTAAACTCTGTTTAATGGGTTCAGGACGAGGGTTTTAAATGCATTACATTGGATTATGGTGTCTTTAAACCAAAATGCTGTAATTGCTTTCTGCAGAAATTTCACATACTGGATTCAAACAGTGCCCAGTCCCTGCTTTGCCATTGTTCTTGCATATTTTGTGCTTCCCTAGAGGGAGGCTTTGTATTGCATTGCCCATATCTACACAGCAACAATATTTAAAGGGGAAGTTCACGCTTTGTATGTCATGGATGGAGCTATTCTAAGCAATTTTTTAATTGTTTATTGTTTTTAGAATTTTAGATTTTTTTTATTTTTATTTATTAGACTTCCTAGCTTCTTTCCAGACTGTCAACAAAATGTTTTCTGGTTGTCGGGTTCACTAACCTAAGCCAGGGGCAATTCTCTTCAAGGAGGTTCCGAGGCAGCACCTGTAATGCCACCCCCCCCTCCCCCAGTGCAATTGCTCTCTCTTGCACTAGAAGAGGCAAATTTCCAGTTAAAAAACAGAAATTAGGCTCTTAAAGTTACTAGGCTGCATTCTACCGCCCCTGGGAACTTGTATGGCGATGCCCCTCGAGGCTAGTGTTTCAACTTGTCTCACTGCTGCAGCACACGAAAAGACACATTAACTGTGTGGCTTCAATGTTATTTTTCTTTAGCCTTAAATTACTATAATTTGGTTAAAAGTTTATTGAATTAGCCATATAAGGTGTAATGTGACCCATGTTACATAGAAGACTATTAGAAGTCATTTGGAAGCGCCATCACCTTTAAAGGAGAACTAAAGCTTAAGAAAAGAAGTAGACTAGAGATGTTGTACATGATGTTTTGGGCTTCTGTACCAGCCCCAGGCAACCACAGCCCTTTAGCAGGGAAGATCTGTGTCTCCAAAGATGCCCCAGTAGCTCCCCATCTTCTTTTCTGCTGATTCACTGCACATGCTCTGTGCTGCTGTCACTTACTGAGCTTAGGGACCCACTCACAATATACAGTACACATATAAATGTGACAATATAAGGCTGATTAGTAATTAATACAAATAATTACTACATGGCAGCACAGAAACCAGTGCAACGAGCATCAGAATTTAATAATCAGCCCTGTAGCATCAGCTTATATTACAGGCCAACCTCATTTTCTGCTTGATAATTTGCGACAACCCCTAAGTTTAGCTTCTCAACAGCTGCTCAGAGCCCACTGAGCATGTGAGTGTCACAGACACTTTCCAAGATGGTGACCCCCTGGGACAAGTTTGAAGTCCTGGATCATTGCTGCTATTGACAAGCTGAAACTTTAGCCTCGTGCAATACATTCAGCATATAAAATATGCCATTTTTAGCCATATTCATTTTTAGGGTTTAGTTCTCCTTAAGCAGGCCATGGGATGCCAAATAGATTTCTAATACCCTTATATTTTGGGATAAGGGGAATATTGTCTGTTATTATAAAGTGTTCTATGTATGGGCTCATGGTAAGAAGGTGTATGGTGGAAGAATAATGAAACTGTGAGGTTCCAGAACATGTCCCATGCCATACAGTGGCACTGAGTCAGTAGGATGCATGTAATGCCCAGTGGGCAGCGTCTGAGTACAGTTCATCAACAAACATTATAGGAGGTGGACCAACATTGCATAAAAAGTAAATCTATTGTAGGAGCTGACATGTTGCCAATTATTTTTTTTCTTTGGCATGGCTGATTGTGAGGTAGAGGCTATTGCCCAACAAATAAAAACATACAGGTTGGACAATCTTATGTTTATACAAAATAAATATGAAATATGTTAGGCTTTTTCACCATTAAAAATGGCCATGACATTAGCTGCCTGCCCACTGCCACCATACACCATACATACATACATACCATATATACACTCAGGTAGTTGTAGCTTTGCTTTTCAACAGAGCAGGCTAAAACTAGAAAGGACTGCCACTGTCTTACTAATAAGCTGACTAGTTAAATGCCGAGAGCTGATCAGTACAGACTTCTAGGGCAAAATAATGAAGCTTTATACCCAACAACCCAGAATCCTGCCCCCCCTGCCAATCATGATACATTTTGGTGTTCTCTTATATAGCACAGGGCCATCTTCAATTTAAGTTTATTCCCTAAAATGCAGATTTAGCTTTCTGTCTGATAGCCAAGTTATCAAATCAATGGGCCAATGAGTGTAATAAAGGCACAGATGAAACACAGTGGAATGTACTCCTGTTAGTCAATGAGCTATTGCATTTGCCTATTTACTAATCACCCGTGCCTGGCTGAGATGGCAGCTTACTTGTCAATATTTGGAGAGAAAAAGGACAACCTCTGCAAGTACTAACTCAACTACAGATAAACTCAGGGCCTAAGGGGCCAAACATTCATATCTGATAAGGCCTGATTTGACCCACAAATTGTTGTTTATAAAACAGGTGTTTTTGGCCATAAATGTTATACCCATGACACCATCCTCACTGGTATCTGGATGCCAGCTGATTTTTAAATGCTTTTGTTTCCTAATAGCAGGGGTTAACATTACAGGAAGCAGCGGACTGACCTGTAACCAACTTTAATGGGGTTAAAGAGAGTTAAATCAGGGTGTCTCCCTGTCAGCACACAGCCGAGGCACCCCACCCAATGAAGTTGTCAAAAGCACATCCGTTGAATTATGTTATTAATTAAGTAAAAATGATGCCATTATTTTTCTGCACCATGTTTGCTCATGGGCAGTGAGCAGCGACTTGCAGTTTTTGTTAAAAGAAGTAAATGGGGCATTAAAAGGACTCAAAATTCAGTGGAATGATGGAAGCAATTATCTTACACACTATTTCATTATTACTATAGTGTAAAATATAGTGATAGCTATTTGGTATCATGATGATATATAGGGGAGTGGGGGTTGATATGGAGCCCAAAAGCCCCTCAGCAGCACTTTCAGTTTTGTAGTGGCACTTAGTGGGCATTAGAGACTTTATTCTCATTTAAAGCAGAGGGTAGGGCCACATCGCTATAACACATTTCAACATGACATTAAAAAACAGGCGTAAAGTTCCTTTTTCACTTATTCCTCCAAAAGTGATGCAGAATCAGATACGCTGCCAAGTGTCCTGTGCAGCACTGCATGGGGGAGTATTAGTGACTAGTGAGCTCCTGCAGGTGACAGCAAAATCTGTCATTGAGTTTTCCCATTGCCCCCATCCATTTGCACCCTGACCTTGCCTAGGGAGGGGGACTTGGCACACAGATTGGCACTAGCAGAGATTAGAGATTGGTACTATCAGAGATTGGCACTAGCAGATATTAGAGATTGTCACTAGCAGAGATTAGAGATTGGCACTAGCAGAGGTTAGAGATCGTTGTCACTAGCACAGATTAGAGATTGGCACTAGCAGAGATTATATTTTGGCACTATCAGATATTGGCACTAGCAGAGATTAGAGATTGGCATCAGAGATTGTCACTAGCAGAGATTATCACTAGCAGAGATTGTCACTAGCAGAGATTAGAGATTGTCACTAGCAGAGATTAGAGATTGGCAGCAGAGATTAGAGATTGGCATCAGAGATTATCACTAGCAGAGATTGTCACTAGCAGAGACTGGCAGTATCAGCAGCAGAAGACAAGCCCGTGGTGCCCAGAATAAGTGATCTGAGAGGGAGCAGTCAGAAGCAGCCCTGACAATCTGTGCGTCTGGATTCCTCCCCCTTTTCTAGCCCACACCCCCCAGTGCTGCTGCTGCTGTTAGACTGACTGTCAGCTCAGAGCGCGCGTCGGAGCAACTGACAGCTTGGGGGGGACTCGCTGCTTGTGCCCCTGGAGGCTGGTGCTTCTCATTATTATCTCGGCACTCCTTGTCTTCTCACCTGCCTTTGTTCTTATCGCTGTCCCTTCCCCCATTACGTGCTCTGTGCCTCTCTGACCCCTCAGCACCTTGTGTCCCCCTCCAGCCCCTGCCCTTGTCCCTTGTCCCCTGGCTGGACGTGTCCCTGGGAGAGGTGAGGAGCTGACCGACGTGCCGCCTGGGGGTGCTGCTACTGGCATGGGAGTCTCATGGAGCCGCTGTTTGTAACACACGCCGGGACAGAGCGTCACACCGGACACTGACTTCTCCGCTAAGGCTGCCGGCACCTCAGCACCATGAACACCAGCTGTAAGTACCTACACTGTCCCACTCACCCCCCTCCAGCCTACAGCAATATGGTCTGGCCTTAATGTTCTCGCCTCAAGGGTCAATGGCAAAGGCGATGTGTGTGTGTGTGGGGGGGACGGACACGACTGTTGCTATGCGTGCCTGCCAGCCTATAGCCGGGGATTCTGGGAACTATAGTTCAGCAACAGTTACTGGGGTCCCTAGGTTAGCTAATACCCGTCCCTCAATGGAGCTTTCATACATTTTTTAGAGTGGGTTGTTATTACATCTGTTAATAAACTACAACTCCCAGAGACCAATTTCTCAGCACATCCTAGAGTTCAGGGTAAAGCTGAAGAAGTCCAGTCTTTAACACCTGTGCAGCAGTTGGGAGTAAAGGTCAACTGCATCCAGGGACAGAAAAATTGATAGAGACATAATAGATGAGAGAGAGAGAGAGAGAGAGAGAGATAGATGATAGATAGATAGATAGATAGATAGATAGATAGATAGATAGATAGATAGATAGATAGATAGATAGATAGATAGATAGATAGATAGGGATTAGAGATAGATATTGATTGTAGACAGACAGACAACCAGACAGAAAGATAGATAGATAGATAGATAGATAGATAGATAGATAGATAGATGGTAGATAGATGAATAGATAAAGAGAGAGAGAGAGAGAGAGAGAGAGAGAGAGAGAGAGGTCCGGACTGGGAATCAAAATAGGCCCCAGCAGCCCAATAAATAGTGACTGTCTATGGGAACTTACAGCAGCCCCTCTGGCATTTGCCAGAACCCACAGATTGCCAGTTTGGGTCTGGATAGATAGATAGATAATAGATAGATAGATAGATAGATAGATAGATAGATAGATAGATAGATAGATAGATAGATGATAGATAGATAGTTTATAGAAAGATAGATAGATAGATAGATAGTTTATAGATAGTTTATAGATAGATAGATAGATAGATAGATAGATAGATAGATAGATAGATAGATAATAGATAGATAGATAGTTTATAGATAGATGGCTTATTTCCTGTGGGGCTGCTTGTATTGCAGCGGGCCCTATGATCTCACCAGCTGTATGTCCCATTGTACTCACGCTGTGCGTGCTGTGATTAAGAGCAGTGCATCTGTGCAGCAGGAGCCTCCCACTTAAGGCACCAGTTTAACTGACAGGCACATGGGCCCAGTCGTGATGCTAAAATATAATGGTGTAATGGGGTGCAGATATTGAAATAAAGAAAATAAAGGGAAATATAAATAGCATTTTGCCTGCTGCAATAGTTCATTATTTAGATATATATGTGTGTGTATATAGAGAGCGAGGCAGGGATGAACTAGTCTCTGAAGCAGGTAATTTAGGCGCCAATCTACACTTTGTATCTCTCCCTTTTTGTTGAAGTGCTGTAACATGAGAATTTAGCACATCCGCCTTTTTATGACTGTTGTTCTGTATTTCCAGTGTTACTGGCAATGTGTCATTACCTAAGGGTTTTGCATTTTCTTTGAAATCCCTTGTCCCCCGGTGCCTCTGGTTTTCCTTGTTCATTTGATTTTTTTTTTGAGTATTTGTGATGATCAGAGGCCTGTTGGTATCTATATAGTGACATGTGTCTGAATGCAGCCTTCACAGCCATGTCACAGAGAATGTTCAGCAACGCATGGGCCACACAATTCTACACTTTCCTATTTGATCAGATTGGTATCGACATATTTTTAATGATCTGAAATATTTAATTGGCAGGATAGTATGATGATTATTATGGGAGAGGCCAGGCCAGAGCAAATGCCCAGCGAATGATCTCCCCTGTAAGAGGGTTATATGCTCAGTAGGTTAAGCTGTTATTAGTGTGTGACTGGCTAATGGTTGTGTTCTGTCACATGTCATTTTATCTCTTGCCTCTGAATGTAGGGAACCTTCTGGCCTGTGTTACAGTTAGGGATGCACCATATCCACTATTTCGGATTCGGCCGAACCCCCGAATCCTTTGTGAAAGATTCGGTTGAATACCGAACCGAATCCGGACCCTAATTTGCATAGGCAAATTACGGATGAAAAGGGGAAAAATTTACTTCCTTGTTTTGTGGTGAAAAGACATGTAAATTCCATCCCCACCCCTAATTTGCATATGCAAATTAAGATTCCGATTCGGTTCAGCTGGGCAGAAGGATTCGTCCGAATCCAAATCCTGCTGAAAAAGGCCGAATCCCGAACCGAATCCTGGATTCGGTGCATCCCTAGTTACTGCCTTCTTGTGAATATTCAGTTAAAACTGGGATTATATGGAAAGTAGGGGTGTCTCCTTGGAAGGTATTTAGCCTGTGAAATACCAGTCAAGGACTGGGCCGCTATTACATATTTACTGGCAATGTTACATTTGTAATCCCCACCATTCATCCCCCAGTTAGACTCTGATCCACACCAATCACTCCCTCCCACTCCCCCTCTATACCCTCTATACCACCAGCCTGATATAATCTTGCTGATTTTCATCCACCTATCTGTTGGGCAAATCATTGGGAAGGCCCCACATACAGGCAAATAAGCTGCCAACTTGGTCTGGAGGGGCCTCTTTATGTCAGCACAGTTCTGTATTATTACTATTATTATTGTGATTATTATCATCATTATTAGTAACAAGTATTATGAAGTGCCACTTACAGCTCCCAGAATCCTCAGCCAGACATAGGAGAAGTTCAGTTATGGTGATAATGACCAAAAAGAATGAACATGTTGTTGTGTACAGTTATTCTAAAGGTGTCTTGTCCTTTCAACTGCAGTGGAAAACTTTCTGGAATTTAAGGGTCGTTCCAAGTTTTTATCGGGTCACATTTTACCGTACCTGTCTACTAGTTTTTTGTTTCCATGGTTTTTCCATTTAAAAACAAAGTGACATACTCTGTATGGCATTTTTCCTATTGTTGATAACTGGATCTTAATTTCTGTATGACCTTTCCGTGCAGAGGAAAGTTGGAGAATTTCATCTGAAACAGACTGTAGCTCAACAAATAGTTCCTGTGCCATGCTTCATTGATTTATGTTCCTATAAACCTATTTTATGACTATAAAGCAAAATGGTGTAATTGTGCAACATAGGAGCACATTACAGAACATCATTATAGTGTTCTCCTTTGGGTGACTGTACACAGGCCAGTCCAATACAGGGTGGGACCCATTGGCAGATTACATTTTCCATTTTGCCCAGTTCACAAACTAACCAGTAGCCTTGGTATATGGATATTGGTCGGGATCATCTGGCCAAAGGAGTTAAGTGATATTCTATAAGGCCTTTTTACCCCATTTAAATATCCATATCTGTGTTTAAATTTTCCTTGCAATCTGCTGTTTATGCTGGAGACTGGAATACTCGGCACATGCAATGTCATCACAGAACATTTTTCAGCAGGTGTCAAGATGTTTCTGGTTGTGTAGAGAGCATTTCATGTGTGAGTACTAAAGGGCAAACACATTGGAGACATTTTTGTCATTTTTCCTCCGCTGATTGATGCCTCCTTTCGACTGCCATATAATTTATATTGCTCCATTAATCCAAGTGACATGGCTTTATCTGACATCACTGCAAAATAAATGCTTCCCAGAATGGCTGTGGCAGATTACTAGTCAAGAAGACGATACAGGGCGGTCTTTTGACCCATAATCTAACCTTTGTTAAAGCGCAGCATTAATGGAATATCCATAAAGTAACCTGCCCTATAGAGGATCAAATTATGAGATGGTTAGAATTCGACTGATTACTTTGATCTCCACAGATTCCTTTCAAGGTCGGAAGGAGACGTTCTGAATGGTGTTTCCGTGCTTCTTTATACATTATGGATGTATCCTTGCAGAGTTTTACTTAATGAGCTGTCGTCACAGGAAAAAAAACACATAAGGAGGTCTAGCTTGCACCCTCAATGGATGTAAATTGTTAATGACACAGTGTAATATAGACTGTGCCCGGAATGTGCTCGGGCAGCAGAAATCCACACAGTCTCCTTCCTGTGCCAGTGATGTGTTAATGCACAGCACCCACTTATAATTGCTCCAAAAAATATTAAGATCTAAGTCATGTCACTGAGGATTCTGTGAGATACAATTCATCACAGCTACAAGTCTATGTGATGGCTCTGAATGGGCATATGACACATAAAAATGTAAAATGCAGTTTTAAAGGATAATAGTGAGATATAATAAATCCAAGATGCACTATAACCTATAGTGGGGCAACATCACATAGAATCATGTGCAATTAGAATGGGGGCTAAGGGAAACATCTCTGTCACCAAGTCCATCCGTGAACTGGATAATTTATTGTTTGTTCCGAGGGAGATCGGTACTGATGTTGTGACTTCACAGCCATATGTTGCATTGTGTAGGCCTGCAGACATCACTGGGGCAATAACGTAATGGCCACTCGGTGACATGATAATGCCCAGCTGTACCCTGGCACCGATCGAGGCAAGATGTTTTCTATGAAGCATGCCGCTTGAATTGGAGCCTTTATATTTTGATAATTCAAACAATCCCATGTAAAGAATAGAAAACAATTTTCAGCAGGCAATACTAAATATGAAATAAAACTGATCAGTTTTTTTCTGCATTAAGAGTTTGTGCTCACTCCTGTAGGTGGTGATCCAATGTGCCAGTTGAGAACAATTGCCGCCTGGGTTGCTTTGCAGTGAAACACATAAAATACACTGTACAAACTGCCTGCTAATGACAATTCAGATACGTTGTTATTATGTTTTATTGATATTATTATTGGATATATTTGAACCGTAAAAATCAGTTTTCAATCACAATGGAAGAAAATTGCTATATAGTGAAAACTAGACAAATACATTTTAGGGTCAGGACACATGCTCAGATTATGGGAGATTAATCGCCCGGCGACAAATCTCCTCTTCTTCAGAATGACTAATCTCCCCAAACTGCCTCACCGGCGGGATTGCACTCGGAGCGCTTTGTTTTCTGAAGTCGCCCGAAGTTACCTCGCGATGAAACTTCGGGTGACTTTGGAAAACTAAGTGCTCCGAGTGCCATCCCACAGGCTATTTACATTCTAGCCGGTGGGAGGCAGTTTAGGGAGATTAGTCGCCCCGAAACAGGAGATTTGTCGCCGGGCGACTAATTTCCGCGAATCTGAGCATGTGCCCTGACTCTTAAGGATATGCATAGTCTGGAATTATCTGTTTTGTTCTTGAGTTTCAGAAACAAGCCTTAGGCTAATGTTGCACAGGTAACATACAAGGAAAAGCAGTGATTGATGGCTTGCTTACGTTAGTGACTTTGTTAGATAACATCTGATGCCTTGGAGGCTGTTCACACTAGCAACTGTGGTGGTTGGTAGCAGCAACTTTTAAAGGAGATACAAACCCAAACATATAATTTAGCCCGATAAAGGAAATTGCCATTGCCAGGAACTCTCCATTATACATTGACTAGTTCAGAACAATGTAGCATTACAATAGTAAGAAGAAGCATGGGACGGAGCTGAATTGCTACATATTTTCAAGAGACAGAACCGGCAGTGCAGAAATAGACAGACATGAGTGCAAGTATACAGAAGCTATTTTGGATCCATTGTCAGGCTGACACTGTGCTTCCCGGTGCAGTATCAGGAGAAGACAGGCTGAAAATAAACCCCACATGGCATTACTCTAAGATCTATCCCTTGTTATTTACCAGAGTCAAAGTCAAGCCAAAGTACAGTGGTGGGCACACCTAGGGCTAATTTAAATACTCACACAGTTCTTTCCATCAGTAGTTTATACACATATAAGCATAGTGTAGCTAGTCCAGCTGTCCGTCAGGTGCTCCGTCCATGCACCTATGTGTACCAATGTATAAATTCAAAGCGGAGGACAAAAGGACAATATGCAGGATGACTGCCAATGTGCAATTTATTGCTGTTTCGGGTCCGATCAAAAGACTGGTAGCAACAAGCCGACATGCCAAGTTATCAGTAGACATACTTCATTAAATGTCGTTTCCCTACAGACTGCACTCATGGCATTGTGATATGCTTAGATCCAAATCACTTCCAGAACTTCTGTATTTTGCAGCCTAGGAATCTATAAATTATATTATCTTCTCCTGTATAACATGTAAAATCAATGAGATCATCAGCTGAGTGGCACAAAGGTAAAGATGAAGCCTTCCATGATGAAGAGGGTTACATTTTTGGTTTTGTTATCACGCAGAACTAAATCACTGTATTTAAAACAGATTTGCAGAGAAGATGTCTTGAAATTGTCATTACAATTTATGCAATGTAAAAAGTTGCAAGATTGCCATTATAAATCTCTAGGCAAAACTGATACTTGTGTTGTGATTAAACAGATGCTGGAATTGTGGCAGTGTGAACAGACATGTGAGTGGAAATACATGGAATGTCTGGAATTCTAGAATATCACTGAAAACAGTTTGTGGAAGTGTGATAGGACTGTTATATAGTGCGATAAGACTAATATATAGTATGAAAGGTTAATTATATAATGTGATATGGCTGTTATAAAGTGTGATAGGGCCAAAATATAATGTGATAGGGCTAATATATAGTGTGATAGGGCTGTTATATAGTGTGATATGGCTAATATATAGTGTGATAGGGCTGTTATATAGTGTGATATGGCTAATATATAAGTGTGATAGAACTGTTATATAGTGTGATTGGACTGTTATACAGTGTGATAGGGCTAATACTGTATATAGTGTGATAGGGCTGTTATATTATGTGATATAGTGTGATAGGGCTGTTGTATTTTAACTATTTGTATAATACACAAAAGCCATAAATGTAAATTATATCCTTATAAATGGTGAGTTCTGATGTAATTTCTGTCACATGACTTACTGAAACTTGTGTATTATAATAAATAAAGTACCCCCAGTTGCAAAATATGAGGATATCAGAAGTTACCTCGGAGTTCCATGACCTGTATAAAAGCACTCGGCCTACGGCCTCGTGCTTTTATATGGTCATGAAACTCCCCTGTAACTTTTAATATCCTTATAGTTTAAAAAAGGGGTACTTTATTCACTATGTATAGTGTGATAGAACTGTTATATAGTGTGATAGGGCTAATACATAGTGTGATAGGGCTGTTTTACAGTGTGATAGGGCTAATATATAATGTGATAGGGCTAATATATAGTGTGGTAGGGCTATTATATAGTGTGATAGGGCTAATATATAGTGTGATAAGGCTATTATGTAATGTGATAGGGCTGTTTTACAGTGTGATAGGGCTATTATATAATGTGATAGGGCTAATATATAATGTGATATGACTAATATATAATGTGATAGGGCTAATATATAGTGTGGTAGGACTGTTATACAGTGTGAAAGGGCTAATAAATAATGTGATAGGGCTAATATCTAGGGCAGTGATCCCCAACCAGTAGCTCGTGAGCAACATGTTGCTCTACAACCCCTTGGATGTTGCTCTCTGTGTCCTCAAAGCAAGTGATAATTTTTGAATTCCAGGCTTGGAAGCAAGTTTTGGTTACATAAAAACTAAGTGTAGTGCCACGTAGAGCATCTTGTAGGCTGCCAGTTCACATAGGGGCTACCAAGTAGCCAATCACAGCCCTTATTTGGCACCCCAAGGGACTTTTTAATGCTTGTGTTGCTCCCCAAATCTTTTTACATATGAATGTGGCTCACGGGTAAAAAAGGTTGGGGACCCCTGATCTAGTGTGATAGGACTGTTATATAGTTTGATATGACTGTTATATAGTGTGTTAGGGCTGTTATATAGTGTGATAGGACTGTTATATAGTGCGATAGGGCTGCTATATAGTGTGATAGGGCTGTTTTATAGTGTGATGGGACTGTTATACAGGGTGATAGGGAAGGGGCTATAACTAGGTTAAAATCTACACTCACACTGTAGCTGAAACACCCTGCTTGCCATAATCTTGCAGCTACAGGGAGGCCCAAGGTACAGAAGTCCCAATAGGGTTCTTGATTAATGCTGACTTTACATAAAAAGTATACATGCAAAAAATAACAGCCATCTTTCCCAAGGTGTAGACTTTTTTTTGGGGGGGGGAATATATTTTTCTGCAGTTACTGTTACTTTTTTATACTTTTTTATACAGTCATATAGTCAGAGAAGGTGAATTGTAGGATATATACAAAGAGGCGTATTACTCTTAATAGAAAACCTTCTTGTGCTTAGGCATTACCACCCTCTTTTTCATTTGGTATGCTTAATAACTGCATCTATTTCTCCTAGGAAGCTAATAAACGTACATGCTTCATCAGGCTGGGCACTGGGCATCTTTTAGACAGGAGGCAGAAAAGACTGGGGGAACAGATGGCTTGTCCTTGTCACTCTCAGCTGAGCAGACATAGTTTAGTTCATGTCTCTATGCTCTTTGCCTTTCCCTGCCCCATCTCCCAGTCTAAGTCAGCTATTTAGACTGTACTGGCACCTCAAGGCTTGTCACCCTAAAGAAATGATCTGGACAAGTTGAATGCAAAGCTATTCTAGTCAGTTCTGCTATTTATTCCCCTCCCTCCCGTCCAGTTATGAGCCAGTCTCACTCCCTAAAGGATTCCGATGGCTTATAAATAGTCACCCAAGAGAAGTATGTCAGGGCTTAACCACATGATGTAAGTGTCGGCACTCTGCAAACTAGCTTGTACTCAGTGCCCTGAAATGTCCTACAGATGTACAGGCACTTGCTCCATTCAAACACGTTATACTCACTGGGAAATATCCTCCACTAAGTTTAGAACCTCTGTGGGGCTGTTACAGCATCTCTGGTCCTAATAGTTAGCCTGTCCATAAGGATTATAATAATTGCACATAGGATAATGTCATATCACATATTCAAATTTATATAAATTACATATGGTCTGAGCTTTCTTACTGATGTTTGCTTAGTTTAGGGGAAAAAAACCTATGCTAACGTCTTTCTGTGCAGCCTTTGTAAATAACGTCTGCTAAAAATTTCCTTCTGCTATGATAAAATGTTAAAAAACTGTTACTAAAAAACATAATCATCTATTTCCGGCTGGCTATCCCCCTTAATATCTTCCCATGCCCTCATTGGCATAACTAGGCCGTGCCACATTAAAAGGGCTATAAGTGTTGATAAGCCAGCCAGAGTTAGCACTTGCAGTATTGCATTTACAATTAACGATAGATAAATAGATATTCAGGCATAAATACAAAAAAAAGCCGGGTCAGCGAAAGCAATAGTAAAACAATTATGCTTTCACTTTTCTAAATTTCCATTAGACAAAGAGTAAAATGGACAGGTTTGCAACTAGGCGTAGTGTGCACTTTCAATGCTCCTGCTTGGGATTAAGTTTTGGGAAACCCGTGGTGCCTGCCCTTGGGTAGTTCCGTTACTACCCTTTATCTTTTTGAAATGGAATTCATGTTCTGAACTACATTAAAATGATCCTTTTCACTGGCTTGAAGTAATGTGATAACACAAATATCTTGTGCTTTTGGTTGCCGCACACCTGACCCTAGTGGGTGAAAATATCCATCCACCCAAGGGTTATGGACTCAAGTAAAGAAGGCATGCTTATAAATGATGTAAAAAAATAAACACATGCATAAAAATCATTTTGACGCCCATTGACTTCAATTCATTTATAACATTTTCCCTGTTTTGCTAGTTTTTTTGCTGTTTTGCAAAATATTTCACTACTAGGGTGGTTCTGCTTCCAAAAAGGATCAATTATATCTTTGGATCATGTACAAGAGACTGCTTTATTATTAAAGAGGAAAAGAAAATCATTTTTAAAAATCTGACTTTTTTAATAAAAGGGAGTCAATGGGAGGTGGCCTTTCCATAATCTGGAGCTTTCTGAATAACAGGTTTCTGGATAAAGGATCCCATACCAGTATCTTGAAGGCTTGCAAACAGGGCAGAGCTATCATGAAGTTTGCCCAGGAGCAGTATCCCTTAGCAACCAATAAGATGTTTGCTTTTTATTGACCAGCAAATTCTACCTGCGGATTGGTTGCTATGGGTTGCTGCTCCTAAGCAAACATAGTACCTTTTATTACATAACCCCCATAGACTATGTGCTTAATAACAGGAATTCAAAATAGTTTGGCTGTTCAAAATGAATCTAAATTGTAGGCTGGATAATTTGTATCTTGAAAATTATATATCACTTACGTTAGTGATCCCCAACCAGTGGTTCATGACACATGCTCCTCACAGACCTCTTGGCTGTTGCTCTCAGTGGCCTCAAAGAAGATGCTTGTACTGTATTTTAATTCTGGGCTTGGAGGCAAGTTTTGGTTGCATAAAAACCAAACTGCCAAACAGAGTCTGTATGGCTGCCAGTCCAAATAGGGGCCTAGTCATGATAACAGAAATTAATCTAATTATTTCTAGAGCCACAGCTTCATTTAAATTGATTTCTCTGCTTAGAAAATCAATACTTTGACACCCATAAGATTTATTAAAAACAACAAGAAAAGGGCAGGGGGGTCATTAGAAGCTTAGAAGTGTGTGTATGGGGGGTATCATAGTAATGTCCTAAGAAACTGGAGAGGGTAGTTAACCCTGTTATATTTTTTTCTGAACAATTACAATTGCTCTTGCTAGTTCATCTGTAAATACATAGGGACAGATTCACAAGGGCGAAGTGGCTAACGCTAATGACTATTAACCAGCATTGACAGCCGCAGGGACATCGCCAATCCGCTAACAGGCGCTGGTGCCAATTCGCTAGTGAATGGGACTATCGCTAGTGTTCATTCGCACTCTATCGCCAGGCGACTTTTCGCCCTGACGAACGATTGTTACTCCACAAATTCACAAATTCAGTAACTTACAAGATGACAGCCCCATGTGGAAAAATTTGAAAGCATAAATCATTTGTTTGATTAGGCTTGTGGTGCAGTAAGTTCATGTTTATATTTAGTATACAAAATACAGTATTTCTAGCCTTATTCTATTTTAGACTTTACTTCCCCTTTAAGTGGGATTGCCTGCAGAAGTCCTAACAAAATTTTTTTGGGTAACCGGTTTACTTCAGACATTTCATAACATATGGAACATTCATTTTACAGTGGGCTCATGTGTAGGACATTATATAAATTCTTCTTTATTAAGGTTCCCTGGGCATGTATTTGAAAAAGTGGTAACTTCAAGCATTTGCACCAACATTTATAATAAATACCTCCATACAACTTACCCGCTTTATGCAAATTGACATAAGCGCAAGATCACTAGCGAATTTTCGCTAGGCACAAACGAACGATAGCGCATCTTCGATGTGAAATACTTGCACTTCCGAAGTAACGCTAGTGAAAAGTCGCTAGCGTTCGGCGTACAGAGGGCAACTTTGCTTATTATTAATTAATTAGCGTAGTGGTAGCGAATTTGCGCCTGGCGAAGTGGTGTGATGTTTGTGAAGCTTATTTCTGTTTCCTTAAAAATTCTTTTGTTCTTCCTTGCTTATTTAGCTGCAGTTATATGCTTGAAAGGATGGCGGCTTCTTTCATAGTTACCAGCTCTCTTACTAGATAGAAGTCGCTGCTATAAATTTTTTTTTATTTAACTTCTAAGGAAGCTGCAAGAAATAGGGAAATGCTATTGGCTGAAGGAAGGAGCTATTATGCAGTGTGTTGCACAGCTACTTGCTACCATAATAACAACGTTCCAGCACAGCAATTAAACTAACTCATACAGATGTAAAGATAAATATTTACAGTTTACAAAGGCTAATATGTAAATACAACTGCCCCGGCTATCCTTGCATGTATTGGATCTGTTTATAAAGGGGAAATATACCCTGTTAATTGATCTGGTTTATCTTATGTTATAGGAGAATATGAATAGGCGAAATTAAACCTTAATCTAGGTCAATGTGTTAACTGTTGGTCATACCCTCGAGGTGCATGGTGTTAGTTAAGGGACATTCATGTCAAGAACTACAGTAGCAGTGACCCAAATAAACGGTCACATCCTTACAGCATTATCATATTGCTATTGATGCCGCTGCAGTTCCTTGGCTATGACTAAGCATGGGTGACGTGTCACATTGCCCTGGGCAAGGTTCTTAGAGTTTTCACGCACTGTTACACAGCTTGTGAGATGTAACAGATAACTGTGTCCTGTGATTTCTCTTTTCCTACATGTATTATTTCCTTTTTAAAGCATTTATTGCTTATTATTATTACCACTGGCACATGATATTCTTTCAAGAGACTAGCAATCTTTTGCAAATAGCATGCCATTACTCTCTTAGAGATTGCAGCGTGTATAAAAGGTGCTGAGGATTTAAAGGGAAACTATACCTCCAAAATAAATACTTAAGTAACAGTTTATATCATATTAACTGGCATATTAAAGAGTCTTACCAAACTGACATATAGATATGAGTAAATATTGCCCTTTTATGTATTTAACCGCAAACCATCATTTTGTGATGGTCTGTGTGCTGCCTCAGAGATCACCTGACCAGAAATACTACAGCTCTAATTGTAACAGGAAGAAGTGTGGAAGCAAAAGACAGAACTCTGTCCTAATTGGCCCATGTGACCTCATATGCTTGGTTTGTTTGTGCGCACTGACAAGCGTTTTTAGCTGCGCTCCCCTGCGTTCTGGTTTCATGCGTTCAGCCACAGGGGAGCGCAGGAGTAGACGCACTGAATTATTTTCAATGGGGCTGTATTCACACAGACGCATGTAAGCGCCGGATGCAGGAAAAATGCAACATGCTGCATCCCAACCTGTGTTCGGCGCTTACATGCGTCTGTGTGAGTACAGCTTCATTGAAAAGAATTCAGTGCGTCTACTCCTGTGATCCCCTGCGGCTGAACGCATTAAACCGGAACGCAGGGGAGCGCAGCTAAAAACGCTCGTCTGTAAAAGCCCTAAAATAGTAGGATCCCAGGGGGCAGCCTAAAGTTCTTAAAATGGTAGTTTAGGATTATAGGATTTAGGATTTAGGATTAATTTAGGATTATTGAAAGGATTATTAAAAAGTATATTATTATGAAGATGGTTTATCTACATGATGCATGGTTTACATATATGCTACATTGTTTAGGGTTATAGTTTACTTTAATCAAATTTTAGGACAGTCTTATTGCAAGGCTTCTTGCAAAACCCGAGTGGTGGTCCTGGTTAGATTGTGATGTCCTGTGGGACACAACTACTGTGAATGTATGCCATAGAGTGAGCTCTATACTTGTTTTGCTTTGGAAACATTGGCCAATCAAAATGCCATGTGTACCATAATCCCTACTAGCATTAATTATCAGAAGGAGTGGGATACAAAAGCTTAGTTACGTATCTCTCCGAATCTGCTTGTGTGGCCAGATCATTAGCAACATGGCAACTATTGTGCAAGGGCAAAACTCCCTTGGACTGAGCTATGTTAGTAATGTTTTTTACAGTGAAATCAGTACAGGTATGGGATCCGTTATACAGAAACCAGTTATCCAGGAAGATCCGAATTACGGAAAGGCAGTCTCCCATCAACTCCATTTTATTCAAATAATCAAAAAATTAAAAAAAGTATTTCCTTTTTCTCTGTATGAATAGAACAGTACCTTGTACTTGATCCAACCAAAGATATAATGAATCCTTATTGGAAGCAGAACCAGCCTATTGGGTTTATTTAATGTTTACATGATTTTCTAGTATTCTTAAGGTACAAAGATCCAAATTATGGAAAGATCCATTATCCAGAAAGCCCCAGGTCCCAAGGATTCTGGATACCTGAACAGGTAGTTTACATTGAAATCAGTATAGGTATTGGACTGTTACTTGGAAACCCATTACTCCCTGGTAGTTACACTGCTGCCTATAGGTGCCCGTAGATTACATAAAATAATTCACATTTTTAAAAATGATTTCTTTTTTTTTTCCTCTGTAACAATAAAACAGTATTAGGTGCACCTCAAGTGTCAGAATTTATAACATTTGTTATAAATCAGGTACTGTCTGTGACTACATAGGCTGTGGCTTATATTTATACGCAGTTCTCTTAATCACTCTGCAGGGAAGAATAGTTGTCGTCATTGGTGGGAAAGGAATGGGGCTAAAATTGCTGACGTTGCTCCAGACCATCTGGTAAATAAATCAGGTCATGCTGGCAAGAGTTAAACTTAGCTATTACTTTTAGAAAGTTTACTGGACTAGCAGACATCTGAATACAATTATACTGCTTTTTATTAAGTCTTTCTTAAGTAGCATAACTCCTAAATACTTTAGGACAGAGCCAAATGGGCAAATATACACATGAGGGCAGATAAAGTTTCGTACCAAGCTAGCCATAATGGCTACCGATCATCCAATGTGCATCAGTATGTTGCTCTATTTAATGTAGTTAGCTCTGGTGAGGATCAACTCAGTCAGGTAGAGCAAAAGCCTTGTGTTACTTTCATTTTTCAGAGACCTCAGCCATGTGAAATCACCCTGATCTCTCTGTAGTCCACCAATCAAAACCCTAGTAATTTCTTGCTAAAAGAAAGGGAAAATGGCATTCCCAATCTTGTTTCAGTCTGCAGCAATAAATATCTAACATGAATCCAGAGATTAATATACAAACCCCATTCTGCAGTTGCCTGCAGAATAAAACTTCTCTTTGTAAACTTCTTGTTATTCAGTACCTGTGATGCACTGCTATCATGCCTGATTCTTTAAGAACACACACATATAGACATATCTGAAGCAGTTGCAGGGGTTGTTTACCTTTAAATTAACTTGACATTGATATTCTATGACAATGTGTACCGTATATACTCGAGTATAAGCCGAGTTTTTCAGCCCCCAAAATATGCTGAAAAACTCTACCTCGGCTTATACTCGGGTCAAGCGCAAAAATGGTCGCCGGCGACTATTCTCTAAGAATAGTCTCCAAGAATATTCGCCCGCGTCCAAGAATGGTCGCCGGCATCCAAAAACGAGACGCCGGCACCTCCAATGGGAGCAGAAACCCTCAATTTTTTGATTGAAACTTACCAGAAGCTGCTGCATTTCTCACCCTAGGCTTATACTGGAGTCAATAAGCTTTCCCAGTTTTTGGAGGTAAAATTAGGTACCTCGGCTTATACTCGAGTATATACGGTAATTGGTTTTACATTTTTGGGGTTTTTCGGTTATTTAGTTTTTCAGTTAACATCTCTCCAGTTATGGTCTTTTTTTTGTAATCAGGTAGGGGTATAAACGAGAGACTGTAATACGAATTGGAAAGGGATGTAGACTAGAAAGGTGAATAATTTAAAAAAAAACCTATACAAAATAAAAATGAAGACCAATTGGAAAATTGCTAGGAACTGGACATTTTGTAACATACTAAAAGTTAACTTTAAGTGAAAGGTAATTGTAGCTTGTAAAAGGACTATTTTCTTAAAAAAAATGTAAGAACCAAAGTGTTGTACTTGTAAGTTTAAACTGACATTTAGGGGAAGAGAAATCGAAAATAATCTTATTGCAAATAAATTATCTGACATAATTTCTGTAGTCTTTAATTAGCGTTAGTGTTTGGCAACTGCATTTTGCCAGTTAAGAAAAACGTTATCTCATTTTACTACGTTTTTCTGCAAAGTAATTATGGTGGTGTCATTAATCAAAGATGTACTGCTGCTAGGTGCCTGTTCCAGCCAAGAACTGATAAATTCTCCCCCATTTTTTAACATCAAAAAACATAAACGCTAAACCATCAGCGATTTACATTACAAATGAATGACTGTTTTTTTTTTTTTTTCAAGATAAAAACCGAGGGTTGCTAAAAGGAGCTGCTGATTTATGGAATCACTTTTTTCTTAAAAGCATTAACAGCATAGATTATGGATAATGGGTAAGAAGAGGAAACCTGTACTGGGTAGATTTATTTCTCGCTGCAGGGTTATAAAATTGTCTGTACTCCTACTGCCGTCACTGACAACCTCCTATAATTTGGTGAATACTATAGCAGGTGTAAGCACAGGGCTGCTGGCACTCCACTCTGCGGGGAAAATTCACTAACTGGCGAAAATTCGCCAGTGATGGCTTCGCGCACATCGCAACACTTCGCCAGGCTTAAATTTGCCTGGACAACGCTAATTCACGAAGATGCGAAGTTGCGCACAGGGTACCGAACGCTGACGAAATTATGCTCAGCAGTTTGAAGTTACGCTAGCGTTTGCTAATTAGCATTCGGCGTGCAGTTCAAGTACAATGGCCGTATATGCTGCAGCAAATGCATTACACTACACAAGGCCAGGGAACCTTAATAAAATTATATAAAGTTGTTACCCTTTAAATAGGAAAAATGCCTGCGTTTTTTGGGACTTTTTTTAACTTTTTTTTGAGGAACTCTTATCTACTCTATTGCACTTCTGGCGATAGAGTTAATGGTCAGTAAATTCAAAAACGTAGTGAATTTGCGTAGTAACACTCTTTCGCCAGACCGAAAATTCATCTGGCGTTAGAGTGCAAAGTTGCGCCAGAGTCTATCTCCATGGCAAAATTACGCCAGCAAAATTACGCCAGCTACCGTTAGTATATCGGCGAAGTGCCGAAATGACGTCACAATGGCGAATTTTCGCCAGCGTTAGCTACTTCGCCCTTTAGTAAATTTCCCCCTGCATCTAGCACTGACCTGGAGTCAAACTCAAATGGGAGGCTACTGCTATCTATAGTATCTGCCTTAAAGTGGTTGTTCACCTTCCAAAACTTTTTTTTCAGTTGAGTTGTTTTCAGATTGTACACAATAAACAAAGACCTTTCTTAGTTGCTTTCCATCTTTTATTTTTGTACCGTTTTCCCAAAATTGAAGTTTAAAGGGGAACTCCACAGAAACATAACTTAAGCTTTTTGAAAAGTAAATATAATTTCAAGCAACTTTGCCATGTACATCAATTAAAAAATATGCAGTCTTTTCATGATTTTTAATGGTTTCTGACAGTTTCCTAAGTCTAGCCCCCTGCTCTTCTGCTGATCTGTCTGACTACTTTGCTGAGCTGTCTGACTACTGTATCAACAGCCATCTGTCCTCAGCCTGCATCCTCCAAACCCCACAATTCCCTGCACACATGATTTCAATAAGGAACTGAACATTATAGTGCAATGTATTGTGGGTTATGTAGTTCCTGCATGCTGTCTGTAACAATTTGTGACAAGTGTTTAGTCCCTCCTTCCCTGCCAGGATTTCAAATGATGCAGAAAAAGAACTGTTAAAAAGCTGGATTGCAGCATAGAAAATGGCATTTATTCATACTTTTTGAAGAATAAGTAACTGGGTATATTAGGGGTTTCTGTGTTATGTGGGCCTCTTTATCAATTTGGTTTGGAAACCGAAGTTCCCGTTTAGACAGGAACACTAAACTTTAAAGGAATACTGTCATGGGAAAACATGTTCAACACATCATTTAATAATGCTACTCCAGCAGAATTCTGCACTGAAATCCATTTCTCAAAAGAGCAAACAGATTTTTTATATTCAATTTTGAAATCTGATATGGGGCTAGACATATTGTCAGTTTCCCAGATGCACCCAGTCCTGTGACTTGTGCCTGCACTTTAGGAAGGGACTTCTTTCTGGCAGGCTATCTCTGCTACTCAATGTAACTGAATCAGTCTCATTGGGACTTGGCTTTTACTATTGAGTGTTGTTCTTATATCTACCAGGGAGCTGTTATCTTGTTTTAGGGAGCTGCTATCTCGTTTCAGTCTGGCAGCTCAGTGATCCAGGATCAGATTCTGAACTGTTACAATTTGCTACATTAGCTGATACAATTTTCAGGAGTATCTGTGAAACATTTGCAACTATCGTAACAATCAACAGCTGGAAAATAGAATATAGAAAGTAATTGGAAAAAGTCTTTATTTCTGGTGAACAATCTGCAGCCAAGGTGAACAACCCCTTTAATGCAATACATTTTTAAGCTTTATCAATTTATCGGATTTTACAGATCTGCAATTATAGTAAAAGATCAGCTTTATTTTAACACGAATAACTTCACGCATGTCTCCAAATGAGTCATTTAATAAATATCCTGGTGTATTAACTCAATTTACTGAAACAGTTCCCACCCATACCTCTCCTACAAAACAGCAAGGAAAAGTTAGATGTTGCCTGAGAAATGTTTTCAGCTTCATGAGCTCATTTGAATAAGTTTGGAAAATATATTCAAAAACTCCCAAAACAAATTAATTGCCGACAAAATCGAAGTACATTTTCAAGCCACTGATCCCTTACGACAGCAAAGAACTCCCAGCAGCTCCCTCCATCTGCACCTAACCTAGATGTATGCAGTTTTTCTTACTGTGGTCCTTGACACATATTCTGTTTTTAATACTGCTGAGACACAGGTACAACCTCAAAATGTAGTTACACTTAGCTGGAATGAGTTGTAAATGGCTGCAGAGATACAGTTTATTCATTTATTTGCACATTAATGAACTATACATGTTTCACAGGACTGGACTGACTACCAGGATAACACCTGGTAGGCTTACGCTTCACTTGACCCTCAAGTCTACCCATGGTATTGTTCTAAATTTCCTGCTAGCACCCTTCCTGGGCATTGGCCCCTACAAAATCTGGCTTTGTTTCATTACTCTCTAGTCATGTACTCCAGGGCCCATAAGATTGGAACTACTATCATGCCACATTGTAGTTTGCTACTGCATTTAGCAACCCATTCAGGAGACTGAATAAAGAGGCCCTGATAATTTACGTCAGTGATCCCCAACCAGTAGCTCATGAGCAACATGTTGCTCTCCAATCCCTTTGATGTTGCTCCCATTGGCCTCAAAGCAGGTGCTTATTTTTGAATTCCAGGCTTGGAGGCAAGTTTTGGTTGTATAAAAACCAGGTGTACTGCCAAACAAGGCCTCAATATATGTTGACAATCCACATAGGGGCTGCCAAATGGCCAATCACAGCACTTATTTGGCACCCCAAGAAAATTTTTCATGCTAGTGTTGCTCCCCAACTCCTTTTACTTATGAATGTTGCTCACGGGTTCAAAAGGTTGGGGATCCCTGATTTACGTTATAGTTGTAAACATGGCTTCATATAGCCATAATGATGGAAACTTTTACAGTGCTATGCCTTATTACAGATTGTTGTGAAGAAGATGCACAGGCAGAGGAGAAGAAACTTAATAATACAGGTAGGATGAAAGAGACAGGATGAGAGGCAGAAGGCGTTAAGGGAAGTTGAAAGGAAGTTAAGAAGCAGAGAAGAGGTGCAAAATATGGAAGGGGAGAGAAGTGTTATAATGTTATACGGTAGACACTAGACACCTAGACACTGGTTGAATAGTGGATATTAGTAAATTTGTATTTACAGTGGATACAATTATATCTGATTTTATTTCAGCCATCCTCCAAATCTCACCCTTAAGGCCCTCATACACGGGCCGATAAAAGCTGCCGACTGTCTTTTTGTCCGTGCGTGGGGCCATCCAACGGGCTTCCCCGATCGATCGAAAGTCGGACAGATCTCGATTGGCATCTGTTCGTTTATGCGGCCCGTTTATCCGACCGCCCCTATCGGATCCTTTATGATCCGATTATTGGGCCCACGATCGGAATTAGCCCGATATTGCCCACTTCAATGTGGGCATATCGGAGAGGGATCCACTCGTTTGGCGACATCGCTCGTTTGGCGATCTCTACGTCTATGGCCACCTTTACAGACTTTCAGACTGAGACCCCCAACCACTGCTTTACTCCCACTAGGGGGGTCCATATATATATATATATATATATATATATATATATATAGAGATGTCGCGAACTGTTCGCCGGCGAACTTGTTCGCGCGAACATCGGGTGTTCGCGCTCGCCGGAAGTTCGCGAACGTCGCGCGACGTTCGCCATTTTGGGTTCGCCATTGTTGGCGCTTTTTTTTGCCCTCTCACCCCAGACCAGCAGGTACATGGCAGCCAATCAGGAAGCTCTCCCCTGGACCACTCCCCTTCCCTATAAAAACCGAAGCCCTGCAGCGTTTTTTCACTCTGCCTGTGTGTGCTGAAGAGATAGTGTAGGGAGAGAGCTGCTGCCTGTTAGTGATTTCAGGGACAGTTGAAAGTTTGCTGGCTAGTAATCGTTTTGATACTGCTCTGTTATTGGAGGGACAGAAGTCTGCAGGGGTTTGAGGGACATTTAAGCTTAGGTAGCTTTGCTGGCTAGTAATCTACCTTCTACTGCAGTGCTCTGTATGTAGCTGCAGTGGGCAGCTGTCCTGCTTCTGATCTCATCTGCTGACTGCTGCAATAACAGTAGTCCTTGTAAGGACTGCTTTTATTTATTTTTTTGTTGTTTTACTACTACTACTACTACTACTACTATAAGAGCCCAGTGCTATTAGTCTAGCAGTGTTGGGGAGTGGGACTGGTGTGCTAATCTGCTGCTCCTAGTAGTTCAGCAGCACCAACTTTAATTTTTTTTTTTTAATATTCATTTTTTTTTATTTTACATTTTTTTATTTTACTACCGCTGTAGTAGTGTATAAGTTGACCTTTTAGGCATTATTTGCCCTGTAGGCATTATTTGCACACTGTTTTCTTCAACCCGCCATCGAGCTGTGTGACCTTGTTCACATTCTGTCTAAATATCCATAATATTACCGTCTCCAGAAAAAACACCGGAGTCACTTTTTTCAAGCAGCCATAATATATTTTACGTAATCCGTATCCACCGCTGTAGTAGTGTATACGTTGGCCTTGTAGGCATTATTTGCACACTGTTTTCTTCAACCCGCCATCGAGCTGTGTGACCTTGTTCACATTCTGTCTAAATATCCATAATATTACCGTCTCCAGAAAAAACACCGGAGTCACTTTTTTCAAGCAGCCATAATATATTTTACGTAATCCGTATCCACCGCTGTAGTAGTGTATACGTTGGCCTTGTAGGCATTATTTGCACACTGTTTTCTTCAACCCGCCATCGAGCTGTGTGACCTTGTTCCCATTCTGTCTAAATATCCATAATATTACCGTCTCCAGAAAAAACACCGGAGTCACTTTTTTCAAGCAGCATTCATATATTTTACGTAATCCGTATCCACCGCTGTAGTAGTGTATACGTTGGCCTTGTAGGCATTATTTGCACACTGTTTTCTTCAACCCGCCATCGAGCTGTGTGACCTTGTTCACATTCTGTCTAAATATCCATAATATTACCGTCTCCAGAAAAAACACCGGAGTCACTTTTTTCAAGCAGCCATAATATATTTTACGTAATCCGTATCCACCGCTGTAGTAGTGTATACGTTGGCCTTGTAGGCATTATTTGCACACTGTTTTCTTCAACCCGCCATCGAGCTGTGTGACCTTGTTCCCATTCTGTCTAAATATCCATAATATTACCGTCTCCAGAAAAAACACCGGAGTCACTTTTTTCAAGCAGCATTCATATATTTTACGTAATCCGTATCCACCGCTGTAGTAGTGTATACGTTGGCCTTGTAGGCATTATTTGCACACTGTTTTCTTCAACCCGCCATCGAGCTGTGTGACCTTGTTCACATTCTGTCTAAATATCCATAATATTACCGTCTCCAGAAAAAACACCGGAGTCACTTTTTTCAAGCAGCATTCATATATTTTACGTAATCCGTATCCACCGCTGTAGTAGTGTATACGTTGGCCTTGTAGGCATTATTTGCACACTGTTTTCTTCAACCCGCCATCGAGCTGTGTGACCTTGTTCCCATTCTGTCTAAATATCCATAATATTACCGTCTCCAGAAAAAACACCGGAGTCACTTTTTTCAAGCAGCATTCATATATTTTACGTAATCCGTATCCACCGCTGTAGTAGTGTATACGTTGACCTTGTAGGCATTGTTTGCCCAGTTTTTTTGGCCACAGCCACTGAAGCACAGAGGCCAGAAAAAATATGCCATATAAATGCTGAAAATAGTCATTTTTTGCCATACGTTGACTCAACGTATATGGCAAAAAATGACTATTTTCAGCATTTATGTGGCATATTTTTTCTGGCAACTGTGCTTCAGTGGCTGCAACCAAAAAAACTGGGCAAACAATGTCTACAAGGTCAACGTATGGCGAAAAATTACTATTTTCAGCATTTATATGGCATATTTTTTCTGGCAACTGTGCTTCAGTGGCTGCGTCCAAAAAAACTGGGCAAACAATGTCTACAAGGTCAACGTATGGCGAAAAATGACTATTTTCAGCATTTATATGGCATATTTTTTCTGGCAACTGTGCTTCAGTGGCTGCGTCCAAAAAAACTGGGCAAACAATGCCTACAAGGTCAACGTATGGCAGTTGTTTAAAGAGAACAGTAGATTACTAGCCAGCAAAGCTACCTAAGCTAAAATGTCCCTCAAATCCCTGCAGACTTCTGTCCCTCCAATACAGAGCAGTATCAAGCAGATTACTAGCCAGCAAACTTACTATCATCTGTCCCTGAAATCACTAACAGCTCTCCCCCTACACTATCTCTTCCAAGCACACACAGGCAGATTTTTCAGATACATTTTTGCCCTTGATCCCCCTCTGGCATGCCACTGTCCAGGTCATTGCACCCTTTAAACAACTTTAAAATCATTTTTCTGGCCAGAAATGTCTTTTCTAGATGTTAAAGTTCGCCTTCCCATTGAAGTCTATGGGGTTCGCGAACCGCTCGCATTTTTGCGCAAGTTCGCGAATATGTTCGCGAACTTTTTTTCCGACGTTCGCTACATCCCTATATATATATATATATATATATATATATATAAGGGCAAACATAAATTGGCCCCTTAGTGTGCCCTTTCCCTTGGACAGATAATGATAAAAAGCTTTTCATAGAGATTAAACCAAACACAAGAATTTTTTAAGACTGTTCTCTCTCAGCAGTTTGGTAGCCATATGTCTGGTTTTTGACAATTCTTTTATTGATTTGACTACATCTCATAAACACATATTATTCTGAATGCTGTACAATAAAGCGTAAATGAAGCCTCTGTAGCTATAGTTGGGACAGAATTGCATTGGCAAGGCTTAGTGTGACATCTTTAGCAAAGAATGTTTTGGGTCATGCCTAACAAGTCTATCTAGTGTTTGCTTTTATGTTAAAAGGTACATATAATTAACAGCTTCCATACGCATTTATAACATAACAGCAAATATAGTTCACAGTTAATAAACAGTGATGAAGATGCAGTATAGACATCTATGAATATTATCAGGTATTCTTACTCAATCCAGCAGCAACTCTCCATGTACTAACCAAAATGTATAAACATAGTTTAACATTCATTCAAAGACTCCTGGATCTTCTCAATGATGATTTATGACATGGGACCTATTATACAGAATGCTTATGACCAGGGTCAGACTGGAGCCTTGGGGGCCCACCAGGGCTGCTAAACGAAGGGCCCTCCTGGCAGTCTCTGGGGCCCCCTCCCGACCTCTAATCTCCCGCCGCACACATGCGCGTAAAAACGCCACCCACATGCACGACAAATTAGCAAGTCAGCCGGGGGAACAGGTCTGGGCCCGCAGAAGTCCCGGTGTCCCGCTGGCCCAGTCCGACTGCTTGTGACCTGGGTTTTTTATGGAATATTTAGGCATATATAGGCATACTTCCAGGTTGCCAGGATGTTCTGGTTAAAATAGCAATCAACTCAGTTACTCTTACTTCTGCTATGTACTCTTGAAACTTCCATTGTGAATAAAACAGATGAATATCTGTTAAAGGCTACCCTGGTTGTCGCTGTCTTTACTTTGGAAAAGGTGTTGCCCAGTCAGTCATCTAAGTAAATTTGCATTGTATATATTGGCCCCATTTTGGCAAAAAAATATTTGCTGGTTTTTTTTTTTTCAGTATTGCAATACAGCATCACCAACGTAAATGGAATATTCAGTATTATTGAACAGTCAGGGCCACATGAGAGGCTCCCAAAATTTTGGATATTCCTGATCAATGCTGCAGAGAATTTGCAGTGCTTCCAGACTGGGTTCCTAGGTATATGTATGAAATACTGATGCTGCAACCACCACCTATGTACCCAAGCTTCACTGACTTATTAGCACCTCTCAAACCACCTGGTGAGTTCAACACAGCCTAAAAACAAAATTATAACATTAATAAAAGGTTAACCACCATGTAAAGATTCCAAAGCCCACTCCTGCACTCCTCCTTCCACATGCCAGAAGCTAATCCTTACCACTGAGATTGTAGATCTTAGCAGAACAGCAGCCATTACATCTGAAAAAGTCAGATTTCTAGCAGAGCCATAACTTGGAAACACAGAGAAGAGTAAGACTGTGGGGGATCCACCTGCTGCAGAAAGATAATGTACTGTAAATCTCAGAAAATGCTATTTATGGGTGAATTCATGATGTACAGCTTTAAGTAATACGATTATATGTTTTCCAATATGAAGAGCACAATAAAAATGCAGCAGCAAAGGGCAGAATTGATAATGTTTCATAAATTCTTGAGAACGGAATAGAAAGAACTGTCTGTACCAGGCACGCTTAAAATAATGCCAGAGGGGTGCAATGGGATTATCCATGGTAGAGGCTCAGAAATTCACTGCTCAGGTCTATAATGTGGTGTAATCTAATAATGCTGTTGTGAAAAGTACACAAGCTAGCAGGTTGTAATGAAATTGCCTTGGAGACTTGTATGGAATGTCATTCTTTGTGTTATGTTTACACTGATGGTCTGAAAAAATATAGGGGCAAAAATCAGGTGGATATGGAAATGGATTCAGTCTCAGCAAAACAAAAGATGGCAACAACTAATTAAACACTTTAATAGTATAGTGGGACTATGAATTCCTAAAAATAAGATTTGCATTGATTGCACGCTAATTAAAGAGACAGATTGACAGAGCCATGTATGCAGGACAATTTGTCTTATTTAAGTTGTTATTTAAGTTGTTATTTAAATTGTTGGTGGTGTCCCAATCCCCCTAGACTGGGAGTTCCCGACATTTTTTTACCTGTGAGCAACATTCAGATGCAGAAAAGTTGGGGAGCAACACAGGCATGAAAAATATTCCTGAATTGTACAAATTAAGTGCTGTGATTGGCCATGTGGTATGTGTAGAGTGGAAACTTACAGGAGGTTCTGTTTGGCAGACCAAAACCAAAACTTGCCTCCATGTCCTGAAATCAAAAATAAGCATCTGCTTTGAGGCCACTGGGAACATCCAAAGCAACTGGTTGGGAATCTCTGCCCTAGACTGTGCACTGAACTGTATGAGCTAAAGAGCCTGGGTGTATGGTTGTTGAATGCTAATTGCCCATTAGTGGAATACTGGAGTCGTTTTGACGTTTGAGTTCAAACCCCATACCATTTCTGAAGGCCCCAGTTAGAGTAAAATGAGGTGACAGATTTTTTAACTTTTTGCCTTCTATAGTCCTTGTAAATATAGATTTACGCAAATGTCACTGTAACTGTCCCTTAGGCCAACCACAGACATTTTGGGAACTAGTGGACCTTTTGCGCATTGGTTCATTTGTCAATATGCCATCTTTCTAGTGTGTCATGGGTGGCCCTACTGATCTAAGCACCATCAAGTGATTTCCAACATGAGCTGCTCATTTGGGAAATGTGACTTGTCCTTGTAATCTCAGAGACACTTCAACTTGGCTCAGTAATGAAAAACAAAGCACTGTTCAGCCATCTGCAAAATAAAAGGGCTGACGTGACTGACAGACACTGTCTATTGCATTGGCATTTGGGCCGCCTTCCCCTATTACAGACACATGCCTTAACTGGTCTCATTCCACAGCTGCTGTCACAAATGTCTACCTGGGGCGATGAGACCAAAGGTTCTATTAGCAAACATTCACGGTATATGAAGCATTTAGCCACCACTGAATGATTGTTATTGATCATTAGCTGTAGGTATCCAAAGGAAGATGCTACACTGTATAGCACTGCACTGCTTGTTTGTCTGTATGACTATGAAAAATCCGAGTTTTCAAAACACTTGTGCTAGGCTGTGGAGATAACGTGTCAAGATAAAATCTCTTGTGTGTATGGTTCTTACTCATGGGTGGACAAAAACACCAGAGGGAGAACAACCACGTCACTTGTAAATAATGTGCAGTGCCTTAACAGAACATACCCTGCTAAAATTTGCATAGGCATGAATGGTATTTATATGAAAGCAGATCACAAATATAATATATACACACACACTAAAACTAGAATCACTTTGAGATTAACTAATACGGTATACATTTGGCCTCCAGATAAGTAGAAATTTGTTTAGTAAGCCATGACAGCCAATCAAGGATAAGCTTTGATCAGCATACTGTCTACTGTGTTTACTGAAGGTCTCTACACTGCTGAAAATTTGTTACCAATGTTATTAAAGGAGCCCTGCAAGGATTTGGAGTGGCTGCTGTGCATTCTCTCATGGCCTCTGAGGAAGTGTCTCTCTACTGCCACGAAACGCGTTAGGCCCAAACATCTCCCTGTCCATATATGCTTTTAATGTTGAATTAACAAAAAAGGATTGCTTTTAAGAAAGCAAATAAACCTTCCGTCTGCCTACTTTGAAGTGGGATTCCAGTGCATCTCTGTGCATTCACTGTGCAGCTTTAATTGAACTACAATAAGGTATTACACATGTCCATGAAAAAGGTTCATCTATACAAAAAGTGCTACCTGTTTTTATTTTCTTTTTAGCTTATTTGTGAAGGCTGATAGACCAAACACCTTAAGGAATTTATTATTATAATTATCATATTGTTCTTTAACCACCACCTGGCATTTTTTTTTTCAATTAAATTTGTTGGTTTTTTAAAAAATTTAAATAATTGGGGGCTTAACGCTAAAGAGCATTATTTGTTACATTAAAAAGTAAGGCTTGCGGCACACAGGACATATGCAAAGCAGTGGTGGAAAAGCGTTGATCTAGAAGGCTTCTGGTTCCTCTGTTTTCACTCTCAGTTGAGTACAGTAGAGCCCAAATCTTGCAGTACAGCCTGTCATTTGTTTTAATGGAGCGTCCAAACACAGCAGAAAAGCCCGTCATTAGTATTAATGGAAACTGTCTGTCACCAGCTGTGACACTGAGCTATAGACCAGAAAATGCGCATTTTAATATTCGCAGGGTGAAATCCAGCGCTAGTGACAGGTGGTTTCCAATAGAACTAATGACAGACTCCTCCGTTGGGTTAAGATGCTTCTCTGTCAGCTGAAAAATATCAGAATGTGTAGTATGTGTCCCTTGTGCCATGAATATAGGACTTAGTTAACCTGCTGGAAGGCAAATATTTGTACATTCACAATAAGGTTACCTGAAACGAGATGTTATTGATTTGTATAGGAAACTCAGATAAAGGAAAATATTACAGCAGAGAGGAATATCTTTTTGGCATGTCATCTTATGCCCAGAAATTGCTTATACAGCTGTCTGCCAGATAAATATCTATTAAAATGGTACATTTATTGAATGTGTACAGAAACATTTGGCTCTAGAATTAAACATAAGCTACATCGACGTTTACATGGACCGTGTGTTTTCCTTTAGCATGCCTGCCACATATAAGGACAGAACATTTTGCTCTTGTTTCTACAATTATATTAATGCCTATGACAGGCTGCTGTCACATTTCTCTCCTTTCTGTTCAGGCATTCTTTGTTAATTTCTTTAGAAAAGCATAACTTTGTGTTGACAATTCTGTTGTTCAGCTGTCCACAGAAGATGCTTTAGTTCAGATGAGCAAATGGGCGCTGCTTCCAAAAAAGCCACTCCTGGTAACTTTAAGAGACGAAATTCAGATTTCATCTCATATTAACCAAATAATTCATATTGCCCAAATAATGGGTTTTGGTAATTTCCTTGTTTTTTTATTTGGGGGGAAAATTCAGGCTTTAAAGGACAAGGAAAGGCAAAAAAATGAAATCCCATTTTTACTTTCTTTAATGAAAAAGAAACGTATCTCCATTATACTTTAATTAAAAAATGTGTACCGTTTTTATAAGAAACCTGACTATATGCAGTGAAATTCCCCCTTCATTTACTGCTGTGGAAAGGAATTTTCAGATGGTCCCTAACTGCTGATCAGGGAAACAATCATACTTATGAACAGCAGGGGGAGCCCACGCCTTACTTCCCAGCCATGCAGAATTTAAAGGGATACTGTCATGGGAAAAAAAAATTTTTCAAAATGAATCAGTTAATAGTGCTGCTCCAGCAGAATTCTGCACTGAAATCCATTTCTCAAAAGAGCAAACAGATTTTTTTATATTCAATTTTTATATCTGACATGGGGCTAGATATTTTGTCAATTTCCCAACTGCCCCATGTCATGTGACTTGTGCCTGCACTTTAGGAGAGAAATGCTTTCTGGCAGGCTGCTGTTTTTCCTTCTCAATGTAACTAAATGTTTCTCAGTGGGACATGGGTTTTTACTATTGAGTGCTGTTCTTAGATCTACCAGGCAGCTGTTATCTTGTGTTAGGGAGCTGCTATCTGGTTACCTTCCCATTGTTCTTTTGTTTGGCTGCTGGGGGGGGGGGGGGGAGGGAGGGGGTGATATCACTCCAACTTGCAGTACAGCAGTAAAGAGTGATTGAAGTTTATCAGAGCACAAGTCACATGACTTGGGGCAGCTGGGAAATTGACAAAATGTCTAGCCCCATGTCAGATTTCAAAATTGAATATAAAAATATCTGTTTGCTCTTTTGAGAAATGGATTTCAGTGAAGAATTCTGCTGGAGCAGCACTATTAACTGATTCATTTTGAAAAAAATGTTTTTCCCATGACAGTATCCCTTTAAGCAGCTTTGTTTATGATGATCCCTAAGCAGCCCAGACCACACTGAGCATGTGCAGGGTCAGGGTCAGGCAAAGATGTTTAACAAAGTTACAAGATGGTGACCCCCTGTAGCCAACTTTGAAAGCATAAATCATTTGTTTGATTAGGCTTGTGGTGCAGTAAGTTCATGTTTATATTTAGTATACAAAATACAGCATTTCTACCCTTTTTCTATTTTACACTTTCCTTGTCATTTAAAAACCCAAGTAAACAGTTGAATAAAGTAACTGCAAATTTAATGATTGCAGATGTTTTTAGAGCTTTATATAGTCCCATTTCCTTCCCTCCCACCCATATTTTTTCTCATTCCACTTGCTTATTGTTAATAGAAAGTAAAAGTGAATTAATGTGTATATTAAATTCACACTTCAGTAAAAAAAAAAAATTACAGAATCTCAAACAAAGATCATGAGAATGGAGAAAATAGGCTTTGGATTCTGTGTCCAGCACATTGCCTCTAGGTAAAGTACGCGTCAAATAATATTTTAAGCACACAAACAGCGTTCATGCCATTGAAGAACTGAAGTTGATTGAAGACTATGTGCTGTTTTAAAATGGAGCAGTAAGAAACATCTTTTAAAAAGGAAATAGGCATAGGAAGTCAATCTGTTTATGTAATGTTGGCTTTTGTAACATACTGTATGGACCCTGCCAAACAACTTTGGACAGTATGTCCAGACACAATTTTTAATGTAAAACAGTTCATCATCACTAAGACTTGTGAGCCCTTTTATATGTTAAAGTTAAATTTGAATGACTTGATAATTACCATCTTCTGCCTCTTCCAGTTGGCTGTGAATTCAGTTTCCTTAAGCCTCCCACTCATTTAGTAACAGACAGCATTTAATGAAATGACAGAACCACTAAAGTGGGGTTGCTCCAGTCTGCTCTCTTTGCTCACAGACGGCCTAACATTTTGTTAGCTGTAAGAAGAAAGGACGACACTTGCCACATTTGGAAACAGTGAATGGTATATAATTGCTCAGATGACTTGGGCTTTGTTGACATTTACTAAAATCCGAAAAATGTCTCGCTATTTTCTTAAATCTAGGGATGCACCAAATCTACTATTTTGGATTCTGCTGAACCCCCAAATTCACATTTTCTACCAAAAAATTGTTTTTTTCCCCTTTAAGACTCAGCATGAAAAAAATCTAAGTTTAGTAAATAACCCCCTAACTGTAATTTTAGAGTGAAATCTGAAGAATACACGTTTGCTCTAAATTTAATAGCTTCCTTGATGGTTATAGCTTGAGTCTGTCACTCTTATTTGCCTTCTCTAAGGCTGGTTTAGCTGAGGGTGAGCAGGTCAAGGCCATTACAGAAAATCTTTTCTTTCTCATCACCGTCCTCATCTGAGTATAAATATGTAAAGCTTATTTATACAGGAATTAATTGTACATATATAATTATATAGCAATTCAAAGGAAAAACATCCAGTTTATGAGCCATTACTTTCAGTTTATTTTCTGCAAACGTTCATCTACACATTTGGGAATGAATTTCTTGAATTTTCAATGTTTGTATGAATGGATTTTGCCACATTGTTTCTCTCATAAAAAACATTAGAACAATATTTGAAGAAAATGTCATCCAAGACTGAGATAATACAAATCTATTCCAGAGACTCCAAGACTTGTCTGGCCCAAATGGAATTACCATGGACATTTTGCACAATGCTTGTTTGCTTTTGCTAAGCAATAACATTTGAATCAGCCATCTCTCAGACACAGCGGTATTGTTATGTGCCGTGAGAAAGGACGCACAACTTCAATGGTTTTCCAAAGCCAAGAGTTAGTTAGTGCACCGCCTCTTTAATAGGGTTTGCTAAAGAAAGCATAAGTTAAAGACTTTATCCCAAATGACTTCTCTGGTTTCCATACGATAAAAGGAGCAAAGCTTGGCACTTGATGCTCTCGGCTCTAGGCCCACGTTTGGGCAGATACAGTTACATTTATATACTTAGCCTCTTCCTTCTGGATATAGTGTAATCACTGTGCATTGCAGAATATAGGGCCGGCCATCCTCCTGTGTGGTCCTTTGGCCTCCAACTATGGAAACATACAGTGTGATTGATTTCAGTTAAGCCTCCAGGAATAAAATGCCAGTGACAAGGTAGATTACTCATTGCTGTTATTAGTGTGTCAAGGAAGTGGATATATATACGCATTTCTCCCAGTGATCAATGGGACATTCCGGCACTAATGTAATGCCTGTGCCTCCGTGACATAATTGAAGGACAAGCTGTCCGCACAACATTCATTAGTATCAGTGACGTGAGAGACAATAAAATACTAAATATAAACAGCAGATTTGCAGAAAGCTGTGAAGCAGAGTCACCTTATATTTCTATTCCAGCTGCACCTGCATTGATACATACCCCTGGGATTTCTCTGCTGCTCGAAAAGGGACTGTGATTAGCAAATGCCCCCTTAGTGCATTCTATTTATTCTGTAGGTTGGGACAAAGAATTTTCTAAGCTTTGACATGGACTTGCTGCAGCCTTGATGGTTCATTGAATCGACTGCTGTACGGAACTGATATTTAGAATGGAAATAATTATTGGTACAAATATAAATATGTTCCACTGCAATATGAAATTGCTTGGAATTTAACATTGATTTAAACATGAGTCTATATCTATTCATCATGGGTAGCTCATGTTCAACCTAGGGTTGCCACCTGTCCCTGTTTTACCCGGACAGCCCGGTTGTAAGGTTCACTCAGCCTGGTGGTCTAGTGGGAGACGGGGATGCCTGGTTTTAAGCTACAGCGTGATGACGTCATTTTGCAGTGGCGCGAATTTCAAAGGTATTTAAAGGGGATTTAATTATGGGTTCTACTTGCTAGTTTCCTGGGTGTTTATACTTAGTGGATCCTGTTTGATCATACTGTTATTGACTCTTGCCTGCCTGCTGACTATTCTGAACTCTCCAATCTTATCCTTGCCTGCCTGCTGACTATTCTATGATCTGCAATCCTGATCCTAGCCTGTCTGACCATTCCTTGAACTCTGCCTGCACCGAACCGGGCTCTCTGACTATTCTTCAACTCTGCTTGTGCTGGCCCAGTCTGTCTGACCACGCTTTTCCGTCTGGCCTGTCTTTTGAGCTTTGTTGCCTTCCATCCAATATCCTGGGTAAAATAATCGTGTCCCGTTGCTCGTCCAGAACCTTTAGCTTTGCTCCGCTCTTATTAAGACCTGCCGGCATCCAATTAGCGGAGGGCTCCTCCCAAAGTGAAAGGCGGCCAGACAGGACATTGAAAATAATCACATGGTGATCAGCCAATCACTGATTGCCACGTCATCAGTCCCGCCCCCAACAGGCCCCAGAAAAGGTGGCATCCCTAGTTCATCCTGTTCTTATGAAAAACAACTCCTGTAGTTAGCAGAAGATTCTAGTAGGGCGATATGATTAAAAGTGCAAAGTCTGCACCAGGTCTAGAAACCCAAGACATTTAAACAAGTGACCATTAAATGTTACCTGCTTATTTTTTATTATGGATTACTAGACATGATGCAAACTTGGTGACTTTTATTATATTACTCCCTAGATTTGTCACTGACAGTATGACTTTAAATGAAACCTAAATAATGATAGTGTCAGAGCAAAACTTTTCTGCTATGTGTGGGGCTCTGTGGCATATGTATAATATACCAAGCACTTGCATTTCCTTCAGGTGCATTGGCTGAATTGGCCGCTGTGTTTATATCCTAGTTAGCATCAGAAGTGATGTCTTAAAGGAGAACTAAAGCTTAACTAAAGAAGTAGCTAGAAATGTTGTACATTATGTTGTGGGTTTCTGTACCGGCTCAAGGCAACCACAGCCCTTTAGCAGGGAAGATATGTGTCCCCAAAGATGCCCCAGTAGCTCCCCATCTTCTTTTCTTCTGATTCACTGCACATGCTCTGTGCTGCTGTCACTTACTGAGCTTAGTGACCCATTTACAATATACAGTACACATAGAATAGAAATGTCCCAATATAAGGCTGATTAGTAATTAATACAGATAATTACTACATTACTTCTTCAGCTGCTCGGATGAGTAGTGAAACGTCTTCATTGATTACTCAGCAAGTCCAGTTGTTTTTAGATTTACCTATACTAGATATACGATGACCTGGATGAATGCAAATCTTCATAGTCATATACCTGTATAAAATATGGCATTTTTAGCCACATTCATTTTAAGGGTTTAGTTCTCCTTTAAGGTAGCCATACACAGGCAGACTGCCGATTTGGGTCCTTTAAACTGTGATTCGGCAGCTTATTTGCCCATGTATTGGGCCTTCGATGGGCCTCCCCAACCGATATTTGGCCAGATATCGATGGGGCAGGTTTGATCAAGGTTTACATTAGCTAGTTGATGCAGTCCTCATTCTTTCAGCTCCCATTCCCATTGTAATCTAATCTTTTGGCCCTAGGGTGGAACATTTGGATTCACCCTATATTGCCCTGCCTTTGGTGGGGAGAAAGAATCTTATAGTGTATGCCCACTTTACAGTTGATTTACAACTTTGCTTTAAATAAATGGAAAAATCATTACTACTTCTGTTAAACATACTGTAGATGTTAACGTGTGTACTTGAGGGGCCTCCTATCCAATATAATATCCCATCACTTATTAAAGAGAATGTGTAGCCAGTTTATAAGTAGGATTTACTATAACTGTTCAGTATATGGTATATTCTACCTTACATTTTATATTGATAAATATAAGCAAGAGTAAGAATAAGAGCACCTTGGTTTCCTGGATAAAAGGTGTTGCGCAGTGGGGAGCACTCATGCTTCAGTTTAAAGCTTCCTAAATGCATTTAAAGTATATGCTAAGACATTTCTATAGCTATGGTATGAGTAATGTGTCAGTAGGGGTCAAAAAAGCTGAATTGGAAAAAGTGTGTTAACATCACGGGTCCATTGTGTGACCTGCACTCATCGGCACGGCCTAACTTGCTCATCTGAATGACGGACAAGTTAGGGGGCTGGTAGGAGGTGGGATGCATATGTGTCTCCAGTTTAATTCTGTATTCATAGAGAGAACGCAGTTGCAAATTCAGAGCTCTGATACAGTTTTCAACATGAAGGGCATATGTAGCATGCAATGTTCCGAAAAATGGCATATTGCCCCTGTTTTTTGCTCTTTACACACTGCCCTGCACTTTGTAAATGACCCCAGTATTATTTAGCATACAGCACCACCAAATATGCCCTTAAAATGCCCCCAATGCAGCCCATTGCTATTGCCTCTCCCTTACTAAATAGGACCCCATGAGAAATGGCATTGTTGTATTTGGAGTAAAATTAAAGATACATATAGTCTGGTATATCTTGGGGGTTTGCCTTGTTTTACTCACCAAGGAATGATACACAAGATAATGTTAATTTTAAATCCATAATTGGTTGATATTAAATCCCTTGTAGTATATTGGGCCCATATGCAGGGTGTTGTAGAAAAAATGTAACCACAAATCATCTTTACGCTGGTGATCTTTTAATCAGACTTTGTGTTCGAGAGCCGGAGCGTGATTTTCCACAAGATCACCAGGAATACTGGAGTAGCCGCACACTGCTACACTTATACACATCAGACAAAAGAAATATAGTCAAATATCCGACAGAAGCAGAGGGAAACTTGTGGCAGTAATTCCAGTCCTAAATAAAAAGGTCCCTGGTGTCACTCGGCCCTGGCTCTGAAACTGTCAACACATTAGAAGCTCCTGTGTAAATGATCTAGGTCTCCGAGGTGGAATCCCATGGGATGAAATGTGAGCGGAGGGGTACATCAATCTGAATCAGCGAGAGAGAACAGGTGTGGAGCGAGGCCAGGCCTTTCCCCCCAAACAAAGTCTATTATACTTGTTCTTTTTCCATTCTGTGAGAATTCTGAAAATGCTCACCTGTCTTAACCCTTTCACTGAGAGGTTGTGACCTGCCATTCCTGCAGCCTTTTATCCCTGGCAGACTGGCACTGAGAGAGAGCCAAGCAGTTCAGGAATGCAGATCCTAGATGAGAATAAGAAGTGACAGTGGCACAATAGGAATCTTTTGGTACACGCAAACAACGAGTTATTCAGCCTACTAAGGTTTAATTGGTTGTATTGCTTTAAACATATGTACTGAAATGGAGCAATGGAATAACTGGCCAATGAAAATGCAAAATGAGAATAGTTGGGGGAAATGTTCAAAAAGTGGTTGACGGAAAAAAATATGCGCAAATCTATAATTTTTTTACTTCTTGTATTTCAATTAGGATTGGGCCGAAAGATTCCTTCGCGAAAGATTCTGGCAAATACCGAACCAAATATGAATCAAATATGAATCAAAAAGGCAGAATTCTGGCCGAATCCAGAACTAAATCCTGGATTCGGTGCATCTCTAATTTAAAGGTCACCTGTAGTAGTAAATGTGTTCCCCCACTCTGGTGGGGGCTAATGGCGTGTCTAAAAACTGCGCATAGCGAGCACTATACAGCCTACACCAGAAGGGAACTACCTCCCATTTTGACACACTGAGTTAGAGTCCTGCAGCGGGTCGGGTACCCGCGGGTTACCCGCAAAAACCTGCAGTACCATGCGGGTTTTTCGTTGAAGTTCAAGGTGCGGGTATACCCGCGGGTCGGCGGTTCTGCGGGTTGCGGGTCGGGCTGCGGGTCTTCTCAATATCAATATTTGCTCCTTTTTTCTGGTCACGTCCACTTCCGATGATGTCATTTCCGGTACACAATGACAACACGTCCGATTTTACTCCCTTTTTTCTGATCATATCTACTTCCGATGATGTCACTTCCGGTTTATAATGACAGCACTTCCTGATTCTTGATGGTCAGCGGGTCGCGGGTCTGGGTTGCAGAGAAGGTACTTGCGGGTTGGGTTGCGGGTCCAAGCGGGTAAGAATGCGGGGTGTGGGTTGCGGATTGCAGGTTGCAGGTACGGGTCGGGTTCGGGTCCCAAAAAATGGACCCGCGCAGGACTCTACACTGAGCTTGCTCAAATATGCACATGCCGGGAGACTCCCTCATTATGCGTATGCCTGTCGCCAAATATGGCCACCTATATCTGGAGTTCTCTCTTTTTGCGGCTGGCATAGCACTGGCTCCAAGCCTTTTATGGGCAAAATAGTTTTCTATACCCCAAGTAGAGTGCAGACTCTATTAGCCTATGCCTTCAGTGGGGGAAACAATTTTCCTGTGACAGGTGCCCTATAATAGACATTTTGATACATATTATAAATGTATAGTGCCTCATTCTTCAGCATAAAAAAGTGCCATTATCTGTCTGATAAAAAATATAACATTATAAGATGTATTTTTTTATTACTCCTTTTCGTGAATTTTTATTCCCTTAGCACTTTAATTGCATTCTCTATAGAAGGACTGTAGTCAATAAAGCTTCTATTGCAAGCATTGCATTTAGTCTGTCACAGGGAAAGAAATATACATATGGTTGTATATCCATGGTTTGTGATAGTGGTAGAAAAAGTCCTTGTCCTTTCAAAAATTTCATTTTCATCTGGGCAATGCAGCAGAATTTCAAAGTAATTACTCCCACTTAAGCTGGCCATACACGGCCGATAAAAGCTGCAGACAGACCGAGACGGCAGCTTATCGGCCCACGCGCATGGCTCTCCGACGGGCATCCCCGATCAATATCTGGCTGAATGTCAGCCAAATGACGTTCGAGGAGGGTCCCGCGATCCAACCGCCCATATTGGCAGCATTATGATCCGATCGTTGGGCTCTAGGGTCCACGATCGGATGAGCAGGCTCTTATTTGTCATCACCAGTAACCTTTTTCATGTTTATGTTGCTTTCCAACATCAAACGCAACGGTGCACGGGGAGTTGGAAGGAGCCTCTTGTTCCCGTGGAGTGGGGTTGATAGGGGACTTGCCTTTTCTCAAGTGGCAAGTGCAAAATCATAGGTGACCTGCAATTTTGCACACGCCAAGGATAAGTCATGGTTTTGTGCAGCAGCTGGGGAAGGCCAAAAAAAATTGTCAGTAGGACAGTTGACAGTATGGCAAGGTATTGGTTTATATTTGTAGCTGGTGGATCAACAGATAATTACTATAAATGTTTCTAAAATATTTTATTTCATTTTTATTTGCCATTTTTCACAAATGAACTAATTGCTGTTGTTGTGGGTTAAAAGAATTGGAGACTCATTTAGGAAACAAAATGCTATTAAAAAAGTGCTCAAATGGAGGCATTTGTATCAATACATACTCCTTAGCAACTTCCAGTGCGGCCACTCATGCAGCTCTGATGAATTGTTTGCAATGGCACACTTGAACACAAGGGAACTCTGGAATTACCAGAAACCTTCATGCGCCTTGAATTCATTGATGGGAAAGAATCCCTTTTGCCTTATATTACCGCAAAAATAAATTTTGCGTTCTTCCCTTTGTGAATGTTCTCGCTTAGCTAGAATAGGATGTCTGCTTACTAATACATTTAGCTCTCACGACAAATGAGGATAGGTTATAACACGGTAACTGATCACAATTAACTTTCAGAAGCCTGCATTTATCTTCTCTAATAAATAGTTTGAGGAACTCCTGTTGCTCTCAGAATAGCAGGCATGCTGATACTCAAATATCTTTGCACAGTCTTGTTGATTTATTACCCTGTCTTTGCATTGAATACTGTACCTACTGTACAGAACTATGTATGCATATTTGCAGATATACAGGTATGGGATCCATTTTCCAGAAAGCTTCAAATTACAGAAAGCCCATTTCCCATAGACCCCATTTTATCCAAATAATCCAAAATGTTAAAAATGATTTCCTTTTTTCCTGTAATAATAAAGCAGTACCTTGTACTTGATCCAAACTAAGATCTTATTAATCCTTATTGGAATCAGAAGCAGCCTATTGGTTTATTTACATGATTACATGATTTTCTAGTAGTAGGTATGAAGATCTAAATTACAGAAATCCCCTAGCCCCGAGCATTCTGTATAACGGGTTCCATAACTGTATACATACTGTATATGTGCTACATATACATGTAATAAATAACAGATACATATAATGATATGCATATGACTGGTTATATATCTGATTATGTGCTTTATTCCTTTTGCCCTTATATTTAGTCACGGTTTTGCATTATTTCACCTATATGTTTCTTTGCTTTAGCTGATAGTCGTCTGCAGTTTGGCTGCAGTAAGCTCAGGGTTAATCTGGCATCCCTAACTTTGCCACAATACACTGCAGTCACTGCTTGCTTCCATTTCTCCTTCCACCGTTGGATTTGAAACAAAGCCTGAGTCAGATGAAGCATGAATTTGGTGCATTTTCTGCCTAGTACCCGATCTTCTTCCATTCTTCCAAGCTCAGCCAATCGCATGATAATAGGGGGCCAGTGATGTGCAAATGGATTTTTCTGCTGTTCCGTTTTTTATTCTTTTTGTTATGCCACTGAGAATGTGCCAAAGTGAAGCTAATATTTCTGAGCACACAATTTGGGACTCTGTCTCTTTTGGTTGTGGTTCTGATGGCATTCCTCTTGTTCTATTGGATCTTGAGCCTTTGTCAAGATTCTAGGTTGCACAAACACGGATACTGTACCTCTGAGCACAAAAGCAAAAGAAGTCTTGTTCTACTTCTGTTTAAGATTACTGGTTTTGTAGGAAGCCATTATCATTATATTGTTTTTAAATATTTTATTTACCAAAACCTTTAAAACTATATACTTATACTAGGGTCTTCATATATTTCAATTCTGTATACAGGCATGGAATTGGCCATTATCCGGAAACCCGTTATCCAAAAATTACGCAAAGGCCATCTCCCATGGCAAAAAAATTTCACAGGAAAGACAAGTGCTTCACCACTTCTTGCTGTGCAAATAATCCTTTGTTTTAGCCAGTTTTACCACTCCAAGTACAGAACAACGTTTTGGGGGGTCTGGACCGCTCTTCGTCAACCTGACGAAGGGATGTGCAAACCCCCCGAAATGTTGTATGGAGTGGTAAAACTGGCTTTCCTGTGAAATTTTGCTGAATGTGGACGTGGACGTATGTCTAAGTAATAGCACCACCGTATGCAACAACACCTGAAGAGTGTAAGTAGTGCTCGATATATCTCTTATTTGTCATCTCCCATTGACTCCATTATAATAAAAGAATCCAGATTTTTTTAAAAATTATTTCCTTTTTCTCTGTAATAATAAAACAGCGCCTTGCACTTAATCCAAACTAAGATATAATTAATTCTTATTGGAAGTAAAACCAGCTTATTGTGTTTATTTAATGTGTATATGATTTTCTAGTAGACTTAAGGTATGAAGATCCAAATTGCCTTCCAGTGGACAGCAGCATAAGGAAAAAATAAATATATTCAGGGGCTCTGGCAGATAACACGGGGTCATTTGTAAACACTGGGCAAATTTGCACCCGGGCACTAACCCATGGCAACAAATGAGATCCTTGAATAGGGTTGGTGACAGTTGTGGAAATAAGAAGCTTTATTTTGATTGTTAGCAAGAAGATGCAGAAGTGAGAACATATTATGACATAAACATAACCTCTAGTAGTGCTTATTGAAAGGACAATATTCTGCTGTTTAAGGCCTTCTTACATAACACATCTACAACTTAACTTGTTTTTATAAATGCTGTAAAGAGAAAAACATGCATCTTAATTAAACAGTTTAATGAGTGGAATTTAGCATGAGTGGAACTAACCAGAGTCCGATTGGGATTAAGCAGAGTCATTCTGTAGCCATCTTTGAAAGCATAAATTATTTGTTTGATTAGGCTTGTGGTGCAGTAAGTTCATGTTTATATTTAGTATACAAAATACAGCATTTCTAGCCTTATTCTATTTTAGACTTTACATGCCCTTTAAGATCAACTCTTGCTAGAGTTTGTGTTTTTCTAAGTGAAAATCACGCAAAACCTAGTTTAAAGAATTTTATCTCCCACATGTCTTTAGGTACAAAGATACAACATTATAAATACAAATACCAGGGGTCTTATGGATGGTTTAATACCCACTGTGTAGAGACCTGCACGGGTCTGTTTGTTTAAACCCACACCCAACCCATACCCGCTTTCCCCAAGCCTGACCAAAACCTGCTTATCTGCATTCACAAACCCCATAGACGCGTTCCCCGTAGCGTTCGCCTTACCGGCATGACGTCATGTGATGTCATGTTGACAGGAAGTGACCTCACTTCCTGTCATTTTTTACCATTAGGACACTTCAATTTTTACATCTGTTTCCCCTAGATTGGCTACCTGTAAAACCCCCTTCCCCACTGCAGAGGATCAGTTGCCCATGGACCACCCGCACTCTGGGTAAATGAAGAATAATCCATATAACTAAAAGAAAGCATCACTTCTCCCAAACCCTTTCAATGCTTCATACACATATAAATGTTACTTGTTGGATGTTAAAAGTTCCCACGGTGCTCTTGTCATTTGAAGTGGAATATACAGTCTGTTGGAGTCTCTTCCAGATGAACACATAGGGGGTTATTTACTAAACTCCGAATGCAAAAATCATGAAAAATTCGTGATTTTTTTTTTTTAATAAAATCAGACTTTTAAAAATTACAAATTTTTCGGAATTTATTAAACCCCGAGGATGGAAAAGTCTGAATCTGAAGATCTGGCATCTCGGACCTCGGTTGCATATAAGTCAATCGGAGAAGTCCCAATGATTTTTTTTGATGTGCGCTAGGTTTCGTGCAATACCCCAAAGTTTTCGGAGCTTTTGGATGAAAAAATCGTGAAAATCTGATTTTTTACCGCAAAGCAAAATTTAGGGAACATGGAAATAATAAATAAGTGTAAAAAACCCGAGCGGATTTGATCGGAGTTTTAGCAGAAAATATTGAGATGAATTCAGACTTTGATAAATAACGTCTTAGAAAATTTAAAATGAATAATAATCCGCTCGAGTCCCAATCATATTGCGGGTATTCCGCGGGTACACAACCCAATGCAGGACTCTACTACCGTATGTATGATTTCATATGTATGTGTGCCATTTAGAGACCCCAAATGCAAAATTTTGCATGTAATGGTAATCAACATATTTTAAAGAAGCCTAAAATTACATTTTTTTTTTAAATGCCAAGAAACCAATTTGCACCCGGGCACTAACCCATGGCAACAACCCAGATGTTTGCTTTCATTGTTAGCCATAAAAAGCAAATCACTGATTTATTATAGGTTACTGCCAAGGAGCAACTTTGCCCAGGGTTTATTAGTGTTGGCCAAGATGCCCCTATCATTTTTTTCCGTAGAGATCTTAGGGAAACATGCTGTTTGATGTTGGTCATAAAAGCCCAGATTTAGTCTGGTTGTGTGGTTGATTTAGACCATACTCTCTTACCATCTGGGCATGTAGGGCCAGTCAAGGGTCATTTTTTCAACAGATAACACTGCAGTCTTGGTGGATTCAGGGTTATGTCTTGATTTCACACCTACAAGCCTCCCACCACCTGCCTTAAGTATTATAGTGCTGCTAATTCAGACAGTGCTGTATTCATTTGGCAGATTCAGGTCATAAGTACTAAATGCCAACCACACAGTTGTCCATAGCAATCATTCCTTAATTATTTTTTACATTTTTTTTTAAATGCCAAGAAACCAATTTGGGGGTGAACATCACACTTTTATTATGTCTGACATATCTCCATTTAACAGTTGCCCACAGTGTCAGACTGGGTTGACCAGACAATGAGAAACAACCCTGTGGGCCCTGGATGTTATGGGCCTCACCAAAGTAGGCCTGCTCCCCTGTACAGACCATCCCCTCTCTTCTGCTTGGTCCCAACGACAGCCGCAAATTGGGAATGGCACATGCGGTAGGTGGGTGGATTTTGCATCTTTTGTTGGGTCTGGGCAGGGGAGAGGAGACTGTAGCATCCAGTTGATGATTTTATGGGCCCCTCCAACGTAGGCCCACTCCCCTGCATGGACCGTTCCCTCTCCCGGACCCAATAAAAGACGCAAATTAAGGAGGGAATTAGACAGCGGCACAAGCGGCAGGTGGGTGGAATAATGCAAGGCTGGATGCCAGGAGGAGGGGCCCTTTAGTTTGCATGGAGGGCCTTTGAAGTTGCAGTCCCAGTGGGCCCTGAATGCCCCAGTCTGACCCTTGTAGCCCAACATTCACAAAGTTCATAGTTATTGTGAACATATACAGTACTTAAAGCTCTTTGATGAAAAGTATTTTTCAGCAACTGATTAAAGGCTCGGTTGTCTATAATTAAGCTAATTATAATTAAAAGGAATGACTGCTGTGTTTTTTTTTAATCCCTTGTCATTATTTCCTCTTCTTAAAATGCATTTGCAATTTTGATCTAAACCGTATACGCAAAGTGCCATTCTGGGGACTAAAGAAACTTTACGAGGAAACTTCGGGTGACTTCGGAAAATTAAGAGCTCCGAGCTATTTAGATTCTAGTCGGCAGGAGCAATTCAGGGAGACTAGTCACCCCGAAGAAGATGTGAGCATGTGTCTCTGCCCTTAGGTCATCATTTTTAGAAAAAAAACACATCTAATAATGGTATTTTATAAACATGTCCATGTAGTGAGGGGCAGGGTATTTATCCAACAGGAAGGTGAGCAAAGGTAACAAGGCACCTCAAAGTAAAATATACTACAGCTTGTAAAGCTCTGCGTTGTCATTTTAAAAGTTATGTTCATGTAAGTGTTTGAACCCAAAAAGCACTGTAGCATCTACCAGTGGACCAAATTCTGGGGACCATGGTTTCTTTTATTTAGTTTCTTCAAGTTGACTTCATTGGTTTTAGGTATGTCAGCCCTATATAGTTGTGTATGTTACCAACTATGATCTGTGCTGTGTGGGAAATGTTTTTGTAACATTTTCACATTGCCTCGTTGCTGTTTTATGTAATGAATTTCAGGATATAATTTATGTTTGTGCAATATAACCCTTTATTAGTAGTAACATCTGCAAGTTAAACATAGCGTATAAAAACATACTGTATATTATTATCCTGGCACATTTCTGTTGTCATAAAGTCCCAGAGAGTATTTTTAACTCAAAGAAAGCCACTTTCTTCACCTTTAAATTAACTTTTAGTTTGATTAAGAGAGAGAATTCTGAGACAGTTAAATTTTTATGTGGTTTTTGAGTTACGTTGGTTCTTATTAGAGATGCACTGAATCCAGGATTCACCCTTTTTCAGCAGGATTCAGGTCGACCAAATCCATTTGCCTGCCCAAACCAAATCATGTGTCTTTTCATCACACAAACAAGGAAGTAAAACATTTTTACCCATGCATGCACACCTCGTGGTTCTCTCAAACCCTTTCTGGCAAATTACTATTAGGTTCGGTATTCGCAATCGCAAGAATCCTTCACAGTGGAGAGATCTTTTTTTGCAGTCCAACCCGGGCACTATCTACATGGTGTCTGTACATTGTCCCTTGTCTGCAAGGGTTTCCTCCCACACTCAGGCAAGTTTATTAGCTTCTGATTGAACTGATTGTTAGGCTGGAAGCTCCACAGGGATGGGGACTGATGTGAACGATGAATAATCTCTGTAAAGAGCTGCATGGTTATAAGCATTGTGTTTTGCCTTAATAGTCATCCACATGTAAATCTAATCCAGATTTCTTTCTCTTGTAAACTTCTAATTGAATTTGCATGAGGCATGTGCTAACATTTTCAGTTGTGTAGATTGTCAGTCTGTTTTTTAGGCTTAGAAGAATAGTTACATGGTTTCCACCCCTATGTATTTTTCAGAGAGTTCAGATCAGGACAGTGATCTGCTGTTTTAAACTAATTGTTTTCATTAAAGGGCACCTGTCTCCAAAATTGCGGGTGCTGACAAACCTCAGCCAGCCTGGGTTTCTAGAAGTATTTTGGAAAGTAAACAGAAATTTTCTACAGTCTCAATTCTACTTGTCTTTAGGCTACTGCCACATGGGGTGATTGAGAATCTCACCTTTCGGCTGGGGGTTCCCAAAGGTTTTTTTACTAGTGAGCCACATTCAAGTGTAAAAAGAGTTCCTGTGGGTGCCAAATAAGGACTGTGGTTGGCTATATGGTAGCCTATGTGGACTTCGAATCAAATAGGCCTTAAATTTACACATTTTGTAGAGATTCTATCAATTTTCTTGATCTAACTCTCTATTAAGATAGTGGCCGAATTTTGTCCACTATACTGTATATAGAAAACCAAACTCCGGAAACTCTCTGTTACAAGCTTCCTCTTGCCACCCCAAACATGTTATTAAGGCAGTACCAATAGGGCAATTTATGAGATTACGAACACTTTGTACAAACGTACAAGAATTCGTATCTCAGTCAGAAGCGCTACGACAAAGATTCCGTGCTAAGGGTTACTCAGAAAAACATTTAAATCAAGCCTTTAATAAAGCCCTTAATCACCATCCTAATGAACGACGAGAGAGCCCGTGTCTAAGAACAGATAACAATACACCGGTTAACATCACCACACAGTCAGAACAAATAAATAAACCTGTTCATTTCATCACAGAATTTAGTTTGCAGTATAATCACATAAAGAGATTATTTGAAAGAAATCTAAGCATTTTAAGAACAGACCCAGCCTTGGATCAAGTACTTGACTTAGGATATAAAACGGTCACTCGCCGCACTCGTACAATAGGAAATACACTTGCCCCCAGCTTGGTTCAAGCACCTACTACCAATACGAGCTGGTTAAACACCAAGGGCATGTATAAGTGTGGTGCGTCTAGATGTTTAACCTGTGCGCAGGTCACTAAGACAAAATTCTTTAGGTCTAGTGTAACGGGACGTCAATACACCATCAGATGGCATATTAACTGTAACACCTCATTCGTTATTTACCTTTTAGAATGCAAAGTATGTAAAATCCAATATGTGGGTCAAACTTCCCGCCCCCTAAAAAATCGTATTCGAGAGCACATTCTGGATATAAGGAAGGGACATAGGGATTCCCAAGTAGCAAAGCATTTTCAGGAGTGTAATGGGGGAGACATTACTAAATTGTCTGTCTTGGGTATTGATAGAGTGGTAAGGGGAAAACGAGGGGGAGATGTTCTTCCAAAACTACTCCGGTTGGAAACAAAATGGATATTTTTCTTGGGGAGTAGAAAACCTTTTGGTCTTAAAGTGGACCCGTCACCCAGACATAAAAATCTGTATAATAAAAGTCCTTTTTAAATTAAACATGAAAGTCAATTTCTTTTTTTTATTAAAGCATTCATAGCTGTTGTAAACTCATTTAAAAATATCAGCTGTCAATCAAATATTGCCTACCCCGCCTCTATGCCTAGGCATAGAGGCGGGGCAAACAATTACTTTCACTTTCCATTCAGCACTTCCTAGATGTCACTGCTCTCTCCACATTCCCCCAGCTCTCTTAACGATTTAATTGTGTAACCAGGACATGGGGATGGACATTGGGTCCCTGTCCCCTGGTGCACAAACAAGATTCTGAGATGATACAAGGCTTATCTTAATAACAGTGTCCACAAAATGGCTCCTTCCTGGTTACTATAATTATGAGTTCCCAGACTGATGGAAAAAATATTTAAATAATGTATACAGTGTAATTAAAGTTCATTTTGCTTGACTATCATGATAAAATAGGATTTGGAATAATTTTGTTTGGGTGACGGGTCCCCTTTAATAGCGACTTTGACATCACATGCTTTTTTTGATTTTGTTTGAAGTCTTTTTGAATAGTCTACCTTTAAACTACATATATTTCAATTTCTCTTTGAATAGAGGTCTGTCCTTCATTGTAGGCCATCCGGTATGCTATATATGCATTAATATACACATGTATATGTATATACGAAAGGTATAAAATATATTGGGAAACCTTATCAGACTATGTATTGTAATTTTTTAACATTTTTGGCTTTAGTATATTTTTTCTTTCTTTATAGATAATTTCATTTGCAATTATTCTTTCAATTATTTGTTCATTTTTTCATTTATATATATCACTTTTCATTTGTCTATTTTTGTTTAATTTTTGAGGTGTATCTTTTGTTATTTAGGATATGTATGTAACATTTTATGCTTTCACCACTAGGTGGAACTTCACTTATTGTGGAGTGGTAACATGTGTTTGTAATCTTGTGATTGGTCACAGCCCCTATATAATAGATGTACAGGGGTGTGCCATTTAGCCTATGAGTAAGTGCCCCTATAGGCACGAAAAGCATTAGGTCTCCATGTCCTAATAAATTTTTCTACTTTTTATATTTGCCTCTTTATTTTTGGAGACCCTCACACCCTTTGGATACAGTATGTGGACTGAAAGCCTACAAGAAGCTCTGTTTGGCAGCTCTACACAGGCCAATTCAGCAGGACATTAGCGGTAAAGGGCCGTGAATGCCCAAACCACAGTTTTCCTCATGGAATCTATTATCTGGAAAAAAATGGAGCTTGGAGTTCCGGATAAGGGTTTTTCCCCCCCATATTTTGAATCACTATATCTTAACTTTTTATATAAACTTTTAGGGGCCTATTTATTAAAGGGGAAAAACTTGAATTTTTAGAGAGAAAAAAACGTGAATTTTTTATACCTTGAAGCTGCAAGCAATTCGAAAATACTTTAGCTAAAACCTGTCAAAATCACGTAAAAGTCAATGGCAGATGCTGGCATTCACCTTTGGAACATGTTTTATGCTTTCATGGTTCTCGAAAGTTTGGGCTGGTTTTCATTCAATAATCTAAATTATTCAAGTCTTTCGGCAACAACTTGAAAACGTTTTCGGAGAGTCAATTCGGAAAAAGTTGCACTATTTGAATTGAAGCTCAATTGTTTCGAGAAAAATGATTGATAAATAAAGGGGAAAATGTGTGTTTTAATAAATAACCCTCTTAACTATTTAGGTGGTTATTTACTAGTATCCAAATATTTCCCAAAAATAATATTTTCTGATTATTGCCTCAAAAACCCAGTGCAGATCACGATATCCTCCAATTGTAACCAAAACATCTGCTATTGACTTCTACTTGAGGAGAAGGATTCTGACTCTTAGCAGCAACGGAGTTATATAAATCATGTTTTAAAAATTGTGTTTTCCCCTTTAAAGGAAAGGCCTTTTAATTTGAGGGTGCCAAAAGTTAGGTACCCCCAAGTGATTGTTTCTGCTGAACATGTGCACCCACGAGAAGAAAGAAGAAACAGGAAGACGTTTGCTCTGTGGTGCTCATTGGTATAAACCCGGCCCGGTGCAATTTTCTGCAATTTTTATATAAGTAAATACAATCACTTGGGGGTGCCTAACTTTTGGCACCCACAAGTAAACTCAGCCTTTCCTTCTCCTTTAAAACTCTGACCAGAAAAAATCGTACTTTAATAAATAACACCCTTAATGAACCCAATACAAATGTTTATGATCAAGCATAAGGTTTTATTGTTACAGATGAAAGGAGAAAATAAATATATTTATTTGCTTAAAATTAGAGCTACAGTAGATTTTTCTGTAATTTGGAGCTTTCTGGATATCTGATACCTGTGTAAGAGGTCCCATATTACTGAATAAACATTTCTGCTACCCGGAGCCTCTAGTTATGTGTAGCCAGTAGATTGGGATCTTTGTGTCTGAGTTTCGCTGCTCACTGGTAAATATAGTCCTATTGTTATATATTCATCAGTCAGGCACCGGCATTCAGGCACACATTTGATGTTATGTCCTCTCAGCCCTTTTCTCTGCTCTACAGGTGGCCACATTACCTCCTGGGCTCTAAGGAGTGACTGTTCCATTGCCTCAGTTCACTAAACATGACAGTTTGTTTGCAAAGCTGTAAATTACTGTGTCCCAATTTCATCTGTTTATATCAGCATTTCACATTGATTCATATGATAGGGAGCTGGCTTTGCTCTTGGGGTTATGGTTAATTCATTTGCCACCCTGCAGTCACCACGGGGGCATCAGTGCGGTGCCTCAAGCCAGCCTGTTGCCATGGAGACATGAAATTATGTAGTTCTGCAAAGGAGCAACATCAGGGAACAGCTTTCCAAGAGCTGACGTCTTCTCTCCTCCTAATTCCACTTATATGTTATCAGCAGTATCAATAGGAATTGTGTGGGGAGCTCAGAACCGTTCTTCATGCTACATAAAGTAAGTGGTTTGTGTCAGGATGATGGGGGGGAAAAATGCTTTTCATTTGCTTTGGCTGACAATAACTTTTCATTCTAAGAATCTTTTATTTACAGTCCAAAAGTGCTAAAGATGCCGTTTATGGAATGAAAACTTTTTCTAAATTGAACGTATTAGGCCTCTGTCTTCCCCCTGAGGCCTAGGCGCCCAGGCACAGCTATACACTGAATTGTCACGCCATATTTTGTGCCCCAAGAGTCACTGCCAGTTGGGTTTTGCTTTCATAAGAGGATCATTGAACTACTGTGGCGATTATAAGCCTAATGCCCATCTGTCTTTAATAGAATCAGAACTCGTAAAACCCTATATAGATCTACATTATTTGGGATGGTGATCTTGAAGGCCATCATTTAAGGGTTTAAGAGTAAATTTGTGATAAACCTCCTACAGAGGATCCCCAAATATGGGCTTTAAATTTACCACCATCTGACTGCAAAAAAATCTCTTCAGAAGCATTTTTAAAGCCATGGCCTTACTCTATGATGACCCTGATCACTGTGCTTCAGCAGATTCTGATATCCGCTACCTGTGACAGGGTAAGAAATGTGCAGAGGAATACTGTACTGAGTTCAGGTGCTGGGCTGTTGATATCCAGTGGAATGACACAGATTTGTGCAGTCAATTCTGGGAGGGACTCTCTGATGCTATTAGAGATAGTTTAGTCAACTTTCCTACACCCACCTCCCTCAAAGCCTTAATGCACCTAGCTATACAGGTGGATCACAGATTAAAGGAAAGGCATCAGGAAAAGGTCTTGCGACCTTATTATGCTCCTACCAACAAGGTCTTGATTTCCTCTGAATCTTTTCCTCCAGCTCAATCCCCTGAGGAGCCCATGAAGATTGGGACCACTAAATGATCGCATGTGGAACAATTCTACAGACGTTCCCAGGGTCCTGTAGTGCTAAAGGGCATTTTGTTTGTACCTGCCCAGTAAAGGTTGGAAAACTCCAGAACTTGAATGAGGTTGGATAGATTCGTTTAAGCTGTATTTCTGCTCCCTGTAACACGAGTTCTAAGAGTTGTGTTCCTGACACTCTGTCCTGGATAGGGATGCACCGAATCCAGGATTCGGTTCGGGATTCGGCCAGGATTCGGCCTTTTTCAGCAGGATTCAGATTCGGCCGAACCAAATCCTAATTTGCATATGCAAATTAGGGGCGGAGAGGGAAATCGCGTGACTATTTGTTACAAAACAAGGAAGTAAAAAATGTTTTCCCCTTCCCACCCCTAATTTGCATATGCAAATTAGGATTCGGATTCGGTTCAGTATTCGGCCGAATCCTTCGTGAAGGATTCGGGGGTTCGGCCGAATCCAAAATAGTAGTTTGGTGCATCCCTAGTCCTGGAATAACACACCAGTTTCTTTTATTGATTCTTGATGCCACTTTTGCTGCTAAAATGTCTGTCCCTTCCATTCCCTCTCATCCCTCATGTCAGACTCTTGGCCATAGATGAAAATCCGCTTGTCAATGGGTTAGTTAAATCACCTAAACTTGAGATGGATATGGGAAGCACAGATTCTGAAGAGATTGATTTTCACCTTACCCCCTGTGCACCCATTCCTGTGGTGTTACGCTTGCCCTGGTTAAGGCAACATAACCCACACACTGATTGTGGGAGATTTTGCAGTGGGGTCCTTGTTGTAAGTCAGTCTGCATTAAATGCCCTTTATACCTTACTGCCAAAGTCCTTGAGATTCTGCCTGATTGCTGTGGGGATTTCACTTGTGTGCGTTCTCTAAAGGATTTTAACAGCAATATTATATATTTTTTTAAATAAAGGCATCAGACATGCAATGCTCTCTCCTGAGAGGGAGGAATCATATTTTCCACTTTCACTGTGGAATGACGTTCTCAGAGAACTGGTGTAGTTGTAAGATCAGAACTACCCAAGGTCAAAAATTTACACTTATCTCTTGTCTTTTCTCAGCCTGTCTATTGTATATAATAGAGTTGCTGACATTGGGGCATGGCAGGAAATAAACACCCCAAACACTATGGCGGTTTTGGGCTAAATGAGCCTGCTCACTCTGAGGTATTCTCACCTCACTCATAACAAGACAATGAAGCACTTCCTTCTGTTTTAATATTTCCACCATCAGAGCCAAAAGTTCTTTGCTTTAACCTTTTAGGAGCCAGCAGGAAAAAAACAGTCTTGCATATACTACAAGACCTTTAATTTGAACTTTTTTCAGGGTTGGACCAGTTGAGGTCTCCGATGAAGTATGTTTATACGAAACGCGTCAGACCATAAGCTGATGTAGTTCTTCTTTTTTAACGATGTATAAATAAAAGTGATTTTATTGGAAAACGAATGCGACCGATTTGTGGCCCTGGAAGTGCGCTCCCATACTTTTGGATTCGATAGGGTTGGACCAGTTACTGGGAAAAAACCTGGTGGGCCTTTTGGGCGGCGCGACCCAGACCCGGTGCCTTAAAACCCGCTACTCACTTACCTCCCTGACCCCAGGTTTGCAACGCGCAGGAAAACCACACAGAGGGGGGGAGGTGCAGTTTGCGACTGGGATGGGGGTGATGATGTGGGGGGGCCCTGAGGGGCAAACCAACATCCGCCACATAACACCATTATTTGCGTTTTTCAGCAAAAACACCAATATGCCAAGGAAACGCTATATTATTGTACTCTGGGATCCACATGTTTATTAATACACTTTGTTGAAATACACTGCGTATTTTCCATATAGTCTCACAAGATTGATTACGTATAGGGATGTGCGAATTTTTTCTCCTTGTTTCGCCGCAAATATGACGCCCATAGACTTGTATGGCGGCGTGCGTCAAAAAGACGGTGTCAAATTCACCCATCCCTAATTAAGTATTTACGGCTTTGTATGCTGGTGATATAATTACATTGCGTATTGACGATCGCTAGAGCTACATTTTGCCTGCAAATTGCTTTTCCTCTTGGCTTTTTTTCACAAAAGTTTACTAAACTGGAATTGTGGGAAACGAGAAAAAGAAAAGAAATGCATGTCGGAGAAAAAGAAAGCTACAGGCTGAAAAACGCATATTTTGTGTGGTATCACTGGCGTAGTTACACTCGACCTTACCCTAGCTGTAACAGGAAGAAGTGTGGCAGCAAATGACAGGTTGTTTCTTGAAATATACAATCCCAGGGGGCTGTCCTTAGTTCTTAAAATGGCAATTTTCTATTTATTATTACCCAACGGCCCCATACTACTAAAAAAACGTACATGTCTATGAAAATGGTTTATTTACATGACGCAGGGTTTCACATGTGAGCAGTTTTATGCAATATATTTTTATAGAGACTTGTTTGGGGGTATAGTTTTCCTTAAATCACAGCGCATTCAAGGCATGGTGGGAGTTGGAGTCTTGACTGAATTTTACTTTTAAGCTTGCTTTTCTCAGTGTTTCAGATTTCCCATCTCCATGTAAGCATAGTAGCCTATGTTTCCGGGTGGATAAAACCCTCTGCCAAGCTCACTATTTGCTTCTGACATCTCTCTTTTCCTCCACAGCCGAGATTCTGTCACTATAGCTTTGTCCTATAACTTGCCAGTAAATACCCTCATCTTGTTGACTTCCTAGGGAACCACAGGAAGTGACAGAGTGAAACAGTGACAGGTACAGCCCGTGACAGTCACAGACAGGTGGCAGCTGAAGCCAAGCTTAGAGCTAATTAATCTGGCACATACGGAGCTTGGAAAAGATGGGCTTTTACAGCTAAAATGCAAATTGCATACTCATCGGGGTGTGCAGTAATTGCTGATAGCAAAATAGGAAAATGCATTAGATCCAGCAGGAAATAGCGTACAGTCTGTACTGACATATGGCAATTTGTTATTTAGCTGATGTCAGTTAGAACAATGTGTGCGACATAAATATACCCAGCAAGCAGTTGCGGTTAGTCTCATGATGTCATCGAGTGCTGATTGAGTGAATATTATGCATAAAGATAAAAGTAATACACTGTATGTGGAAGATAAAAGCCATGGCAGGTATATCATTCGTCGGCACCCAGATATAGAAAAAGTAGGAAACTCATACTTGATTTTTTGCTGTGTCAAAGAAAATTAATAACATTTCAAATTGTAAAATAAAAAGAACAATAAGGAAATTTACTGTAGGGAATTTACGGGGCTTAAAAATCTCGGGCAGTTGCCTCAGGTCACATTGGCCCCTTTAAATGGAAATTTCTACTTTGGAAAACACTTTTGGAAGCTGGTTGAATAAAAGATGCCGCTTCCAATTTGCAGCATGTAGCAATGCCTTTAAAGGTGAACAATAAATGTGGCTAAAAATGTCATATTTTATATAATGAACTTATTGCACCAGCCTAAAGTTTCTGCTTCTATCCAGGACTTCAAACTTGTCACAGGGGGTCACCATCTTGGAAAGTGTCTGTGACACTCACATGCTCAGTGGGCTCTGAGCAGCTGTTGAGAAGCTAAGCTTAGGGCTCGTCACTAATTATCCAGCAGAAAATGAGGTTTGTCTGTAATATAAGCTGATGCTACAGGACTGATTATTAAATTCTGATGCTAATTGCACTTGCTAATCTGTGCTGCCATGTAGTAATTATTTGTATTAATTACTAATCAGCCTTATATTGTGACATTTCTATTCTATGTGTACTGTTTATTGTGAGTGAATCAGCAGAAAAGAAGACGGGGAGCTACTAGGGCATCTTTGGAGACACAGATATTTACAGCTAAAGGGCTGTGGTTGCCTTGGGCCGGTACAGAAGCACAAAACATCATGTGCAACATTTGTAGCTACTTCTTTAGTTAAGCTTTAGTTCTCCTTTAAAGGAGAAGGAAAGCTACCAAGGCAGTTCATTGCCAATAGATTTGCCACAATAGTGCAATGTAGAATGTGACTTTTATTCTTTATGCTTTGCCATACCTGAGTAAACAGCTCTAGACGCTGTTTCTGTTTGTTTAGGATAGCAGCTGCCATATAAGCTAGCTGTGACATCACTTCCTGCCTGAGTCTCTCCCTGCTCACTCATAGCTCTGAGCTCAGATTACAGCAGGGAGGGGAGGAGGGAGGGGGATAGGAGCAAATTGAGCATGCTCAAGCCCAAGCCAGACAGAGGATTCTGAGCAGCTTTACTTTGAGGGTTTACTAGTGTATTTATATAGACCTTTCTGATAAAGCTTACTTAGTTTTAACTTTTCCTTCTCCTTTAAGTAGGTAAAACAAAACAGTCTCATGGTTAATTAATAGCCTTATTTGCATGGTGGTCAGCCTTTTGAGAGGCTAATAACGCCCCTGATGGTTTGTACAATAATAATTACTGTAGATTGGATCCTAGGATCCTCTGTGTCGCCACAGAAGCTTTAATTGTTTTTATTGTTGGACTGTGCCTTGCATAGGAAAATACTACTAAACATGGGATCATTTTATCGATAGTAACCAAACTTTGGGAATTCTCTATGTTCTCTATAGTTGTTTGGGGAGTGGGGTAGGGAAAGAAGACAATTACAGAGTCAAGACATAACCTACACAAATAATCTAAAATGTTTGTAGTTTAAGTAAGTCTTCCTTTAAACTTATTGTTTAAAATTATTAGGAAATACTAAAAGAGTTAAGGGGCAGATTTATCAAAGGTCGATGTGAATTTTCGAATGAAAAAAATTGAATTTCTAGCTATTTTTTGTGTACTTCGACTAGGGAATAGTCCAAATTCGATTTGAATTCGAAAAAAATTAGAATATCGAAATTTATCATGTACTGTCTCTTTAAAATTTCAACGTCGACCATTCACCATCTAAAACCAGCCGAATTGCTGTTTTAGCCTATGAGGGACCTCCTAGAACCCATATGGAGTCCATTGGTGGACTTTGAAAAATCAAAGTTTTTTTGTGAAAACTTCTAATCGAATTTGATCAAATGCAATATTCCTTTGATTTGTATGATTCGAATTCAACCGAATACGGACCTATTTGATCTAAAACGGACCTATTCGACCAAAAAAAACTTTGACTTAATTTTCGGTTGGTCTTTTTGAATTAGAAGTTTTTTAAATTTGAAATTCGACCCTTGATAAATATTCCCCTAAGTGTCACCTTATAGTAGTAATACAATACATTATAGTTCTTGCATCAACCCTTATTTACACACATACTACAGAAGTTGGGACTTGTAGCAAAAGGGCCACCAATGTGGCTTTATTTCCTTAAAGCGTTTGAAATCCTTTTTGCCAGAGGGTCTAATTAGGCAAACTGTGAATGAAAACAATGAAAATAGGTGTTATATTCAAGAGTAATGAGTCATCTTCTCTAGGCTTTTCTGCTAGCAAGATAGAAAATAGGTGATCCTTAAATAGCTATTCCTGGAAAAGTCATTTTGGGGAGATGTGCCACATAAATAGATGTAAAGATTTTTTTAAGGGTGTCCCATTAGTCAACTTAATAAGTTTATTTCCCAAAACTATTGGCTGGTCCAAATCTTGTAATTAAAAAAAAAACTATTGAAAGGAATGATTTCATTGTTTCAGCACACAATTCCTACCGCACTTTCAGAAGCTCCCAGACTTAAATGTACTGGCCACAAAGAAATATAAAGTTCCTGGAATAATCTTGGAACAATTGCAAATAAGGGGAACCTTCCCAATGCTAAATCAGTTACAAGAAAATATGACCCCACCTCATCTGTTGCAATACCGATACAAGTATAGGACCGGTTATCCAGAATGCTCGGGACCTGCTTTTTTCTGGATAAATCATCTTTCTTTAATTTGCATCTTCATACCTTAAAGGAGAAGTAAACCCCTTATTAAAAACCTACCCTACATAGACCCACTCCCCCCCAGCCTAGCTGCTACCCTGGGCAAATGCCCCTAACTCTTCACTTAACCCTCGGTTCAGATTCACGGCATCGGAGTTCAAAGCAGCCATCCAGTGGCGGAACTACCGGGGGAGCAGGGGGTGCGAGCGGGCCAGGGGCCCCCGGCAGCCCGTGCGCCACTGACAAATGCGGCCAAATGCAGCCGTACGGAGGGGGGCGGGGCCCGGCTGTGCGTCACGCACCAGGGCCCGCCCCCCTCTAGTGATGCTACTGCAGCCATCTGCTTCTTCTTCTGTAAACTTTGGGTCTTCTTCTGGTGCTTCGGCAATTTCCGTGACTTTTGGCGCATGCGCAGGTGACAAAAACTTGAAGACAACTGCGCATGCACCGATATGGAACTTACTTCTCGATGAAGACCGAAGAGAAAAAGATGGCTGCCATGAACGCCGATGCCATGTTAGGGGCATTTGCCCGGGGTAGCAGCTAGGCTGGGGGGAGGGAAGGGAGGGGGTCTATGTAGGGTAGAAGGGAGAATTTCACTGCATACAGTCAGGTTTCTTATAAAAATGGTACACATTTTTTAATTAAAGTATATTTGAGATAGGTTTCTTTTTCATTAAAGAAAATAAAAATGGGATTTTATATTTTTGCCTTTACATGCCCTTTAAGCATTGCACTGCCTAAGCACCTTGCTTTCAGTCTGGGGCTCTCTAAACTCTTTTTTCTACCTCTACATCCCTATAAGTGCTTTGGTTTAATCCAAATCTCATTAGTAGAAGATCTTATTTAAACTCATGGCTATAAATTGAGTCAAATATATTCCATTAAAATTCACTTGAAAGAAGTGTATAAACCCTAAAGGGACTGAACCAAGAGTACTAATAATTAAATTTTAACATTAACAACCAAACATAAGCGGATATTATTACAAACTTCCTATTTTGTCTGGATAATTAGCTAATTCTCTCATGAGCTGTTTCCTCAAATCCGGTTTAATGGCCCTGTATTAAAGCTTGTGTGGTTTATGCAGAGAAGGGAAATGCATATTGCGGTGCTGTGCTATACCTACAGTATCTTTCTGCATATTCTTTTATAGAAAGGCCACAAGCTATATATATTATACCTAAAATGTAGCCCCAGAATTCCCCATATCTGCAGGAATTTGTATCCTGTTACAGACATGTCAACTAAACAGAATTCTCCTTTGCTTGGTATTGCCCATCACCTCTCCTGGTCACAATTCTTGGGGCTCATTTATAAACACTGGGCAAATTTGCATCTAGGCAGTAATAGCAACCAATCAGTGATTGCTTTTCTCAGCCAGGCAGAACCATGAAAGCATGCATCTGATTGATTGCCATGGGTTACTGCGCTGGTTCAAATTTACCCCTTCACTATTTAAATTTACTTAAAAATTAAACTGGGGATTCCCAACAGTTTGATTTTTTTTTCACTAATTCTGATGACCGTCAAGGAAAGGATCTAACGAATTGACACTAGGGATGCACAGAATATTGAATTTGGTTCGGTATCCGGCCTGGATTCAGCCTTTTTCAACAGGATTCAGATTCAGCCAAATCCTTGTGCCTCGCCAAACCGAATCAGAATCCTTAAATCTCATGATTTTTAGGAAGTAATATACTTCCTTTACTAGGAAGTAATATAAATGCGTGCACAGTTCTCTTTTCCCCTTCCCACCCCTAATTTGCATATTCAGATTCGATTCGGTATTTGGCCATATCTTTGACAAAGGATTCCAGGGTTTGACCAAATCCAAAAATAGTAGATACGGTGCATCCCTACTTGACTATTTATTAATACAGGTGTGTTAAATATTTATTTTTTTTAGAGATGTTTTGTTTTTTCATATTACATATTTTTTCTTTTTCCTGCAAATTGCTCAAATGTTTGCAAATATGTTGCTTTTTATTACACTGGTTCCTGCAGTCATTGTTTCCTACTTTTCATTTACAAAACTAGCTAACTTGTAATTTTGGCAAGGGTGCACAAACTAACAGTAATACTCTGTCTGTGTGTGACGAAACCCGTTATCCAGAAATTACGGGAAGGTCATCTCGCATAGACTCCGTTTTATCCAAATAATCCTAATTTTTAAAAATTATTTCCTTTTTTTCTTCAATATTTTAACAGTACCTTGTACTTGATCCCAACTAAGCTATAATTCATCCTTATTGGAAGCAAACCCAGCCTATTGGGTTTATTTAATGTTTAAATGATTTTCTAGTAGACTTAAGGTATGAAGATCCAAATTACAGAAAGATCCATAATCTGGAAAACCCCAGGTCCTTAGCATTCTGGATAACAGGTCTCATACCTGTATTAGATCATGTGTGGCTAGCACTGGTCACCTTTGGGTCCCTGGCCTAAAGATTAAAGGGAATGTTGTATATTCTGTCATGTTCTATGACAGATTGCATTGGCCTATATTTTTTATTTAACTTTTATTTGTTAGTCAGACACTGTTGCCAACCAGAGGGATAGAGGTAGAAAAAAAGAGCAAGTAATGTTTCTTTCTAAGCTGGTGTTTACATGCATGAATATTAAAGTGCTTGTAGAGATTTTTGTGTGAAAATACATATTTTTGTGCTTTCTCAGAACTATCCACCATCATTTTTGCACACATAGCCAAAAAGAAATTGGAACAATGCTTGAAGGTAATTGATCAAAAAATGGAAAAAGAAGACAAATTGCAAATTGTCTCATAATATCAGTATGATTAACATAGTCCTTGAAAATAACGAAATTAGAAAATCCAGTTAATCACTTTGGCTTCCAGGCTAGCCCCCAATGCTATCAGAGGTCTATTTGGAATATCTGGGTGCATTTATTTGCTGGCCTTTGTCAGCGGCGGTTTAAGGCGTCTTTTACAAAGAGAATGATTTAAAGGCCAGTTAAAGCAGTAAATGTGTGCCGTATTACTGTAATTAATCACCCTGGAGCTGGGAATTGATGAGGTGGTGCCATTCCTGTCCTGTCTATTTGGAGGCAGGCATATCCATTCCCATACCAACTTGCCTTTCTCGCTTACAATAAATACACAGCTAAACCCATGAGAAGCTGGCACACGGGGCCTTGCTTCTGTTCTGTTGAGGAGCACAAAACACTGTGTATAACTGATTCTTCTGGAGTAAAGTGTTAAGCAGCAGTAAGGAATTAAAAATAACATCGAAAGCTAAGGGACACAGTGGCAGCCATCTGTCTCTGACAAGTCCCTATGTAGCAGTGGAGATCTGTGACCTGGATTTTGTTTTAATTTGTTCTTTGCAAAGCGAAGGAGTTTCCCTTTGAAAATGATTTTCACACAAAATGATTTTTATTTGGAGTCAATTGGTGGACTTTGAAAAAAACTTTGAATTGAATTTGCTCAAATGCGCTATTCATTCAATTGGTACGATTCAAATTCTCCCGAATACTATTCGATCAAAAACGGACCTATATGGCCAAATCAAACTTCAACTTAATTTCAGTTGTTTTCAATTCGAAACTCGACCCTTGATAAATATGCCCCTTAAACTAACTTTTAGGGGGTTATTTATCAAAGTCTAAATTTATCTCAGTATTTTCTGCTACAAACTCCGATCAACTCCGTTCTGGTTTTTTACGCTTATTTATCATAAACATTTTCATGACAATTTGGTTTGCTGGAAAAAATCAGATTTTCATGATTTTTTCAGATTTTTCATCCGATTTTCACGATTTTTCACCCGAAAACTCAGATTTTTGTCTGAAAACTTTGGGGTATTACACGAAACCCATCGCACATCAAAAAAGACTTATTTGTAACCTCGACATCTCTGAGATGTCGGATTTTCTGATTCTGACTTTTCCATCCTCTGGTTTAATAAATTGCAAAAAATATGTGATTTTCTAATAGCCTGGTTTTTTTAAAAAAAAATCATGACTTTTTCATGATTTTTGCATTCAGAGTTTAGTAAATAACCTTAAGTATGATGTAGAGAGCAATAAAATTTGCAAGAATTTGCAAATGATTTTCATTTTTTATTTGTGGTTTTTGAGTTATTTAGCTTTTTATTCGACAGCTCTCCAGGTTGCAATGTCATCAGTCTGGTTTTTAGGGTCCTGATTACCCTAGAAACCATGCATTGATTTAAATAATTAAATGGAATATGAATAGGAGAGGGCCTGAATAGAAAGATGAGTAATATATGGTAGTAGTAAATAAAGTAGTAATACAGTAGTAATAAAGTGTAATACAGTGTAATACAAAGTAGCAATAACAATAAGTTTGTAGGCTTATTACAGAGCATTTATTTTTTAAATGGGGTCAGTGACCCCCATTTGATGGTTGGGAAAAGAAGAAAAAGGCAAAACATTAAAAAAAAAACTATAAAAAAAAGAAATAATTAAATGAATAGAAAAATTGCAATTGTGTCAGACGCAACCACCCCCCTGTCAAGTGCAGCAATGTTGCATTATGGGTTAAAAACATGGCCATTGTGCTAAAAAAAAATGCACTTTGCTTACAGCACTTGCACAAAGAGAAAAGTATACTTAAAAGTCCAGGTTCCAGGGGTGTGGTGGTTGCACCCTGAGCCCAAACCCCCTTGGGGCCCCCGGAGCCACGATAAATGGATATTGCGGACGGCTGGGCAGGGGGAGAATTTCAAGCATGCATGCGTTGCCCTATTATGCGGACTCCCATGCTGGTATGTTTAAGTTGCTGCTTACTCACTGATATGAAGCATGCAGTGTCTCCTCCGTGCCTCCTATACTTCTCCCCCCTCCTGGCTTGATCCTCGTTCCTTAGCCCTCAGCGCCTCCCCTCTCAGCTCTCGTCACTCAGTCCTCCCTCCTCAGCCCTTCCCCTCTGTGCTCAAAGCTGACATGACAACGCTAGCTCACAAACTTGAACGCAGAGCACGGAGGGTTAAGAGGGGGGGTTAAGAGGGGTTATTTATGTATCTGTTCAGATGTCATAGCTCAATACAGAAAACCATCCTCATGTGATCTCTTTAATCCTGTGTATCCTTATACTGTCTGAGCCAGGCATACCAAATCATCCTGGATTTAATGATTGCAGCCATTAAGTGAGATAAACTCTGACATTTAGATTGAGTTTTCATGCATAGGCTGATCGGGCAGGTGAGGTGGGCCAAATGTAACTAATCTATTGACAGGTTGGATCTCTGCATTGAAGTGTTAAGGTGGCCACAGACGTAACAATTATCTTTCCTATGAAAGATTTGTTTGTTTCCAATACAAACATTTAGAGCTGAACCATCAGATATACAGGTAAAAACAGTAGAATTCTGGGCAATGTTTGGGCATCTAATTAAAATTTTCTAACTTGCCCAATCAACGAGCCGACCAATATCCAAGTCTTTTGCCAATATCTGTTGTCTTCCACCATACACACTCCAAATATATGCCCACTTTTAACACCATCCTGATCCAGGCTCACCGATGACCTCAAAGATCTTTGGACCTCTTGTGCACCCAACTTTTTTGGCCTTCTATGGCTGATTACTTACTATGGAAGTAAGGAAAAGAAAAAGGAGGGGGGATTCTACATAGGAGAAATCAGAAAATGACAGAAGAGAGCACAGTAGAGCAGGGAAGAAAAAAAAATATATATATATATATATGTGTGTGTGTGGCAAGAGATATAGAAATACTTTTGAGGGTACACCGGTGGTACCCAAGTTTGACACAGACATCTCTTGTTTTCTGTCTTGATAAGTCAACTATGAAAGCTATAAAAGTGCAATGTGTAATGTATGGTACACTAGAATCAAGCTGGAAATATGTTTTGTGCTGGCATGTTTTTATGACTTTATTATATGTCATGGGTGGTACAGTGGTTATTATTTGCTGTGTCTAGATCAATTCTAATCAGGGGCACTGGTTTTTTGGGATAAAATTGTTAACCATAAAGAGTGCAGAACAAGAGACTGGAGTTTGAAACCAAAGTCTAAGGAAAAAAACTGAGTTGTAATATAATATCTGTAAGAAAATAAGAGGGACGAAAACTGATTAACTGTGTCACATTTTAGGTGGCTCAGCTTTAGAAGTTAACTGCACTAGAATATCCTTTTTGCACTTATAGTTATGATGTTTATTTTCACTTTGCACCGCCGCCTTCTCCTGTTCTGAATTGAGCATTCCTGTGCCTGTTGACAAAGGGGGACTCTGGAACTAGCAACGCTCCCAATGTGGCATTCATCAGTAGGCAAAAGAATTGGGAGCACTCATCCCTGTTAACACCAAACGTTGGAAATGGCACCAATCCGCGCTGTTGCGCCCAATTCCTATCAAAGTGCAAGTGTGTTTGTGTCAATTTTAAATCAACTGCCATTGTGTCCGGCACACCTCCCACTGGCAATCACAATTATGCTGGAATTATGTTCCCTCTTTTGTAGAGAACAGAAACCTGTTACAAATAAAATACGGAAACCTATACACTGTATAAAGCAATTATCCCATTCACACAGGAAAAAGCAGTAGTACGCTACACTGAAAATGCAGCACAAATACTCATAGTCACAAAAGGCAATAGTATGACAGCAAGACCTTAAAACCCCTGGCTCTCCTCTTTCCTTTGGGGAGCCTTGGGATGTTCTTGGTATGCAGGTTAATCTGAGAGAAATACAGCCCATTGTATTATAGGCCTGAGAACCTGGCAGCACATTACCAACCAAACCGATCCATTTTCAAGACTTAACATAACCAAAAGTGGCCCTTTGTTCCATCTGCCTTATGTCAAGTGAACGATAAAGTTACACCTTTTCTTCCACCAGAGTTAGTAAGCAACTACTGCTTTAGAAACCTACACTGACCTTTGAAACTGAGTGATTGTACAACAGGATCATTGTGTTCTGAGTCTTTTTTAAATTAGTAAGAAATCCATGGCAAAACTAAAAATCATTAGGCAGCAAATCTTAAAGTAGTAGGTTTAATCACATAAAAAAGTAAATGTTATCATGTAATAGACATACACAACTATCAAAAAAAAAAATACACCAAAATGAGGGCTGAATATATTTTGAAAAATAAACCGTTTCCTTGCAACATCAGCAAAAATATAATTGTTGGGAGTAGTGACAGGCAAATCTGACCCATCGAAAATTCGCGAAACCGTGAAAAATTCGGTAAATTGACATTCTTGACAATTCAGTTATTCCTACTTTGTGGCACCAGTTTCGGGAAAGCCCTAGTATCAACAGGATACTGTCTCTAAGTATAAAATGAGGTCCATACAGAGATATACAGAGACCCCCCTGACCTTAACCAAACTGAACAACTGTCAGATAAATGGGAACACTTACTCCAAAACAGGCCTAGTGTCCAATCTCACTAATGATCCTCAGCGCCAGATTCGCTAGGCGGGCGCCCCTAGGCCGTGCGCTCCGTGCGGTCCTAGCGCCCACCCGCACTACCACACGCTGGCGCAAAAGCGCCAGCATGCGAGCGCCAGAGCACTGGGGAGCAAAGCCTCCCCACAGAGTGGCTGGGCAGCATACCATCCCCAAAAATGTGCCACCCTAGGCCCAGGCCTATGTGGCCTAGCCACAATTCCGGGCCTGATGATCCTCGCAAGAGGATGCAACATTCTGCGCCTAAACAAATGCAAATGGAATAAAATGCAAATCAGAAAGTGCCCAGGTAGAACCAGGAAGAATATAATGGAATCAATTAGCCATTGCATTTATTTGTGCTCATATCTGTGTTTAAACACATGTTAAATGCATAATTCACCGGTGTGTAAGAGCCCTTATAGCACTACAGCAGAGCTGTACTAGAAGAGCAGAGGACAAACATATTAATATCTTAAGGTTTAAAATGAGGCATTGGACAGGGGGATGACTGGATACTTTTGGTAATATTATGTATTTAATTTGACCAGACAGCAGGCACTGAACAAAAGCTGATTTTAAAGCAAGCAATCACTATTTTCTACATGCACAGTATATTCCAATGCAGCATATTTTTCAGCTGTTTCTTATGTTTCTTTTTTTTTTTTTTAAATGACCCAAGATAAATCTTGGTGGTCGGGCTGCTGAAATGGCTAAAGCTGTTAAAATAAGCTTATGAAAAAGGATTTTTCGCTTCTGAAGATCAAAGTATTGGGAATAATGCAATGCTTTACTTTTAGCAAATCAGAAAATATAAGCCTGAGGACTTGTATTATTGTTTTGGATTGTATTGCCTCCTTCTGCTTTAATAATTGGTTTATTATGAGGCATTTAAAGATTGCCAATCTAGTGCAATAACACCACATTATATTCAACAACACAGTAGCTTGCAGTCTGAAGAGAATCTAATAAGAGATATATGAATGAAAGGTTGAACTTGATCACTCTGTATTTTCAACCTTAGGAACCATGTAACAATGATACAGTATAAAATGCTAAGCTCAGGGAATTGCTGACTGCTTAGAGTCTCACTATAAATCTCATTAGAAAACCGTAAGTGAGAAAATAAAGGAGCACACTATCCAAAGGAGATGATGGATAATGATATGATGCATTGTTGATACACATTCCATTAAAATATTAAAATTAGCTTGGATATTGGCAGTCATAGTGAAGGAAATGGGATCATTACAGGCATCAATTACACAAGCATTTTATTTGGTGAACTGAAAACTTGATGTGAGCAACATCAAACCGGATATCATGCCTCTAGTTTTCTCCAGCGGTGATCTCTACATGTAATTTTGTAGACAGTATTGATGTTGGCGCTGCCGCTGTGAATTGTGCCGGAGCCAGGGGAATTTGTAGAAATTTACGGAACTTCGGTTTTTGTTTTTATTGCTGGGAACTGAAGTTGACCTTACATGCAAAAATTTGGATGGGCAAATGGCTCATGGAATATCAGCAAACCCTGGTCCCTATAAGAAGAACCCACCGTGGCCATGATACAGTGTATTATAGGGACACCATAGTCTTTATAATAGAGAGTAAGGACTGCAGACATGTATGTGACCATAGTTAACATCACTACATGATTTTGTGCTGTTGGGTTAAGGCTATTGTCACCTGCTGTATTTTTCTGCCTGCACAAAATTGCCAGTGAACCATTTTTGTGGTCTTTAAGCATAGTCATCCTTGCAGGGACCCAAAAATTCATGCATTTTCCTGCCAAAATGCATAAAATGTGTGCATTTACTGGCTACTGATGCCAATGCTTAAAAATCACAGAGAGAGCATTGGCGTTTAAAGGGCAAGTCAACCCCAAAATCGAAAATTGCCTAATAAAAATATCATAATTCAAAGCAACTTACCAATACACATTTATTAAAAAATGTCAGTGCTTTTAAAGTTATTTGTAACTTTGTTACTGAAAGCAGTAACTCCTGGTTGTCACTCTGTAAACAATGTTGCAAAAGTCTTAAGCTGGCCATAGACGCAAAGATCTGACTGGTTTTCGGACTGTCTGTGGAGAGTCCCGACATTTTTTGTCCGGCGGAAATCGATCGATTGCTGTCGGCTGCCAATAATATCTCTGCATGTATTGCCAATAGTACGATTTTCAGTGGGAGACTGTCACCAGCTTTATTGGACATAAATTTCATACGATTGCTGTCAGGGGCAGAACATCGGCTGATCTGTTATTTTGTACTTTATTTGAGCTGAATGGTTAGTGGCAGGTCGGGAGATGGGGAAGTCCGATCGTTCGAAGATTTGTACGATTGGATCTTTGCGTCTAAGGCCAGCTTAAGTTGCCCACCTAAAACAGGTCTGTTAATCATTGGGATTCTCTTACATTGTCTGAGCCAGCAGGGCAAAGAATAGAAATACTTTCAGTAGCAATACATATACAGATGACTTAAAAATCATAGCAATTTCGTAATCAATGTATATTGCAAAGCAACTCCCGGTGGGCCCAGGTGTCAGTGGGCCTCTTGCTTCTAACTATTTGGCCTATTTCATGGTCATTCCCTATTTCTTTATGAGAACAGAGAGACTTAATAATGGAAGAATAAAGTATAGTATGAAGAGAAAAGGGACTAGTAGAATAAAGAGGTTGAGTGAGGAGAAGAGATATAATATTTTGGAAAGTGTTTTCTGGTGGGCCCCTGGCATCCCAGTGTGACACTGTTGCAAAGATGCTTAGAATTGTTATTAGGCAAAAATTTTTTGAGGGGTTTACATTCCCTTGAACAGTTTTAGCAGTGTAGCAGTTTTTCTGCCAGACGGAGAAGCGCCTGAAACTGTGTCTCCCACCTCCTGTTGACTTCAGTGCGGACTGGCTGCTGGTACCGGTGGTTTGTCAGGCCAAAGGTATGAATTAGCCGCGTGTACTGGCAAGTCGATGGGAGACGGCAGATGCAGTTTTTGGGCCATTCACCTTAAAACATATAGAGCAATCAAGCAAAGTAAGTAACTCCACAACATTTTAAATCAAAACGAAATATTTTATAAAACTAAATATTTTATGGAACAAAAAACATCTGAGCTTTAAAGGGGTTGTTCATCTTTTTTCCAATTCAGTTGGTTTCAGATATTTCACCAGAAATAAAGAGTTTTCCAATTCCTTTCTATTTTCTATTTGTGACTGTTTTTCCAATACTGGAGTGTAAGATTTCAGCAGCTCTGGGAGGAGGGGGTTGTTCACCTTTGAGATAACTTTTAGTATGATGTAGAGAGTGATATTCTGAGACAATTTGCAGTTGGTTCAGAATTCCCGAATGGGCCTTATTTTTCATTCAAAAAAATAGGTTTGGGCAAACTTCGAACCTTTGCCTGAAAAGTCCGAAGTTTTTGGACTTTTCCACAAACACCATGAGTTTTGTTGGCCCAAAATCATCGGAATATCGGTACTGACAGCAGCGCAGACACTGGGACCTTCATCATTGACTAATACAGGACCGAGAGCTTTGAGATGCCGGGTTTTCAGATTCAGTGTTTTCATACCATCGGACTTTAATAAATCCCGAAAAATTTTGATTTTTTTTTTTAAGGGCAGAAAAATTTGAATTTACCGGATTTCAGGTATTCGAAACTTGATAAATAAACCCCTTAATCTTCAATTTTGGAAAAAAACAATGGAATAAAATGGAAAGCAATTAAAAAAAAGTTTTTATTTCTGGTGAACAATCTGAAAACAACTGAACTAAAAAAAAGTGTTTGGAAAGTGAACAAGCCCTTTTAATAAGCATATACAAAATACAGCAAATGTTTTTTTTTTTTTTATAAAAAGGAAAATGTTTGTATGAGTATTCTGTATTTAGGAAAATCTGCAGAACCTCAGTCTGGAAAGGACATGGAGAAGTAAACGTCTCTATTATTCTAGCAAACATGCTTATTTCAGAGTTTAGTTGCTCTTTAAAGTATGGCCCCAGGTTTATGTACAGGTATTAAAGCAGGAAACATTTGATAGGCGTCTGCTAACGTGTAATACTTATAATAGTTCCAACATAACCTGCCTATAATTGATATTCAGCTGCTCTGATCTTTCCCCAAAGCTCCTTCTTTGCTTCCCATCAGGGAGGTGTGTAATACTTGTTTACATTGGTGGATTATATGTAATAATGAGCCTGCCTTTATCCTCCTTTGCCCTGTGTCTGAGCATATTATGCAGCTTGTAAATAAGTACACTGACAAAACGAAGGGTTTAAAGCATAATAAACCAAAAGGATGAATCTTGTTTCCTATGGGCTGAAGGGGTATTCGGGAATTTAAATATGCTAAGTGATTTGATGCCTCCTCGTTCCATTCCCTATCCCCCATTCTCCTGCATGCATCACTTTTTTTTGTATCCTCTGGGAGTCTGCTGACGGTTGCTATGGACAACCCAGAGTTCCCTAGCAACAAGAACCCTGGTAATATAGGATAATTTTAACCAGTTAAATTCATTGTTTAAAAGCCAAATAGTGGCATAAGAAGGATTCACATTATCTTTGGTATAATTATATTTTTTTGATGTGATTTTTGCAGAATGAAATAAAATGCAGCTTTCCAATATACAATGATTAAATGATTTCAATGCTATTTGTAGATGCAATTGCAATTTAAAACAGTCTTTAGCCTTTCCATTTCTCTTCACCTACTGCTGGTTCTGCCCTTTGAAACGCTGTATAAGTCAATCCTCTTCAAGGACTTGTAACCTGCTGGATTCTGCAACAAGATTTTGACAGTTAGAACCAGCAGTGCTAAGAATAGATAGAAACAGTCAGATAACACTTTTAGTAGCTAGCATTTTTACAAATATCTTTAAAACATTTTAAATTTGAAAAGTTCAACTGCCATTAGGGAAATCCACCTTAAGCAAATATTCAGTGTTACTACCTGTAGTAATTCAACTTACTGGTATTTGGAGTAGTAAGTGAGGAGCAGAGGCTCTTTTCAAATGGAACATTCACCTTCAGAGACACACATAAGCAGCATCTAAAATGTGTTTTTTTTAAAAATAAATTGTATGAAATAAATTAAATTAAAGGAATACAGTGAAATCCTGGTGGAAAGTCGATGCATCCTGCAAAAAACCTGAGCCTTGGGAGATGATTTGTCTTCCAGCAAGACGATGGCCCAAAAACTAGACAAGAATGGCTTAAATAATGTTAATGTCCTGGAATAACTCTGTTGTAGTTATTGGAGTCCAGATCTCAATCTAGAGAAGAATTTGTGACTGGACGATCCCTGTGCAGCTCGATAGAGTTTGAGCAGTTTTGCAAAGAGAAATACCAAATGCGGACTCCAATAACTACAACAGAGTTATTTAGTGTGTCTGGGTTTTTTTCAACATAAGTCATTTAAATCACTTTGGAAGAGTCTCATTTATAGGCAATGTGTTTGCAGTTAGTGGCATAACTAGAGTGGCCCAGGCTCCCCTGCAAAAAAATCTTCAGAGGGTCCAAGTGCACTCCAATCCCCATGCTCCCACCCATTTCCTGTCCCGCTTCATCCCGCTCCCATCCCGCCTCTGCTCCTCCCACTCCTGCCCAACTTCGCTAACTCCCACCCAAATTGCATCCCCCTTCCTCACCGCAGGTAAGAGAGCGGCTGGAAAGGAGGATTTTTTTTATTAGCTATAGAGGAAGCAGACCCCACAGTCTGGGCCCGCCTGTCCCCTGGGCCCGTCTGCAACTGCAGGGTCTGCTTTCTCTATAGTTATGCCACTATTAGCAGCAGAAAGAGAGAGAGAGAGAGAGGTTATAGAGATATGGGATCTATTATGCTGAATGCTTGGGCCATCAGGTTTTCTGAATAAGTGGTTTTTCCATAATTTGGGCTCAATAGGACTGTTTTGCCACCAATATGGATTCATGCAGCATAGATACTTTCTCCGGGAGTCCTTTGGCAGCACAGGGACAGATGGGTTAATGCACACTTCCCTTCAGGAGGCAGGATGGCTTTAAAGAAGTGAATTAGTGATGGTCTGCCCCTCAGATCCTCCTCTTCCTTGCATTAGCCCCTCCCCTATTAGTTTTTTGCCATCCTGCTCCCAGGAGGTAGGATGTGGGAGAGCTCGGCTCTCCAAACATCATTTTATTTTACTTTCTTTTCCTTTCTTTTATTATTTCTTTTTTTTTTTATTAGGTTCTTCAGAACAAACTGCAGTGTTTCAGAGGGTGTTTTTATACCCATCTCCGCTCCACTTACTACAGCATGCTACAGCGCTGCATGGTAAGCCAAAGAACCCACAAGCTCGCAGAGTAGTTTTTCAGACATGCTGCAGCGCTGTCTTACTCTCTGCCACTGGTTTCAGGCATGCTATAGCGCTGCCAATAACCACTACCAAAACAAAGGTATGCCTTAGCGCTGCCGCATCCACGAGTCCACAGGATGTGTTCACCTGTGTTTGAATTTCGCGCCTTCACATTTGGCGCGCCTCAAGCCAGAGCGCACTTCCGCTTTTGCCAACAGGAAGTCACTGCAGCTAATGCGCACAATGGCAAAGACATACGCCATCCAGTCGCGCACAGGAACGCTGCTCAGCGTGATCGCTGTCTGAGAGGTGACGATTCCTTAGTCGGCGCTACTGTTAACACTACAAGGGGAAGGTAGCCTTTTTCTTCTGACAAAGGCCAAAGATTCACGGGATGGTGGGCAATCCTCACTACGTGATATTTTATTTTGCAGGACACGCAACCTCAACTGATATCCCCTGCTCCTATTAGTTCCCATAGCCTCTTAGCTACGGAACAAGGGGTATACCCCACAATCATTTTAATTGGAAAAATATTTTTCTGGGGCACTTATTTTCTGCACTTATTTTCTGCACTTCTTTTCTGCTAACGCTGCAATTTACACTTATACCTATTTTCCTAACTCTATGGCCTAACATGGCATCTGAGCAGTCAAAATTCCTAACTTCACTCACAGATACTGCAGAAGTGTCCAAAACCAAAGAATCCAATGGCGCAACAGCCAAAAGGTCTTATAAACGCACTAAGGACATAGAGCAAACTTCTAAGAAGCGTAAACCCTCAGCTGACTCAGAACAGTCAGTAGCTACTGGGGAGTCCAGTAATCCACCAAAACAGATTCCGGACTGGCTCCAAGCTTTTCAGTCATCAATCCTAGGCATGACTGCATCCATTGATAAATTGGCATCTATGCATACAATTCAACACACCCAGGATAGGGTACACATGACCTCAGCCACTTCTTGTCCTCCTTCACAAAGTCGGCCTGACCATTCACAGGACATATCCTCTGAGGAGGAGGGGATTCTGCAAGAAGCAGATAGTTACTGGGAAGACAAAGTTTCAGAACAATCACCGGCCGCTGAACGCTCTCATAAGTCACAGACAGAAGCTGTCAATGCCCTTCTATCCGACATGTTCCATTCCTTAGGCATTCAAGAAGAACACAAAGAAATCCAAACTTTGGACAAGCTTTTCGGCTCTACTCAAAAGAAACAAAGGAGTTTTCCTGTACACAGTACAATTACTGACACCATTCAAAAAGAATGGGCTAACCCAGATAAACGCTTCTCCAAGGATAAGAGATTGGACACATTATATCCAATTGAAACTTCTCAAAGGGAGAAATGGGACACTGTCCCTAAAGTAGACGCACCAGTCGCACGTCTAGCAAAAAGGACTACCATCCCACTAGAAGATGGAACTTCTTTTAAGACCCAATGGACAGAAAAGCGGAAAACATAATGAAACACATCTTCTCATGTACGACATCAGCCTTTAAACCCACAGTGGCTTCAGCCTGTGTCACACGCACTCTAGTACTCTGGTTAGAGGAAGCGTTAACTGCAACGGACAATCCTGATTTTGACATGCACTCCCATTTATCAAAAGTTACCAATGCTGTACATTTTCTCTGCGATTCTTCCATGGACATTCTTCAATTATTAGCTAGATCATCAGCTCTATCCATAGCAGCTAGACGATCCTTATGGATGAAAACATGGAATGCAGACCCAGCATCCAAGAAAAACTTGGTTGCCCTACCATTTAAGGGAACTTCATTATTTGGACCCGAGTTAGATTCACTCATTTCCAAAATCACAGGAGGTAAGAGTAACTTCCTCCCACAAGACAGGAAGGGCAAATCACCCTTTCCACCACAAAAACGGTCCTTTCGGACATCTTCCTTTGGCCGCAGAATGCCTCAGCGTTCCCAAAATCAAAACTCATATCAGAACACATATCAAAACAACTACCCAAGCACCTCCAAGGGATTTCGGACCAACAAGAGACCGAATTGGTCCTACCAAAAGCGTTCCTTCAAAGGAGCGCCAGACAAACCGCAAGATCAATGAAGATTACTCTCCTATGGACAGGGAAACTGCGGTAGGGGGACGCCTTTCTCTGTTCAAAGGAGTGTGGATTCGTACCACTCCAGACAAGTGGGTACACAAAGTAATTTCAGAGGGATACAAAATGCAGTTCACAGCATCACCCCCTCACCGGTTTATGCGTTCCAGACCGCCAATTTCAGCGGCAGCACGGGTGACACTACAAAAGGTCTTAGGGGACATGCTGGCCACCAAAGCCATCTTACCGGTACCACTGCAAGAAAGGAGACACGGGTTTTATTCAAACCTTTTCCTAGTGCCCAAAAAAGACGGAAAAGTAAGACCGGTATTAGACCTAAAAGCTCTGAACAGGTATCTTTACATACCAACATTCAAAATGGAATCCCTCAGGTCTGTGATCAACAATGTGGAAAAAGGAGACTTTTTCACATCCATAGATCTCACCGATGCATACCTGCACATCCCCATCCACAGAGATTACCAAAAGTTTCTGCGTTTCACAATACTCGGTGGCCACTACCAATTCCAAGCGCTACCTTTCGGACTCGCCACAGTGCCAAGAGTATTTACGAAAGTCATGGCAGCTCTAGTAGCACATGTGAGACTGCAACACCTGTACATTCTACCTTACCTCGACGATCTTCTTCTAAGATCACCATCCTTCGAAACAGCCACCTACAACACTCAAAGGTGCCTCCAAATTTTACGAGATCACGGCTGGATCATCAACCACACAAAGAGCGTGTTAAGCCCTTCTCAAACGATCATTTTCCTAGGAGCACAATTCGACTCCAGAACACACACAGTGTCCCTCACAGATCAAAAAAGAAGGAAACTGAAGGCAGCCGCGAATTATGCTATAACTCACAGACAACTGTCAGCAAGAGGAACCATGCACCTTCTAGGGCTCATGACGGCCTCCATAGAACTCATACCATATGCCCGATTTCACATGCGCTACCTCCAACTAGAATTCCTGCAAAAGTGGGACAAGCTTCATCACAATCTCGAGGCCCGAATCAACCTGTCGCAATCTACAAGGCAATCCCTGAAGTGGTGGCTCCAAACACGAAACCTCAAGACAGGGAGGATTTGCTCGATCAAACACTGGTCCCTCGTTACCACAGACGCCAGCTTCATCGGTTGGGGTGGTGTTTACGGTCACCTCAAAGTCCAAGGCAAATGGTCACCTCCAGAAAAGAAACTACACATCAATGTCCTCGAAATCAGGGCAATCTACCTGTCTCTATCACACTGGACTCACCTGCTCAAGCACCGACCAATCAAAATACAATCCGACAATGCCACAGCAGTTGCCTATGTCAATCATCAAGGGGGCACGCGAAGTGTGGCAGCGTGGCAGGAAGCTCAGCGGGTACTGAAATGGGCAGAAAACCATGCTTGCATCCTGTCTGCCGTTTACATACCCGGACAACTCAACTGGGAGGCAGATCTCCTCAGTCGTCATTTTTTGGATCCAGGGGAATGGTCCCTCCATCCGGAAGTTTTTCGCCAGATCACTGCACGCTGGGGAAACCCACAAATAGATTTAATGGCGTCAAGCTTCAATCATCAGATCCCCAGATACTGCTCCAGATACCGGGACCATCAGGCAGTCGCGTTAGATGCAATGGTAACACCATGGACGTTCGACATGGTTTACATTTTTCCACCAATTCCCATGATTCATCCGATTCTACGTCGACTGAGTCTGTTCAACACCACGGCCATTGTGATCACACCATATTGGCCCAGAAGAACCTGGTTCTCGGATCTTCTAAATCTGTCGATCGCACCACCATGGCATCTACCTCTAAGGGAAGACCTGCTTCTCCAGGACCAGTACAGGCATCCCAACCTAAAACACCTATCACTAACGGCATGGCTCTTGAGAGCACCATCTGGAGGCGTAAGGGATTCTCGGACAGAGTGACAAAAACTCTTTTGCAAGCTCGTAAGCCGACAACGGCATCCTCTTACTACCGTATTTGGCGAACGTTTATGACTTGGTGCCAAAATCAATCGTTGTCTCACTCCACCTGCAGGTTACCTATTCTACTCGAATTTCTACAAGCAGGACTGGATAAAGGGTTGGGAGTCAATTCTCTCAAAGTCCAGGTCTCAGCACTATCGCTGTTTTTTCAAACCCCTTTGGCTTTTCAGAAAGAAGTTAAGACCTTTTTACAGGCGGCATCCCACATAAATCCACCTTTCCGACAGCCCACGCCACCGTGGGACCTCAACCTCATACTCAAAGTACTGCAAACGAAGCCATTCGAACCACTGGCCACTACCAGCCTACAACTATTGACATTGAAGGTTGTCTTTTTGGTTGCTATTGCCTCAGCCCGTAGGGTATCCGAATTGGGGGCATTGAGTCATAAACCACCTTTTTGTATTTTCCACCAAGACAAGGTAGTTCTATGTACTGTACCAACGTTTCTACCGAAAGTCAACTCTGCTTTTCACATAAACCAGGAGATAGTGTTGCCCTCCCTCTGCCCGAAACCTCAGACGGAGACTGAACGCAGGCTTCACACCCTGAATGTGGCGCGGGCGCTGAAGTTCTACATTCAGAGCTACAGAGTTTCGGAAGACCGATGCACTTTTTGTTCTATATGGATCCTCTCGCAAAGGTGCAAAAGCATCCAAACACACCATCGCCAGGTGGATCAAACTTGCTATCACCAAGGCATACCAGATTCGGGGACAAACTGTTCCTTTCAGGGTCACAGCCCATTCCACACGAGCACTGAGCACGTCCTGGGCCTTATCTAACGAGGCATCGGCAGAACAGCTCTGCAAAGCGGCCACTTGGTCGTCACTCCACACATTCACAAAGTTTTACAAGTTCAATGTTTTTTCATCTTCAGACGCGGCATTCGGTCGCAAAGTTCTTCAGACAGTTATTTATTAAAAATGTTATTGACCTGACAGTCACTGCCATGTTAGAGCAACTTCGAGTCTAACTTCTGTTTGGTACTCCTGTCTGTTTCTTTTTTCTCTATATTCACTGCCCACCCTTCTTCTATGCTTTGGGACTAACCCATCTGTCCCTGTGCTGCCAAAGGACTCCCGGAGAAAAGGGGATTTGTATTACTCACCGATAAATCCTTTTCTCGGAGTCCTGTCAAGGCAGCACAGAGAGCCCCACCAACAAAACATAAACACAAAATTTCTCTACCATTTATACTGGTCTACAGCTATGCTAAACTGAACTAATAGGGGAGGGGCTAATGCAAGGAAGAGGAGGATCTGAGGGGCAGACCATCACTAATTCACTTCTTTAAAGCCATCCTGCCTCCTGAAGGGAAGTGTGCATTAACCCATCTGTCCCTGTGCTGCCTTGACAGGACTCCGAGAAAAGGATTTATCGGTGAGTAATACAAATCCCCTTATGAAGTACAAGGTACTGTTTTATTATTACAAAGAAAAAGGAAATCATTTATTAACATTTGGATTAATTGATTATAATGAACTCTATGGGGCAGATTTACTAAAGGACGAAGTGGCTAACTCTATCGTCAATTCACTAGCGTTACCGACCGCAGGGACATCGGCAATTTACTAACGGGCATAGGTGCCAATTCGCTTGATTCGCTTTGAAATGCTCGCACAGCCGAAGTGACTAGGGATGTAGCGAACGTCGGAAAAAAAGTTCGCGAACATATTCGCGAACTTGCGCAAAAACGCGAGCGGTTCGCGAACGGATCCCGAACCCCATAGACTTCAATGGGAAGGCGAACTTTAACATCTAAAAAAGACATTTCTTGCCAGAAAAATGATTTTAAAGTTGTTTAAAGGGTGCAACGACCTGGACAGTGGCATGCCAGAGGGGGATCAAGGGCAAAAATGTATCTGAAAAATCTGCCTGTGTGTGCTTGGAAGAGATAGTGTAGGGGGAGAGCTGTTAGTGATTTCAGGGACAGATGATAGTAAGTTTGCTGGCTAGTAATCTGCTTGATACTGCTCTGTATTGGAGGGACAGAAGTCTGCAGGGATTTGAGGGACATTTTAGCTTAGGTAGCTTTGCTGGCTAGTAATCTACTGTTCTCTTTAAACAACTGCCATACGTTGACCTTGTAGGCATTGTTTGCCCAGTTTTTTTGGACGCAGCCACTGAAGCACAGTTGCCAGAAAAAATATGCCATATAAATGCTGAAAATAGTAATTTTTCGCCATACGTTGACCTTGTAGACATTGTTTGCCCAGTTTTTTTGGTTGCAGCCACTGAAGCACAGTTGCCAGAAAAAATATGCCATATAAATGCTGAAAATAGTAATTTTTTGCCATACGTTGACCTTGTAGGCATTGTTTGCCCAGTTTTTTTGGTCGCAGCCACTGAAGCACAGTTGCCAGAAAAAATATGCCATATAAATGCTGAAAATAGTCATTTTTTGCCATATACGTTGAGTCAACGTATGGCAAAAAATGACTATTTTCAGCATTTATATGGCATATTTTTTCTGGCCTCTGTGCTTCAGTGGCTGCGGCCAAAAAAACTGGGCAAACAATGCCTACAAGGTCAACGTCGTTGACCTTGTAGGCATTGTTTGCCCAGTTTTTTTGGCCGCAGCCACTGAAGCACAGAGGCCAGAAAAAATATGCCATATAAATGCTGAAAATAGTCATTTTTTTGGTCGCAGCCACTGAAGCACAGTTGCCAGAAAAATTATGCCATATAAATGCTGAAAATATAAATTTTTTTGGTTGCAGCCACTGAAGCACAGAGGCCAGAAAAATTATGCCATATAAATGCTGAAAATATAAATTTTTTTGGTTGCAGCCACTGAAGCACAGAGGCCAGAAAAATTATGCCATATAAATGCAGAAAATATGCATTTTTTTGGTCGCAGCCACTGAAGCACAGTTGCCAGAAAAAATATGCCATATAAATGCTGAAAATAGTCATTTTTTGCCATACGTTGACCTTGTAGACATTGTTTGCCCAGTTTTTTTGGTTGCAGCCACTGAAGCACAGAGGCCAGAAAAAATTAAACCAGTAGGGTTTGCACCCTAGTTTGTAACGGTGGCGGAGGGAGGAGGACGCTAAAGGACAGCTGTGTGTGGAGTCATGAGGCTTGAAGAGAAGGACAGCTGCATAGAAGTCAGAACAAGTTGTAACGATCGCCGCCCGGAGCAGGCCCAGGAGCTCCGGGCGGCGCGTCCATCTTCGCCGGCGTCGCTCCCAAAATGGCGGCGCCCATGGCCGCCACGTGGGTAGCGGCGCCGGGCGATGACGTCAGCGCGCCGACGTCGGCGCAAGAGCGTCAATGACGTCAGAATGGCGCCAAATTTGAAAATAAAAACGCCAACTAGACGCCAGAATGGCGCCCAAGAATAGGATTACTTTCCTGAAGCATATCCTGGGTTTCCTGTGTGCCTTATTGCCTAATCTTGTTCCTGCCTTGTATCCTGACCCTTTGCCTGGACTTTGGACTTTGTTTGTATTCTGCCTGCCTGTGAACTCTTGCCTGATCCTGACTATTCTCCGTTTAACCCTTTGGATACCGCGACCTTGTTCCCTCAAGAGGGCTTCCTCCTTGATCCAGACAACCTCCCTGGAGGGAGCTCCCGGCTCCCTGACATTATTCTTGGGCCATGGATCCTTCTGAGGAAGCCACACCTCATGTCGGACGAGCGCTCCGCGGACTGGCATCCCGCATGGAGGACTACGAAAACCAGCAGGTTCGCATTGGGCAAGCACTCGATGTCCTGCTGGCTCAAGTGCCTTCTGCGTCCTCCACTGCTCCACCTACTGGGGATCCCCCCATGGCGGCAGCCCCCACGAACACAAGCTACCCGACAGGTGAGCCTCGCATTCCACCTCCCCCTCGTTTCAGTGGGGACCCACAAGCTTGCAGGGGATTTGCCACGCAATGCCAAATTCAATTTGAGTTCCAACCCACACAGTTTCCAAGCGAGCGTTCCAAGGTGGGGTATGTGATGTCTCGATTGGAAGGCAAGCCACTGGAGTGGGCAACGTCTCTTTGGGAGAAGAATTCCCCGCTGACTTTTGATGTTAAAGACTTTCTCCAAGCTTTTCGTATAGTCTTTGATGCTCCAGGTCGGGTTACGAACGCCCCTGCCCGTCTCTTGCAGCTCCGGCAAGGAAGCCGCAGTGTCAATGAGTATGCTATAGACTTCCGAACACTGATGGCGGAGACTTCCTGGTGTGATGACGCTTACAAGGCTGTATACTACCAAGGCCTATCCATCCGCATCAAAGATGATCTCGTCTCCAGAGAGACTCCTGACACCCTGGAAGGGTTGATCGCTCTATCCATTAAGGTGGACACTCGTCTCAGAGAGCACCAGGTGGAGAGAGAGCGCAGTAGACGATTTTCTCCCATGTTGGCCCCTCGCTTTCAAAGGCCGATTCTGCAAACACCCGCTGTTCCTGTGACCCATGTGTCGACGTCTCCCTTGGAGGAACCCATGCAAGTAGGAAAGACTCGCCTCTCCGAGCAGGAAAGACTCCGAAGACGTATGGCAGGTCTCTGTTTATACTGTGGTGGGCATTCCCATTTTGCCAACGCCTGTCCTGCCAAAGCCAAGAGTTTTGTACCCCGAGGTATGTCTCAGGTTTCTTATGTAGGGGGCATCACTCGAGGTTCTCTGGAGAAGTATCAAGAATATTCACGCAGGCTTCTCCTTCCTTTGCAGATTCACCTGGCAAGTAAGTCTATCTTCGAAAGGGCCTTCCTCGACTCCGGAGCGGATGGCAATTTCATGGATGCCTTTTTTGCCGAACGCATGAAGATTCCTCTGCTTCCATTGTCTTCTCCCCTGCGAATTACTGCCATAGATGACAAACCCCTGGAGTTTGAATTCGTCACAAAGTTCACGGCGGAACTATCTGTACAAGTTGGGGCGCTGCATCAAGAAAAACTTTCATTCTTCATCATCCCCTGTCCTTCTACTCCAGTGATATTGGGTCTTCCATGGTTACGTCTGCATAACCCCACCATAGACTGGTCCACTGGGCAGATCTCTCGTTGGAGTTTATTTTGCCTGCAACATTGCCTTCCGCCAAAACCCCTCGAGAAGGTGAATGTCTCCTCTGCGGAATTAAAGACTTTGCCCTCCACTTACAAGGGATTTTCCGATGTGTTTTGTAAAAAGTCTGCAGAGTTCCTTCCCCCACATCGCTCCTACGACTGTCCGGTTGAACTCCTGCCTGGAGCTATGCCCCCCAGAGGGCGCACCTACCCTCTCTCTCCTGCAGAGACTACCGCTATGAAGGAGTACATCCAAGAAAATCTCCAGCGGGGGTTTATCCGCCCTTCTACCTCTCCTGCAGGGGCTGGGTTCTTCTTCGTGGAGAAGAAGGACGGAGGCCTTCGGCCTTGTATAGACTATCGGGGTCTGAATAAGATCACCGTGAAAAACAGATATCCTCTGCCCCTGATTGCCGAGCTCTTTGACCAGCTGAAAGGGGCAAAGATTTTCTCCAAGTTGGATCTCCGGGGGGCCTACAACCTCATTCGCATCCGGGAGGGTGACGAATGGAAGACGGCATTCAACACTCGGGATGGGCACTATGAATATCTCGTTATGCCCTTCGGCCTATGCAATGCCCCTGCCGTCTTCCAGGAGTTTGTGAATGATGTGTTCCGAGATCTCCTAGGAAGGTTCGTAGTCGTATACTTGGACGACATCCTGATCTTTTCCAAGGACCTTGAAAGTCATCGCTCCCAGGTGAAGGAGGTACTCTCTCGTCTGAGGAAGAACTCTCTCTTCGCCAAGTTGGAGAAGTGTGTTTTCGAGGTATCCAAGATCCCCTTCCTAGGATACATTATCTCTCCAGAGGGATTTGAGATGGACCCCGTGAAAGTGTCGGCCATCCAGGAGTGGCCTCTCCCACTGAGTACCAAAGCAATCCAGAGATTCATCGGATTTGCTAATTATTATCGACAGTTCATCCGGGGGTTCTCTTCCCGCATTGCACCTATCCTGGCCCTCATCCGAAAAGGGGGTAAACCCAGCCTGTGGCCTCCATCTGCTATAGAAGCCTTTCAGTCCTTGAAAGAGGCCTTCACGTCCGCTCCTGTTCTTCGACATCCCAATCCTGCACTACCCTTCTGCATCGAAGTTGATGCTTCTGAAGTCGGAGCCGGAGCTATCCTGTCTCAGAGACATTCCTCTGATGGAAAATTGCACCCCTGTGCGTTTTTCTCCAAGAAGTTCTCATCCGCAGAGCAGAACTATGACGTCGGGAATCGAGAACTCTTGGCAGTCAAGCTTGCCCTTGAAGAATGGCGTCACCTCCTGGAGGGTTCTGAAATTCCTGTCCAGATTTTCACTGATCACAAGAATCTGGAGTTCATACAGTCCCTCAAGAGGCTAAATCCCAGACAAGCCAGGTGGGCCCTTTTCTTTTCCCGATTTAACTTTGTTTTGACTTATCGCCCAGGTTCCAAAAATCTGAAGGCCGACGCCTTGTCTCGTAGCTTCACTCCGGTGGACCGTGACCCTGAGAGACAGGAACCAATCATTCCACCAGTCAAGATCATTGCCTCTCTGTATCCCCAATTTGCCGACCAGATTCTGGCTGGGCAGTCCTCGGCTCCTCAAGATACTCCGATTGGCATGGCCTTCGTCCCTCCAGAACTTCGCCTGGCCATCCTGCAACAAACCCACTGCTCCAGGCAAGCTGGACATCCTGGTTCGGCTAAGACCCTTGAACTCTTGAGGCGCCTAGTCTGGTGGCCTGATATCCGCAAGGATGTAAAGGACTTTGTGGCTGCTTGTAATGTCTGCGCCACTTCTAAGCCTAGCCATTCCCGCCCCAGTGGGTTGTTACAGCCTTTGCCGGTACCCTCTCGTCCATGGACGCACCTCTCTATGGACTTTATTGTCGAACTTCCTCCCTCCGGTGGGAATACTGTGATCTGGGTTGTTATTGACCGCTTCTCCAAAATGGCCCATTTCATCCCTCTGAAGAAGTTGCCCTCTGCGGTGGAGTTGTCCCAGCTATTTATCCAGTACATCTTCCGCCTGCATGGTTTCCCGGTGGAGATCGTCTCCGATAGAGGCACCCAGTTTACTGCCAAGTTCTGGCGTTCCTTATGCAAAGACCTGGGAATTGTTCTTCAGTTTTCATCTGCATACCACCCGCAAACGAATGGGGCAGCTGAACGTGTCAACCAAGCCCTGGAGCAGTTCCTGAGGAACCACGTATCCCTCTGCCAGGATGACTGGTCTGATCTCCTCCCATGGGCGGAATTCGCTCATAATAATGCTTGTCATTCCTCTACAGGAAGGTCTCCGTTCATGTCGGTGTATGGTCAGCATCCTCAAGCTTTTCCCCAAGACTTTGTGCTATCTGACGTCCCGGCTGCTGACGACTCCGCAGCCCATATGTCTGCTATTTGGGCTGCGACCAAGTTGAACCTAGAGAAGAGTGCTCTTGTTCATAAGACTTTCGCGGATCGTCGTCGAAGATCCTCTCCTCTCTACAAGGTGGGTGATAATGTCTGGCTCTCTTCCAGGAATATCCGGTTGAAGATACCATCTCCCAAGTTGGGTCCAAAATTCGTGGGACCATTTCCCATCTTGGAGATAATCAACCCTGTGGCTGTCAGACTCCAGCTTCCACCAGAGATGAGAATCCCCAACGTGTTCCACGTGTCTCTGGTGAAACCCGCCATCACCAACCGGTTCTCTGGCGGTCAGTCTCCTCCTCCTGCCATCTCAGTGGAGGGTCAACTCGAGTACGAGGTGGAGAAAATCCTAGACTCCAGACTCTCCAGAGGGTCCCTTCAGTACCTCATTCAGTGGAAGGGCTTTGGCCCTGAAGAATGCTCCTGGGAAGGACACCGTGATGTTCACGCTCCTCGTCTGGTGAGGGAGTTCCATTCCAAGTTTCCCCAGAAGCCAAGTCCTGGTGGTCCAGAGGCCCCCCGTGAGGGGGGGGGTACTGTAACGATCGCCGCCCGGAGCAGGCCCAGGAGCTCCGGGCGGCGCGTCCATCTTCGCCGGCGTCGCTCCCAAAATGGCGGCGCCCATGGCCGCCACTTGGGTAGCGGCGCCGGGCGATGACGTCAGCGCGCCGACGTCGGCGCAAGAGCGTCAATGACGTCAGAATGGCGCCAAATTTGAAAATAAAAACGCCAACTAGACGCCAGAATGGCGCCCAAGAATAGGATTACTTTCCTGAAGCATATCCTGGGTTTCCTGTGTGCCTTATTGCCTAATCTTGTTCCTGCCTTGTATCCTGACCCTTTGCCTGGACTTTGGACTTTGTTTGTATTCTGCCTGCCTGTGAACTCTTGCCTGATCCTGACTATTCTCCGTTTAACCCTTTGGATACCGCGACCTTGTTCCCTCAAGAGGGCTTCCTCCTTGATCCAGACAACCTCCCTGGAGGGAGCTCCCGGCTCCCTGACACAAGTCTTCCGGCGTGCAGTAACCCTCCGAGATCCACCCCTCATTCATTTTAAAGGTCAGGTAATCGACACTTTTGTGACCTAGGCGAGTTCTCTTCTCAGTTACAATCCCTCCTGCTGCACTGAAGGTCCTTTCTGAGAGCACACTTGAGGCTGGGCAAGACAAGAGGTTCATGGCAAATTGTGACAGCTCTGGCCACAGATCAAGCCTGCACACCCAGTAGTCCAGGGGTTCATCGCTCCTCAGAGTGTCGATATCTGCAGTTAATGCCAGGTAGTCCGCTACCTGCCGGTCGAGGCGTTCTTTGAGGGTGGATCCAGAAGGGTTGTGGCGCTGCCTTGGACAGAAAAACATTTGCATGTCTGACGTTACAGACTGGCCAAAGGGCTTTGTCCTTGCAGGTGCGCTCGTGGCAGGATTACTGGCACCTCTGCCCCTGGAATGTTGATGAGTTCCTGAAGTGACATCACCCTTAAAAGCATTGTACAACATGTTTTGCAGGCTGGTTTGTAAATGCCGCATCTTTTCGGACTTGTGGTATGTTGGTAACATTTCTGACACTTTATGCTTGTACCGAGGGTCTAGTAGCGTTGCGACCCAGTACAGGTCCTTCTCCTTAAGCCTCTTGATACGGGGGTCCTTCAACAGGCATGACAGCATGAAAGACCCCATTCTCACAAGGTTGGATGCAGAGCTATCCATCTCCGCTTCCTCATTATCAAGGACTGCATCATCCACGGTCTCCTCCCCCCAGCCACGTACAAGACCAGGGGTCCCCAAAAGGTCACCACTAGCCCCCTGGGAAGCCTGCTCCTGTTGGTCCTCCTCCTCCTCCTCCACAAAGCCACCTTCCTCCTCTGACTCCACTTCTGGCACCTCTCCCTGCGTTGCAGCAGGTGCCTGGGTTCGTTCTGGTGATTCCGACCAGAAATCGCGCGCTTCCAGCTCCTCGTCACGCTGGTCTACAGCCTCATCTGTCACTCGTCGCACGGCACGCTCCAGGAAGAAAGCGAAGGGTATTAGGTCGCTGATGGTGCCTTCGGTGCGACTGACCATATTTGTCACCTCTTCAAAAGGTCGCATGAGCCTGCAGGCATCGCGCATAAGCACCCAGTAACGGGGGGAAAAAATCCCCAGCTCTGCAGATCCAGTCCTACCACCCAGTTCAAAAAGGTACTCGTTGACGGCCCTTTGTTGTTGCAGCAGACGTTCCAACATAAGGAGCGTTGAATTCCAGCGAGTCTGGCTGTCAGAAATCAAACGCCTGACTGGCATGTTGTAGCGCTGCTGAATGTCAGCAAGGCGTGCCATGGCTGTGTAGGAACGTCTGAAATGGGCCGACACCTTTCTGGACTGGGTGAGAACGTCCTGGAATCCTGGGTACTTGGAGACAAAACGTTGGACTATTAAATTTAACACATGTGCCATGCAGGGCACATGTGTTAAATTGCCCAGTCTCAACGCTGCCAACAGATTGCTTCCATTGTCACACACCACTTTTCCGATCTGCAGTTGGTGTGGGGTCAGCCACCGATCGGCCTGTGACTGCAGAGATGACAGGAGTACAGATCCGGTATGGTTTTTGCTTTCCAGGCACGTCATCCCCAAGACAGCGTGACAACGGCGTACCTGGCACGTCGAATAGCCTAGGGGGAGCTGGGGGTGCACAGGTGTGGAGGAGGAGAAGGAGGACCCAGCAGCAGAGTAAGAAGAAGAAGAGGAAGAAGACGAGGTAGAGAGCGATGGAGGAGTAGAGGTGGTGGCAGAACCGCGTGCAATCCGTGGCGGTGACACCAACTCCACTGTTGTTGTTGAGCTACCCATTCCCTGCTTCCCAGCCATTACCAAGTTCACCCAGTGGGCAGTGTAGGTGACATACCTGCCCTGACCATGCTTGGAGGACCATGCGTCAGTAGTCATATGGACCTTTGGCCCAACACTAAGTGACAGAGATGCGGTAACTTGGCTCTGCACATGTTGGTACAGGTGTGGTATTCCCTTTTTAGAAAAAAAAATTGCGGCTGGGTACCTTCCACTGCGGTGTCCCAATTGCTACAAATTTGCGGAAGGCCTCAGAGTCCACCAGCTGGTATGGTAAAAGCTGGCGGGCTAAGAGTGCAGACAAGCCAGCTGTCAGACACCGGGCAAGGGGGTGACAGTCAGACATTGGCTTCTTACGCTCAAACATGGCCTTCACAGAAACTTGGCTGGTGGCAGATGACTGGGAATGGGAACAGGTGGTCAAGGTGGAAGGCGGAGTGGAGGGTGGTTCAGACGGGTCAAGGAGAGCAGAGGTAGAGCAGTAAGATGCTGGACCAGAAGGAGTGTGGCTTTTAGTTTGCCTGTTGCCTTTGAGGTGTTGCTCCCAAAGTGCTTTGTGCTTGCCGCTCATGTGCCTTCGCATAGAAGTTGTACCTATGTGGCTGTTGGGCTTACCAAGGCTCAGTTTCTGACTGCACTCATTGCAAATTACAATGCTTTTGTCAGAGGCACACACATTAAAAAAATCCCACACTGCTGACTTTTTGGAAGTGTGCGATCTGGCGGTAACAGTAGAAGTTGGCGGCATTGGCGGCAATGGCGGGTGCGTTGGCCGGCTGAACACAGGTGCCGATACATGTTGTTGCCCTACTGATCCCTGCGGGCTGTCCTCCCTGCTTCTTCTAAGTCTTATTCTCCTACTGCCTCTCTGACTCTCCGTCTCTCCATCTGAACTACCCTCCTCTTGCTCTCTTCTACTAGGCACCCACAAAACATCAATCTCCTCATCATCATTCTCCTCAGATGCATCAATTTCTTCTGACACATCACAGAAGGAAGCAGCAGCGGGGACCTCCTCCTCATCACTCATTATGTCCATCTCTATCGTGTTCTCTGCCAGAATTAAATCTGGTGTAAGGTCCTCATCTCCTTCATCTTCTTCTGGCAATAATGGTTGCGCATTACTCAGTTCAAGAAACTCATGGGAAAATAACTCCTCTGACTCCAGTGAAGAAGGGGCACCGGTGGTGGAGGAAGTGTTACGTGGGGTGGCCATAGCAGTGGAGGATGAGGAGGATGTTGTGGTAAAGTTAGAAACGGTAGAGGATGGGGTGTGCTGTGTAAGCCAGTCAACTACCTCTTCAGCATTTTGGGAGTTCAGGGTCATTGGCTTTTTAAAACTGGGCAATTTGCTAGGGCCACAGGATTGCATAGCAGCACGGCCCCTAGCACGGCCTCTGCGTGGCGGCCTGCCTTTGCCTGGCATTATTTTTAAAAAAACAACAACAACAAAAACTCAGTTGGTTTTTCTGGAAACGATAATACACACAGCTAGATGGCAGTTTGAAGAAAACAGTGTGCAAATAATGCCTACAAGGTCAACGTATACACTACTACAGCGGTGGATACGGATTACGTAAAATATATGAATGCTGCTTGAAAAAAAGTAACTCAAGTGGTTTTTCTAGAGACGATAATATTATCAATATTTAGACAAAATGTGAACAAGCTCACACAGCTAGATGGCGGGTTGAAGAAAACACTGTGCAAATAATGCCTACAAGGTCAACGTATACACTACTACAGCGGTGGATACGGATTACGTAAAATATATGAATGCTGCTTGAAAAAAAGTAACTCAAGTGGTTTTTCTAGAGACGATAATATTATCAATATTTAGACAAAATGTGAACAAGCTCACACAGCTAGATGGCGGGTTGAAGAAAACACTGTGCAAATAATGCCTACAAGGTCAACGTATACACTACTACAGCGGTGGATACGGATTACGTAAAATATATGAATGCTGCTTGAAAAAAAGTAACTCAAGTGGTTTTTCTAGAGACGATAATATTATCAATATTTAGACAAAATGTGAACAAGCTCACACAGCTAGATGGCGGGTTGAAGAAAACAGTGTGCAAATAATGCCTACAAGGTCAACGTATACACTACTACAGCGGTGGATACGGATTACGTAAAATATATGAATGCTGCTTGAAAAAAAGTAACTCAAGTGGTTTTTCTAGAGACGATAATATTATCAATATTTAGACAAAATGTGAACAAGCTCACACAGCTAGATGGCGGGTTGAAGAAAACACTGTGCAAATAATGCCTACAAGGTCAACGTATACACTACTACAGCGGTGGATACGGATTACGTAAAATATATGAATGCTGCTTGAAAAAAAGTAACTCAAGTGGTTTTTCTAGAGACGATAATATTATCAATATTTAGACAAAATGTGAACAAGCTCACACAGCTAGATGGCGGGTTGAAGAAAACACTGTGCAAATAATGCCTACAAGGTCAACGTATACACTACTACAGCGGTGGATACGGATTACGTAAAATATATTATGGCTGCTTGAAAAAAGTCACTCCGGTGTTTTTTCTGGAGACGGTAATATTATGGATATTTAGACAGAATGTGAACAAGGTCACACAGCTAGATGGCAGTTGGTTGAATAACACACTGGGCAAAAAATGCCTACAGGGCAAATAATGCCTAAAAGGTCAACTTATACACTACTACAGCGGTAGTAAAATAAAAAAAAGTAAAATAAAAAAAAAATGAATATTAAAAAAAAAAAATTAAAGTTGGTGCTGCTGAACTACTAGGAGCAGCAGATTAGCACACCAGTCCCACTCCCCAACACTGCTAGACTAATAGCACTGGGCTCTTATAGTAGTAGTAGTAGTAGTAGTAAAACAACAAAAAAATAAATAAAAGCAGTCCTTACAAGGACTACTGTTATTGCAGCAGTCAGCAGATGAGATCAGAAGCAGGACAGCTGCCCACTGCAGCTACATACAGAGCACTGCAGTAGAAGGTAGATTACTAGCCAGCAAAGCTACCTAAGCTTAAATGTCCCTCAAACCCCTGCAGACTTCTGTCCCTCCAATAACAGAGCAGTATCAAAACGATTACTAGCCAGCAAACTTTCAACTGTCCCTGAAATCACTAACAGGCAGCAGCTCTCTCCCTACACTATCTCTTCAGCACACACAGGCAGAGTGAAAAAACGCTGCAGGGCTTCGGTTTTTATAGGGAAGGGGAGTGGTCCAGGGGAGAGCTTCCTGATTGGCTGCCATGTACCTGCTGGTCTGGGGTGAGAGGGCAAAAAAAAGCGCCAACAATGGCGAACCCAAAATGGCGAACGTCGCGCGACGTTCGCGAACTTCCGGCGAGCGCGAACACCCGATGTTCGCGCGAACAAGTTCGCGACATCTCTAGAAGTGACGCTATCGAAAAGTCACCAGCGTTCGACACCCAGACGAAACTTTACATTTTAGTGAATTAGCGTGGAGCATTTGCGCCTGGCGAAGTTGTGCGAGGTATGGCGAAGTGGTCGCTGGCAACAATTCGCCTTTTAGTGAATTTACCCCTATGTCAGATGACCTTCCCATAATTCTGAGCTTTCTGGATAATGGGTCTCTGAATAAGAGATCCCTGTACCATTTTACCAACCTGAATACCATGTTAAGTTTGCAGAAAAAATATATTTATAATACAGACATGACCCAGAGAAAGAGTGCAGATGATCTATATAACAAAACATATCAGGGAAAACTTTAATCGCTTATTATGCACTGTATCATAACTGGCAACTTCATACTTCACAATGGTAGCTTTTCCGAAAGGGACAGGGTTTACCAGCAAAAAGGGTGGATTTTTGGCGAATTAGGGAATACCTTGAAATGGCCAAGAAGGAGTGGGCTCATGTCCTAAATTGCCTTGTTTTTGGGAAATTATACAAAATTCTCTGGAGAATTTGATTCTGTGCCAGCCATGTCCTGGGCTATGGGTTTATATGCATGTTGTGTAGTTGTTTGAGAACGTACTTGTGAAATACAGAGTTTTATGAAATTCAGAACTTTATTATAACAAAAAACACCCTGACCTATATGAGTGTATAAAATAATAAAAGCAGATTATTACATTGAAAGAGAGAAACTATTTGCTAATATTGTTACTTTCATTTTTTTCCTTTTCTTCTTTATTTCTACCCTCTCTTGTAAATGTAATAATCCTTGTCTCAGCTGTGTTTATCCGATTCTGCTAATTAGCTTGATAAACATTACCATTTCTTTACGCTTGTTCTTCAAAGCCCGCTGCCTCAAATCTCTGAGCAAATAAAACGTCCGCCCGCTGTTCTTTTGCATTCAAATCCCTCGGTAAGATTTGGATAAAGTTGTTAGACTTTTATTAATGAGAATTTTACTTAATGAAATCTGGAAAGGATATTATGTTGGTGCAGTGGTGTATTATGGAGCGCTACTGTACCCAAAAGTTTCTATCACAAAAAAAAAAATAAAAAGCAAAGGAATGCCTTATTCTGTACAACAGGTGGTGATCATTTCGATTGTAAGCTCTGTGGGACAGGGACTTCTCTTCTTCAGTGTCTGTTCATTTTGTATTTATTTATTTATTGGAGTCTTTGTTTCCCTTGCCTGTCCAACACATTCCAAGCCATTGTGTTTAAAAAGCTTCAGTGATGGTATCAGTGTAGAGTGGTTTGGATCTCACCCAGTGTGATATGAAGAATAGCCTGCTCTCACCAGGCACATGCCTTGCCATTGTAACTGCTCATATAAATACAGTCAGACTTAGTGAACTGTTTTTAGGCACAAAAGGTTCCAGTAATCTGTTCAGTGGAATGTGATTGGGGATTTGAAGGAAATGCATGACCCTTGGTGTTGGTGAATTTTTTTTAATTAAAAAGAAAAACATTTTGATAGAAATATTTAAAGGGAAAGGAGTGATTCTTATAAGGAATAATACATAGATCACTTTAAATAAAAAATAAGTCACTGTATCGTGGATGGAGTGAGTACATGATTTGGTTATACCCGTACTAGGACTTTGTTTCAGCAAACTAAAACCAAACCCCTCTTTTTAAATACCCCTCAAAGATTCTCATGACCCCTTTGTAGCCTAAGGATGCATTAATAGAATTGTTTAGAGCAACTGAAATAATAAGCTTACAATATTAGGTTTGTAAACCCCAATCTCTTATTTAATAAGAGCGGCTTGTTACAAGGACCACCATAACTAAATTTGGAACATTCACAAATATAAATACTAAGCCATCAGCCAAATCCCAAGCGTTTCAGCTAGAGTTGTCCAATCCTTAAAGAGCAGCAGAAAAAAAAAATCGGAAAATCTGAACACTATGCACATGCTCAATAAATTACATTTTTAATAATATTTGTATATATGTATAAATCCAATATGTGGCCGCACTCTAATCATGTGTTATTGGTGGGTGCTTGATCAAATTCCATAAAAGGGATCAGCACTCCAATTTACATCAAATAGTGATTTATTCCATTCTCTTTGCATTCCAAGGAAATTAATAATACCGAATAACGAATAAATCACCATTTGATGTGAACTTTTTATGGATATATATTATGGATTTATTTATAAGAGAGATTCTTTTTTCAGAGAAGTTTATGTATATCTTAACTGTACACTGGTGTTATCTTTATTACTTGAGAAACCCTTTGCTGTCTAGATTGCTGCTTTGTTTAATTATGTTGTGATTTCTCTGTGCTACTGTGGTGTAAATACAAACAATCCTTTAAAGAAGAACTAAACCCTAAAAATGAATATGGTTAAAAATGCCATATATACTGAATTTATTGCACCAGCCCAAAGTTTCAGCTTGTCAATAGCAGCAATGATCTAGGACTTCAAACTTGTCACGGGGGGGACCAATTGGGCCCAATAGGGCCCCGCACCTCTGGGGGCCCCGCACCACAGGGCAGCACAGATAATATTTCCCTCAGCACATGATGCTGCCTGGCCTGCCCCCAACTTTGAGAGTCCAGCCCATCCCCAAATCCATAGGTCCAGCCCACCCCCACCTCTGATAAGCCAGCCTATCCCCCAACTCCATAGGTCTAGCCTGCCCCCAACTCTCATAGGCCCAGCTTTCCTCCAACCTTGATAGGCCCTGCCCCCAATCCAACCAAGCCTGCTCCGAAGCTGAATCGGCCCAGCCTGCCCCAAACTAATTGGCCCAGTCCACTCTCCTATTTCCTCCCTCTCTCTCTTACCCTGTGTGCCCCTATTATGTGCCCCTATTTCATCCCTCTCACTCTCTTACCTTGTCTGCCCCTTTCCTTTCTATTTTGTGCCTGTATGACCTTATTTTCCTAGATACATTGTGTGTCAGTAGCCAGCAACACTTTGTCTAGGGGCCCCGCCAACATGGTCCCAATTGGGCCCCACATTTGATAGGATCAGCCCTGTCTGTGACACTCACATGCTCAGTGGGCTCTGAGCAGCTGGTGAGAAGCTAAGCTTAGGGGTCCATTGCAAATTATCAAGCAGAAAATGAGGTTTGTCTGTAATATAAACTGATGCTACAGGACTGATTATTAAATTCTGATGCTAATTGCACTGGGTTCTGTGCTGCCATGTAGTAATTATCTGTATTAATTACTAATCAGCCTTATATTGGGACATTTCTATTCTATGTGTACTGTATATTGTGAGTGGGTCCCTAAGTTCAGTAAGTGACAGCAGCACAGAGCATGTGCAGTGAATCAGCAGAAAACAAGATGGGGAGCTACTGGGGCATCTTTGAAGACACAGATCTTTGCTGCAAAAGGGCTGTGGTTTCCTTGCTGGTACAAAAGCCCAAAAACTAATGTGCAACATTTAGGGGCATATTTAGCAAGGGTCGAATTTGAAAAGACAAACCGAAATTAAGTCGAAGTTTTTTTTTGGCCGAATAGGTCTGTTTTTGATCGCATATTCGGTCCATATTCGGCTGAATTCAAATCATATGAATTGAAGTAATAATGCATTCAATCGAATTTGATTCAAAGTTTTTCCCAAAAAAACCTTCGATTTTTCAAAGTCCACCAATTGACTCCATATGGGTTCTAGGAGGTCCCCTATAGGCTAAAACAGCAATTCGGCAGGTTCTAAATGGCGACTGGTCAAAGTTGAATTTTTAAAGAGAGAGTACATGATAAATTTCGATATTTGAATTTTTGATTCTTTTTCAAATTCGAATCTAATTTGGACTATTCCCTAGTCAAGTTACACAAGCTCGAAATTTGAATTTTTTTAATTCGAAAATTCACCTTGACCTTTGATAAATCTGCCCCTTATAGTCTACTTCTTTAGTTAAGCTTTAGTTCTCCTTTAAGTTGTAGAGAATAATTGAACTTGCTGTTTGCCTCAGTCATAGGGACCACTGAATTTAAGAAATGTCTATGTTTTTTATAATCGACTGAATGGAACTCAGGTGTCCAATATAATTATAATGCAAGCAGGGTTGGACTGGAGCCTTGAGGTCCCAGCTGGGCTGCAAAAGAAGGGCCCTCCTGGCAGTCCCCAGGGGCCCCCTCCGACCTCAAATTCCTTGGGCTGCTGCCCGTATACGACAAACTGCAAGCCTGCTCGAGTGCAGTTCATTCCTTTATGGGGCAGCGGGAGGAGACGGTCTGGGCCTGAGGAAGCCCATGAGGACCGAGGCCCACTAGGTTTTTTCCCGGTAACGCGGCGGCCCAGTCCGACACTGAAAGTAAGATTTATTATCTGGAAATTTGTCAAGGAACAAAGTCTACAACACTGCATTGCCTTTTCCCATAGTGTCCTACTTAAACAATTATTCACGTTTTTACTGGTTTTCTCTGTAATAACAAAGCAGTATCTTGTACTTGAAAGTAACTAAACTCGCATAGAGCCATATAGGTGGCAAAACAATGCTGTTGGATTTTTTATTTTTAATGTTGGAATATTTTGTAGCCTGAGCTCTGATCCAGAGAACCCAAATTCCTAACCATTCCAGATAAAAGATGCAATGACATGTAACATAGATAATACTGACTTTAATGAATGTAGCGCCACTGTAATTTAACACAAGTAACAAAGCTGTCCGTGTGTTTTGTGTTTTTTTCGGCAGTGCCATATCAGCACAACTCCTACAGACCTTCTGGGAATTCAGGTCCCATCCAATGTTATCGCTGTGGAGAAACGTGCAAGGGAGAAGTGGTGAGAGTGCAAAGCAATCACTTCCACATCCGCTGTTTCACGTGTCAAGGTAAGGGTCGGCTGCCTATTCTGGGAATAATTCATACATTTCATTTAACAATAAATAGGGCCCCTAAAAACCTCCCCTAATGGTCAACAATGGATACTGGGGGGGAAGGGGCGTGAGCAGTAATTAAATACATTATTACTTTGTGTGGATATGTCTCTGGAATGAATACTGTGTGTCATTTATATTGGAATGGTAAGAATGTATGTGCATGTCTCTTTATAATGTTTGTTTGCTTATTGTGCATGTTATTGTAGTGACTGTTTAATATCATTTTCTTGTTGGCTTCCAAGCTATTGAGCAAAGGGTTAATATTTTGCAGAGAGAATACAGGGCCCAGCAGATTGCATCTAGCTAATAAAATGTCCATAAAGCAGCTTTATAGCTGTATAAATATTATTCAGTGTCATCCATCAGAGTGCAGAGACACTATCAGCTCCTGAACGATGGGAAAACCATAGAGCCCACTGGAAATGTTACCTTTTTTTTTTTTTTTTTTAGCAGTTTAGCCTGTCTTTGCTGTTGAAAAAGCAGGCATTTTTTTTTTAAAAAAAAAAGTGCTTTCTCCTTTGGGAATAAAAGCATTACAAAATATTAACTTCTTTATCTGATTCACATAATCACTTACAATGCTATTGTATATTGGTCACTTGGACATGGTAGTAGTAATACAAGTACAGATATAGGACCTGTTATCCAGAATGTTTGGGACCTGGGTTTTTCTGATAAGGGATCTTCATACTTTAAAAGAGAAGGAAGGATACCAAAGCAGTTTATTGCCAATAGATTTGCCTCAATATTGCAAGCTATAAGACTATATGTATTCTGCAGAATGCTTTACCATACCTGGGTAAGCAACTCTAAATGCTCTCTCTGTTTGTTTAGGATAGCAGCTGCCATATTAACTTGGTGTGACATCACTTCCTGTCTGAGTCTCTCCCTGCTCACTCATAGCTCTGGGCTCAGATTACAGCAGAGAGGGGAGGAGGGAGGGGGGAAAGGGAGTGGGAGGGGGAGAGGAGCAAACTGAGCATGCTCAAGCCCTAGCCCTGGAGGTTTATGCTGAAAACAGGAAGTGATACAGAAGTCCATGTGTACACAATAGAAGGGAAGAAATTTGGTGTTTCTTTTGACAGAGCAGCATTACTTTGAGGGTTTATTGGTGTATTTATATAGACCTTTCTGATAAAGCCTACTTAATTTTAGCCTTTTGAAGTATATCTATGGCTCACAGTGGTGCAACTGATTATAAGAATTTTACTTTAATTACTTTTCTAGATTGTATCACATTCCATGTCTGTATTATAGGCATCAGGGCAGGAAATATCTTCCTGTATCATTTTTTTTAATACAGCAGCCTTGTGATGTTAGGGCAGTGTCACGTGTTGTAGTTTGTACCTGCTATTCATAGGAAGAATGTTAGTGACAAGAGATAATTGTTGCAGATTGTTTCCCGTAATGTTCTTTAGTGAGTACAGCATGCAGGCCCGCAGCAAGCCCCCTCCTCCTAAACTGAAAAGATAGATCTTTTTATGTGTGTGTATTGTATTCAGATTGCACAAACATCAGGTCACAGACCAGGCTCTACAATCCTAATTGTAGAGATCTGCAACCAGTAAAGTACACTATAGCCTTGCACCTGTTTAGGGCAGAGTTTGGTGTTTCATAAAGGGGCTTATTAAATAATAGAAAAACATACAGGTTTTGATTGCTCAAGGGAATCCACAAGCACCACAAAAATATAGTAAATATAATATAAACATCTTCTCTGAAGCACAAACCCACTTAATAATCCCAGCATTTCTTATCAAACTTTTGATCCAAGGGGCTGTCAGAGATCAATATGCTTGAAGCAGGTTCTTATCTCTCATCGGAGTCCATGCAATTGATTTTTTCAGTTTTTAAAAGCATTTTATAGCAGCTGCTCTTGTGCTAAAACTTCTTGTCATATTAACATATGTCGGCTGTTACGCTAAAAGGGAATATTGGTGCCCCTTAAACTATCGGCCATATTTAAGAACAAGTGCTTTGAGATTTAATGATAGCACTAAGTCTTATTCTTGCTGCAGTCATAAAGCAAAACCAACACAGAATGGATTCAGTATATGAATCAAAACAGCGGAGAATATTACACTGACCTGATTGGTGAAATTAAAGGGTTTCTTCCAAACTTCAGTTGAGTTGTTTTCAGATTGTAGCCTTTTGTTTTACATACAGAAGGTATGAACACCAAGGTATTTTGGGTTTTCTTGAAAAGTTGTAGAGAATTAAAGGGGTGGCTCACTTTAAAGTTAACTTTTAATATTAGTATTTAGTCTAGAATGGCTAATTCTAAGCAACGTTTCAGTTGGCCTTAATTTTTTCTTTTTATCGTTTTTGCCTTCTTCTTCTAAGTCTTTCTTGCTTTCAAATAGGAGTCAACAGTCCCATCTAAAAAAAAAAAACCAAATGATCTGTAAGGATACAAATGTATTTTTATTGCTTATCTTTAAGTTCTGCTCCGTCTCCTATTTATATTTCGGTCTCTTATTCAAATCAGTGCCTGGTTGCTAGGGTAATTTGGACCCCATCAACCATATTGCCAAAATTGCAACCTGAAGAGCTGTTGAATAAAAAGCTAAATAATAAAAAATGAAAACAATTTGCATATGGTCTGAAAAGTCCACTCTCTGCATGATACTAAAAGTTATTTTAAAGGTAAATAACACCTTAATATTGGCCTTTATGAATCGAAAAAGCAATACAGGGTTTGTGGCAGAATTTGAGTGAATCAGGGGTGTAACCCTGCTAGGGAACGGGCCCCACGGGCATCCTACAGAAATGTATACACCTCTGCTCTGTTATATCTAAATAAAGGAAAAGGCTTGAGAATGAGGGACATGTACTGTCTACCAAGACTACACATTCATCATATATTTTATAGCATTTATAGGCTAATGAACCACAGATCAGAATTGTAAATCCATTGTGTGGAATGATGTTAAATGACCTACTGCCAATTTAATTCCTTAATCCCGAAGAGGCGCAGTGCAAATAAAATGTTTTAGAGGTGGTTTAATATAGCAATAAAAAGGACTTTACGAGGTTGTTTAAAGCTCAGAATTCCCAAGTGGCAGAAAGTCCCGTTTGTTAATCTGCTCTAGTCTAGGGGCTTTGCTTTCACTCAATGCTCAGTATCTGTTAAAAATACAAAGTGGGATACTTTATCAACCGGCAGCAAATACATTGCAGCATTCAATCAATAAGACTACTGATAAGCATGAATAATTTTACCGCTTGCAATCACAAAACACTCTCTTCCGAAGAACTGAATAAAGAAGGATTCATTGCATTCCTAAATACGCGATCATCGTGTCAAAACCCTATTAAAAGTTTGACATTTGACTGATTTATTTGGAGTAAGGTGATACACTGTTAGTAATACAATCAATGGACTGACGAATAATAACACTAAGGGGGTTATTTATTAAAGTCAGAATGCCAAAAACTCAACATTTTTTTGTTTTTTTAAATATAAAATCCAAATTTTTAGTGAAAAAAAAACCTAAAATTTTTCGTTATTTATTATACCCCGAAGATAGGGTTGCCACCTGGCTGGTATTTTACCTGCCTGGCCGGTAAAAGTGATGGTGGATCCAAATGTTATAAATAGGGAAAAAAGATAAATATAAAAGAAGGCCGGTTTTTTTTTCAGAAAAGGTGGCAACCCTACCCGAGGATGGAAAAAGTCTGAATCCGAAAATCCAGCATCTCAGACCTGCTGAGGTTGTATATAAGTCAGTGGTAGAAGTCATGAAGATATCCTGATCTGCACTGGGATTTTGTGGTTTTCGGGCAAAAATCTGGAAAAATCGGATTTTTTGTGTGGAAATCCGAAAAATTCATACGATTAGAATTTTCACGATTTTTTCGAGTTTTTTCCCCAAACTGGAATTTTTAGTAAAATCTATTGATAAATAAGGGGAAATAACCCATGCGGCTTTGGTGAGAGTATATTTCAGAAAATAATGAGATAAATTCAGATTTTGATAGACAACCCCCTAAATATGATTCAGATACTTTTAAACCACATACCTAGTGATGGGCGAATTTATTCGCCAGGCACGAATTCGCATCGAATTCCCGCGATTCGCCGTCAGCAAATACATTTGTGAAACCGCCGTGAAAATTCGCTGGTGTAAAAAAAAATGGACGCCAGCGACAAAAACGAGTCACTAATTCGCAAATTTTTCGCAAAATTTTTCGGCAAAGCGAAACGCCTCAAATTCACCCATCACTACACATACCTGATTCTGTAATGCAATTATATAAATCAGCAAGTTGCACAAATAAATTCTAACATGTATGCATTCCCTATGCAATTAAGTTAGAGCTGTAGAACAAGTCAATAGGCCTAGAAAGGGTGTACTAGGGATTAAAGAATTATTTGGATATAATCCTAATTTATATTTAATGTTATGCTGTGCCTTCCTGCATATTCCTTCTCTGCAAATAAGAGCTGAGATAACTTCTTGCCTTACATCTTACAAAGATAGCTGTACAAAGAAAGGGCTGCCAGACATCAGTACATAATTGTTAACTACACTTTATTCCTATGGAACAAGGTAATGTCTTTAAGAGGTAATGGCACACTAGGAGATTCCATTAGTTTTGCCACCCAATCGAAAATCATTAGCTAGCGTTTTCAGGAGATAATTGCCTGACCTGTGAGAGCCCCTGCAAATTACAGTCGGATTTAATAGGGAAAAATACAATTCACTTTATCACAACTTTATACCCATTTGAGTGCCAGTAATTGTGCCTCTGCTCATCCTAAATATTTCTGTATTTTAGCCAATTAAAATCTCACTAGGGATTCTGGGAACTGTTTCCCAGCAACTGGGGGGAGGTCTCAAATTCTGCATACTTGACAATGGTCATTAATGGTATCCGGGCACAAAAGATCTGAATAAGAATTCCCTGACATGTTCTGTAATTAAGCCTGATGTAAGTGAGTGTATTTGATGTAGGCATCACACAGTGCTGGTGTCTATAACACAGAATCCCTGCCAGATGTAGGTAATAAATCTAGCCTGATCCGTACAACAGGCTCTCCGTTTTGTTTATTGCATCAAGGGGCGTCTTTGAGCTGTAATCTTTCATATGCATCACTTCCCATTATTTGCTTTTATTGATTTAAAGTGTCTTCGCAATGAACCCCTTGAGACTGTCTAAGCGGTTTTGTTGTATATCATGGAAAGAATATAGAAAACGGACAGGGTTTTACAACACATATTCGGAGATAAGCCAAGTGTAGGAATTGTTTCAGAGGTGGGAAGTAGCCCAAAGGGCTTTCACAAATGTCTTTTTGCAGTGAAATGGACATAATTGTGCGGTGTTTAAAACTTTAGTGCCGGTATTTATGTGATGTGTGTGTTATAATATAAAAGATAAATTGCCCTGGGCCAGCGCTCAGTCAGCACATGAAGTAAGGCAATTATTTTTACTCAGTTTAGATTGTGCCTGGTATTTGTCAAAAGTCTTGATTTGGAAATGTTTCTAGATAGTACTTGAACTTGGCTGTAGCAAAACTAAATAACCTATGGACCTTGCATGAAAATGTTTGCAGTTGGGTCCCTGTCCTCTTTCACTGTTGCTTAGCATTGCTCTTTTTAAATGAGTGGGCCCTAGGGCCCCAATGTTCACACTTGCTAAGGCTGCCCTTATGCTAATCTGCCACTGGCTGGATGGTGTCCTTTGCAACTGACTCCTGGTAAAATATTGGGCCACTTTTTTCAGGTAGTTTTAAATGAAAGTTGAACACAATCATACTGTTAGGAATTTTTAAAATAATGTTTATTTGTCTTGTTTTAATGAGAATGTATTTATATAGCTCTCTTGTGACATGAAATATAAATGTGGTGGACTTTTATCTTAAGACTTTTTGCCAGAAATGTTTTAATGTATATTTATTAGGAATAGCAGTAAGTATATCAGCAGTGTTATGGATTGAAACAATTGTTCTTTAGCTTATCTGCTAAACTGTAACTGGCTAACATATCAACATGGCAACCAAACAAACTTTTGCTTTCATTGGTCTACCTGCTGGCTGTAAAGTGGCTGCTATGGGCTACTGACTAGGTGCAAATCTGCCCAGGGTAGACAAATGAACTCACTGTTACGATTGGTATCCCAAACCCAGAACAAACTCCAAGGTCCCAGTCGTGGCTCAGTCTTCCGCCTATTACAGCCACCTATCCTTTCGGGAGGAGCCCTCCCCGGGTGCCACAGGTCTTAGCGTGAGAGGACCAGGGAGAGAGTTCTGGGCAGGCGAGTGAACCGTACGTGGTACAGGACCGGAGGAAAAGCATAGTCGAGGTCACAGACCAGATCAAACCAAACAGGAAAAGCAGTACAGGAGGTTCAAGAATAGTCAGGGTCACAGGTTGGGTCAAACACACCAATATCGCAGTACCAGACAGGAGGTTCAAGAATGGTCAATGGTCAGGACAGGCAACAGACCAGACGAAAACCGTGTCAGGAATAACAGGCCGGGTCAGGAATAAGTCAAAACACAGTAGAAAGCACCCAGAAACTTCAGAAAAGACCTTGATAATTTGACACGGCCTCTTTAAATATTTAAACTTTGCACCAAAACGCCATGACGTAATGATGCGCGGCGCCTAAACCCAGAAGCGCTCTCCATAGAGGAGATGCCCATTGACCGCAGAAGGTTAGAGCTGCGGGCATCCTCGCCAGGACAGCACACTCCCATTGTTAAAAAGTCACCGTACTGAAGAATGTTGGTGACTAGAGAAGCATAGCATGTGAGTTGCCAGCTCTGTTTGTGTGGTCACCACCCAAGAATAGCTACTAGCACCATTGGTCACAGGATAGATTGTTCATTTTCAATACACACGTGTAGAGCTGAATCATAAGATATACAAGTAGAAACAATAGAATTCTACTTTTATCCAATGATTCAGCAGGCCAATTTCCAGGCACCATCAAAAGTTTCTGACCTGCCCAATGGACAAGCTGACTGATATCCTTGTCTTCTGCTGATATCAGCCATACACACTGAATATGATACAAACTTTGTTTCATACAATATTATCTGTGTCTATGGCCACCTTTAGGCTAATTCTTTTTACTGCTTCTTTTAACTGAATTTAAACACAATAGGGGCCCAATGATATGTCATAAAGAAGTTGAGGAAGCTATTCATTTATTCCCCAAAGTTGCCACTGTGTCTCATACAGGATAACATCACATACAAGTCAGAAGGCCCGCTTTAAAGAGACATGGAAAATAAATCAATGAGGAAAAAAAATATTCACTCGTCTTAGGTAAATCATTATGGTAGAGTGGCCCTTTAATATGATAACTGCATTACTACACAATGCATGGTAACTGCATTACTACACAATTTGTGCTTATGAATGAGGAGATGGGCAATGAAATATTTATTTTGTGTTCTTAGAGTTTTGGTGTAGTGTAACTTATTTTGATTTTAGTAACTAAATGTAAATTGTGCACTCTTTTTCTCTCCGTAACAGTGTGTAACTGTGATCTGGCTCAGTCTGGCTTCTTCTTTAAGAACGGAGAGTATATCTGTACGCGGGATTACCAGCAGCTCTATGGAACCCGATGTGACAGCTGCCGAGACTTCATTACCGGGGAGGTCATTTCTGCCCTTGGACGGACATATCACCCCAAATGCTTTGTGTGCAATATTTGCAGGTATTAAACAACACAGCGCATTTAGCATTTAGACCAACAATGGCTGAAAATTGCTGTTAGTCATCAATTGATTTTTTTGTTCAATTTTTAATCAAACGGCATGTAGACCCGTGAATAAAATTTGCCTAAAATGAAATATACATTTAAAAGTGGTTGTTTTTTTTAATGTCAGTGAGAATTTCAAAAGCCACTGCATACCCCTTCATGTTTTTGTTTTGCAATTCAACACTTTGCAGCTCAAAGGAACAAAAAATGAAAGCGTTTGTATGGAATGACAATAGTATGTAATGTTGCTGTGCACTGGTAAAACTGCTGTTTTGCTTCAGAAACACAACAATGGTTTCTATAAACAAGCTGCTTTGTAGCCATGGGGGCAGCCATTCAAGTACAGGATAGTCAGTAGATAAAAGATAAGTTGTGCAGAATCCCATTGTATACTACAGAGCTTATCTGTTATCTGCTGTGTATCCTGTGCCTTTCTCCTTTTTTAACGTTGAATAGCTGCCCTCATGGCTACACAGCAGCTTGTTTATATAAACTATAGTCAATTTTCCAAATCAAACACATCAGTTTTACCAGTGCAGCACAACAGTACACTTTTCATTTTTGGTGTTACTATTCCTTTAAACTAATATCTAGTAAAGACAAAAGTGGCCCTAGCAAAGAGGCAGTTGTTTTAATTCCTGATGGAAAGAAGAATAAGATGATGTTGCATTTCATTTGAAATAATCTTGGTATTTTAAGATCGCCCAATTCTGTTAAAGGGATACTGTCATGGGGAAAAAAATGAAAAAATGAATCAGTTAATAGTGCTGCTCCAGCAGAATTCTGCACTGAAATCCATTTCTCAGAAGAGCAAACAGATTTTTTTATATTCAATTTTGAAATCTGACATGGGGCTAGACATTTTGTCAATTTCCCAGCTACCCCCAGTCATGTGACTTGTGCCTGCACTTTAGGAGAGAAATGCTTTCTGGCAGGCTGCTGTTTTTCCTTCTCAATGTAACTGAATGTGTCTCAGTGAGACATAGGTTTTTACTATTGAGTGTTATACTTAGATCTATCAGGCAGCTGTTATCTGGTTACCTTCCCATTGTTCTTTTGTTTGTCTGCTGGGGGGGAAAAGGGAGGGGGTGATATCACTCCAACTTGCAGTACAGCAGTAAAGAGTGATTGAAGTTTATCAGAGCACAAGTCACATGACTTGGGGCAGCTGGGAAATTGACAAAATGTCCAGCCCCATGTCAAATTTCAAAATTTAATATATAAAAATCTGGTTTCTCTTTTGAGAAATGGATTCAGTGCCGAATTCTGCTGGAGCAGCACTATTACCTGATTCATTTTGAAAAAATTTTTTTTCCCATGACAGTATCCCTTTAAGCCCCATACCAAAACGAGTTAAAAAATCTACCAAGTTCCTTACAGCTTTTCCACTTTAGGATTTAAGATTACATTTTCTAATTAGGTAAAATTGAAAGCTGGTTTCCCATTGAGTTTCTTATTAGTGATGTATGGGCCAACCCAATACCCATGGAACCCGCGGGTCATTTTACAAGCGTTTAGCTATTTGTAAAAATGCATCTGTCAAGTATGATATTGCTTTGCTGTGTTTATAAACCATTAAAAAATTTGAGATCCATAATGATTGATTGGATTCAGTCAAATACTGAAAACTCAACAAAATATGGGGATGAAAAACGAACTAAATTCTAATCCTAAAAACGTCACGCTCCAAAAAAAGGTGTCACGTTCTGTTTCCCTGGGCTTTAAAGTCATATGAAATTAAGGGTTTGGATTTGCATTAGTCAGGCACTCAGGATCTGGCCATATCAGAATTCTGCAAAAGACTAATTTGGACACTGGATTTGATGTATCCCTAAATAAAAAAATATATAACGAACATTTCATTTAAAAACACAGTTCCTACTTACCCAAGGAGTCATGTAATTAAAAGTAATATACATTCAACTTCTATCATAAGAGACCACCATTTGGTGTGACCGATATATGTGCCCTTGATAAAGAAGCTACAGTTTTTCACTGAAAACCAGTAGGACATGAGGGACCTAATGACCCCTACCATTATCCATATATCTCTAGCCTGTAATGTCAGGTAGAGGAAAGTGGTGGGTCGACTATTCTGAAATATCTATTACTTCCAAGACAGGTTGTTCTTCCCAAGTACATTATGTATTTCCACTCAATTCCACTACCATAAAACATGTGCCCCGGTTTTTGGCAACTCTGCCCTCCAGCATAGTGCATATTATAAAGAGAATTCACCAATAATCTCAGATACATTAGATAATGCTGGAAGAAGTGAAAGTGGGAAAGTGAAGGAAGGCAGGAAAGAAGACATGGACATAGAAAGGAAATTATAAAAAAGCAGAAAGCACTAAGCAACAAAATAGAATGTGAGTAGGGTGCTTAGTATCTTTTGAGTAGATCTATAAATGATATGGTTGTGGGTCTGTGATACTTCATGTGTAACAATACCCATGTTGGTGGTGCATCAGTGGCATGGAGCACTGTACCTTAATTATACTCCAACAGCTACTGTCTTTCACTGTATAACATTATGGTGGTGCCTTAGTTTACTGCCCTAAGTGTAAAATATGCTTAGTGTGCCAGTACTGACTAACTTATATTATTTTTAATTTACTTGGACAATATTTACTGATTCTTGCTGTATAAAATGCATGATACCTCTTGCTAGACAATGTGTTTGGATGAAAATGGGTCTATTTGAAATCCTTGTCCATACATGGCCAGCACCCACAGCTTTTTTTGTTATAGAAAATAATTACATATTTGCTTTTCACTATATTATATACTTAGATTGCCATGGATATGTTGTGTCCTTATGTGGCACCTTTCACTTCCCCTGTAACTCTGCCCAGCAGGCACAGTTGAAAATGATTTTTATTTTTGCCTTTGAGCAAAAGACGCAAAACTCTTAGCCTGACTCAAAAACAAAAGTAAAACTAATTTAGGCTAATTTATCTATAATGCCATGTTAGGATTACAAATTATCTTTAAACAGCCTGTGTGTGTGCACACTTGGGGGCACATTTACTTAGGGTCGAATATCGATGGTTAATTAACCCTCTATATTCGTCCGTCGAAGTAAAATCCTTCGACTTCGAATATCGAAGTCGAAGGATTTACCGAATTTCCTGCGATCGAACGATCGAAGGAAAAATTGTTCGTTCGAACGATTAAATCCTTCGAATATAACGTTTCAAAGGATTTTTAACCATTGATAGAAAAATTTTCCTTCTATCAAAAAAAGCTAGGGGACCTTCTCCATAGGCTAACATTGATGCTCAGTAGGTTTTAGGTGGTGAAATAGGGGGTCGAAGTTTTTTTAAAGAGATAGTACTTTGACTAACGAATGGTCGAATAGTCGAACGATTTTTAGTTCGAATCGTTTGATTCAAAGTCGAAGTCGTAGTCGAAGATCAAAGTAGCCAAAAAAATACTTTGAAATTCAAAGTATTTTTCCTTCTAATCCTTCACTCGAGCTAAGTAAATGTGCCCCTTAGCCTAGCCAACCAAAAAAATCAGCGTCCGCCTATGATGCAGCACCTATATACTAGGGCCTCTTTCCTCCAGTACTTCCTAAATACATTTCCCTTCTTCATGCCTTTGGAGCCACCAAACACATACGTCGCTCAACCCACATAATCTTTATAACATATCCATTAAAGATTTTTTGTTTGTACGGCCCTTTAATGTGTGAAATATTGCAGACATTGTCTCCACCTTGGTCCAGCCATTTACTTTATTTCCTAGCTGGGAATGGTGGCAGCTGCCTCTATAAATGCATTCCAGCTCTAGGGTGGGTACTGCTACTCTGATCAGTTCATGAAACTATGGATTACACTGCACATTTACATACACACACACACATATATATATATATATATAATATAATATCAAAACAGGGGGGTTGTGGGAGCACTCTAAAGGCTTTAAAGTATATATATATAAGTATAATAAATGCTATTGCATATGTACCCAAAACAGGGGTTATTTTGTTACAAAGTTATGATCATAAAATTGATAAGCCACCATA